>NW_024870896.1:2417500-2937500 GCF_019054845.1 Dipodomys spectabilis | reverse complement strand
GAAAATGGAAATTAGGTCCCTATATATCAACCTGCTCCTGAATCAATTCCAAATGGATGAAAGACTTCAAAATAAGGCCAAATACCATGAAAATGTTACACTAGTGCTCCCAGACATGGGTCAGACCTTCCTATGTAAAAATCCAGAATCACAACAAATCAAAGAATGACTAGATAAATGGTAGTGAATTAAACCGAAAAGATTTTGCATGGCAAAGGACATAGCTCGGCTGTCTGTCTGTGGCTCACACCTGTAATCCTAGCTACTCAGGAGGCTGAAATCTGAGGACCCAAGTTTAAAGCCAGCCTGGGCAGGAAAGGCCATAAGACTCTTATCTCCAATAAAGCACTCAGAAAACTGGAAGTGGCACTGTGGCTCAAGTGGTAGGGTTCCAAGTCAAAATAGCAGGTAAGACAGGTACTTATGGTTCACGCCTATAATCCTAGCTACTCAAGAGGCTGAGATTTGAGGATCACAGTTCAAAGTCATCCCGGGCAGGAAAGTCCGTGAGAGTCATATCTCCAATTAGCTACCAGAAACCGGAAGTGGTGCTGTGGCTCAAGTGGTAGAGAGCTCACCTTAAGCTGAAGAGCTGAGGGACAGCACCCAGGCCCAGAATTCAAGCCCCATGACCACCACCACCACTGTCACCACCAACAACAAAAGGACATAGATCACAAAATACATAGGAAGCCCACTGAACGGAAGATTTTTTTTTTTTTTTACTAGCTATGTATCAGACAAGGACCTCATATCTAAAATGTACTTAGAGTTGAAAAAAATTAAACCTCCAAAAATAAACCCTCAAAGAAACAACAACCAAATTAATAAATGAGCTAAAGACTCAAAGAGAGACTTCTCAATAGAAGGAGCAAGGACAGCCAGTGGACACATGAAGAAATGTTCAATATCTCTGGCCATAAAAGAAATGCAAATCAAGCCGGGCGCTGGTGGCTCACGCCTGTAATCCTAGCTACTCAAGAGGCTGAGATCTGAGGATCGCGGTTCAAAGCCAGCCTGGCCAGCCTGGGCAGGAAAGACTGTGAGACTCCTATCTCCAATAAACCACCAGAAAACCGGAAGTGGCGCTGTAGCTCAAGTGGTAGAGCGCTCGCCTTGAGCTGAAGAGCTGAGGGACAGCGCCCAGGCCCAGAGTTCAAGCCCCACGACCGACAAAAAAAAAAAAAAAAAGAAATGCAAATCAAAACAACACTGAGATTCTTCTTCATTCCAGTTAGAATGACCACTATCAAGAAAACTAGCAATAACAGAAGCTGGAGGGTTAGCCAAAGGGGAATGCTACTGCACTGTTGGTGGGTATGTAAACTTGTTCACTCTGGTATACAGTATGGAGCTTCCTCAAATGACTAAACAGAGCTTTCGACCCAGAAATTCCACTTCTGTTCATTTATCCAATAGACCACAAACAAGACCACACTAAAGCTACCAGCACAACAATGTTCACTGCAGCATTGTTTACCACAACCAAAATACAGAATCAATCCAGATGCTCCTTAGAGAAAGAATGGATCAAGAAAATATGGTATATATACACACACAATGGAAGTCTACACTTCCATCAGAAAGAATGGTATTGTACCATTTGTAAGGAAATGGAAAGACTTGGGAAAAAACTATATTAAACGAAGTAAGCCAGACCCAGAGAAACAGGTTGCGTTTTCCTCTCATTAGTTGTAACTAGAATGTGCCTATAAACCTATAAGTAAATACACTGGATGGTAAAAGACAAAAAAAAATACAGTTGGGGGTTAGGAAGGTGGCTCAGCGGTAGAGTGCTTGCCTTGCATGCATGAGGCCCTGGGTTTGATCCCTTAGCACCACATAAACAGAAAAGGCTAGAAGTGCTGCTGTGGCTCAAGTAGTAGAGTGCTAGCCTTGAGCAAAAGAAGCTCAGGGACAGCGCCTAGGCCCTTAGTTCAAGCTCCTGGACTGGCAAAAGCAAGCAAGCAAACAAGAAAACAAACCACTCCTCCAAATGCACTTGGACATTCACACAGTGAGACCAGCAGAGGATTTTCTCAAGAAAGAATCACAAAGACTCAATGGCTACGTGCGTATGATCATATAAAAGGAGGTTTATTGGCATGAACTCCAAGAAATAGAAGCTCCCAGATCAGCTAAGCTCCAACTGACTATGTGTTCTGCATCTAGTTCTGAGTCCCCTCCCCCCGACCCTAGCTCCAATAACCAGCGTCCTGAGCGCTCCTAGTGTAAAACTCTGTCACCCTCTCCCACTCCCTCAGCCTGCTTGCTTTCTCCAGCAGCTGTATGCCAAGCTACTTTTTGGCTATTTCCATTCACTGAGAAGTTGGAAAGCCTGCTTGCTTTTATTCCCCCCATCTTGGCTTCTCTCCTCTTACAGTATTTTTAATTGTAAAATAGAGACGAGGAATAAGCATCCAGAAAGCACTGGACATCTTAGGAGGCGGTTCGGACAAATCAATTATCTCCACTCTTCTCTGTCAGTGATGGGCGGAAATTCTGCTCATTTATTGATGTCTCAAATCCATCAGGCTGTCTAGTCTCTCTCTTGTGCAACAAAGTTGAGCTCAGGGGAGGCCTGGTTGGGAGGAAAGGCTTCCTGCGCCTTCTATCTTTTATCAAATGGCTTTCAGGAAAGTTCTGAGATCTGCTACTTCAGATTGCAATCATTAATTTCTGATCGTTATTATACCTGTGTCTGAAATTGCTCAAAGATTCGGCAACTAGCCCCATCCATTTTCTGCTGCTATAACAGAACACCACAAACTATGTAAGCTATAAAGAGGAGAGGTTGAAAGTAGAGTGAGCCTTGAGCACAAAAGCTCAGGGACAGTGCCCAGGCCCTGAGTTCAAGCCCCATGACCACCAACAACAACAACAACAAAAGAAAAGTTTATTTAAATTACTGTTCATTAGGCTGGAACGTTGCTGCTCATGGTACCAGAGTCCAGTAAGGCCCTTCTGGCTGCATTATAACATGGCATAGAATGTATGAGTTTGGTGCAGATAAACCATACTCAGAGCACATCTGGATTTGGTGCGAAAGTGAAGCCTATAGAAAGAAGACAGGGTTGCTGGTTGTTAGCTTTGACATGGCTATTCGGAAAAGAAAATTATTCTTCACCTAGAGTTGAAATTGCTAGGCCAGCATTCTACCACTTGAGTCATGCCTCCAAGCTTTTATTTACTTTTTTGCTTTAGTTTGTTTTTCTAAATAGGGTTCTCTTGATGTTGACTGGGCTGGCCTCAGACCTCCATTTTTGCACCTCCCCGTTCTGAGTGGCTGCATGCCATGACACCGTAGTGAAATAAACACACCATAATCCAGTGCTGATTATGATTTTTTTTTTTTTTGGTGGTACTAGGTCTTGTATTTGCCAGACAGAAGATCTGCCACTTGCACCAGGCTCGCTGATTTTTTTGCTGTAACTTTTTGAACAGTTTTAGGGTTTAAACTCTGAGCCTTACACTTGCTAGGCATGCACTCTACTGCCAGACATACTTTCAGCCATTCCTTACACTGGTTATGCTTTTCAGGATAGGGTCCAACTGCCTGGCTGAGTGTATGCCGGGACCTCAATCCACCTATTTTAAGCTTCCCCATTGTTGCTTGGATGACAGACCTATAGCACTGCCTTTAGTTATTGGTTGAGAAAGAGTCTTATGTGTATGCCTAGGTTGGTCTTAAACTGTGATCCTCCTGATCTCCCAAGTAGCTAGTGTAGTAGTATACTAGTGTACACCCAGCTTGTGTAGTTAATTTTTTTGTCAGTTGTGGGGCTTGAACTCAGGGCTTGAGCATTGTCCCTGAGCTCTTTTTGCTCAAAGCTAGCACTCTACCACTTTGAGCCACAGCTCCACTTCTGACTTTTGAGTACTTAAAGAGTCTCACAGGGACTTCTCTGCCTTGGCTGGCTTCAAACCACAATCCTCAGATCTCAGCCTCCCCTTAGTAGCTAGGATTACAGGCAGGAACCACCAATGCCTGGCAAGTGTGTAGTTAATTTTCTTAAAATATGTTGGCTAAAAGCTTATCTCAACTGGTAGAGTGCTGCCTAGAATGGGGGGGGGGCCCTGAGCTTGAACCCCAGTGTCACAAATAAGAAAGAGGAAAACGTTAGCTTTGTCATCTTTTCCCATCATAGTAACTCCTGCGCTGAGAGAGGTCTCTGCTTTGGGCTGACCCTGGCTTCTTGCACGTGGTTGAAGCACATGGTGAGCTGGTGGTGAAATCCAAGGAACAGGGAGACCCAAGCCTCAAACTTGCCTTTTTCTTTCTCTGCAGAGCTGAAGCATGAAATTCACGTCTGGCGCCTGACTGCCCAGCGCATCAGCCCGGCCAGCCGTGAGGAGACAGCGGTGCGGGGCCTGCTGCTGGCCAAGGTGATGGCACTGGAGCACCTGTTGGCCCAAAGGCTGCGCAGCTTCCACAGGTACCAGGCAGCAGGCGGCCCGGATGCTCAGCTGCCCTTCTCGCCTCCGTGGCTGTGCGATGGTGTGGACACCGTTCTGCTCTCCATCGAAATAGTGCAGAAGTCGGACAGCATGCAAATCAAGCGAGTTAAAAAAAGATCATCTTGGCCAGGGGATGGTGGCTCACACCTGTCATCCCAGCTGCTCAGGAGGCTGAGATCTGGGGATCGTGGTTCAAAGCCAGCCTGGGCAGGAGAGTCCGTGAAGCTTTTAGCTCCAATGAACCACTGGAAAACCGGAAGTGGTGCTGTGGTTCAAAATGGTAGAATAATGGCCTTGAACAAATAAAGCACAGGGTCAGTGCCCAGGCCCTGAGTTCAAGCCCCATCACCAATTTTTTTTTTTTTAAAAGTAATAAAATGATCATCTTCCTAAGCATCTGTGACATCATCAAAGAGAGGCCTACCTGTGTCCAAATGAATACTTTTGGTGGGCAATGCTGTAGATTGAACTCATTCCACTTGCTAGGCAGGTGCTTTACCACTTGAGCCATGCTTCTAGCCCCATTTCTACTGTTATTTATTTTTTTAGGCAGGATCTGGCTTTATGTTGGGACTAGTCGTGGGCTATGATTCTTCTACAAGTTGCTGGGAATGAGAGGTGTGTGCCACTGTGTCCAGCCAGTAGTTGTGATAGAGACTCACAAACTTCTTTTTACCTGGCTGATTTTTTTTTTTTTTTGCCAGTCCTGGGCTTGAACTCAAGACACTATCCCTGCACTTCTTTTGTTCAAGGCTAGCGCTCTACTACTTGAGCCATAGCACCACTTCTGGCTTTTTCTGTGTATGTGCTACTGAAGAATTGAACCCAGGGCTTCATGCATGCTAGGCAAGCACTCTACCACTAAGCCACATTCTCAGCCCTGAATTCTTTTATTTCTTTTTGGTTGGTTGTAGGGCTTGAACTCAAGACCTGGGCACAGTCCCTGAGTTTTTTCACTGAAGGCTAGTTACCACAGCTCCACTTCCATCTCCTTGGGTTCATTGGAAATAAGAGTCTCACAGACTTTCTTGCCTGGACTGGCTTTAAACCTCAGCCTCCTAAGTAGCTAGCATTACAGGCGTGAGCCACCCGTGCCTGGCATGCTTGGCTGAATTGGAATTGAACTTTCCTAGTCTCTGTTTCCCAAGTAATTAGGATTACAAGCTTGAGCCATCATGCCTGGCCAAGTGAATTGTTTTTAGGTACCACTTATAGTGCTATACGCTAAATGTGAACTCTACAGTGTAACAACTTTACCCTTTAATCCACAGGGAGGAAAATAAGCCAGAAAAATAGGGGCTGAACCAGAAAGGTTTAACCTCTTAATTAATTAATTAATTTATTTATTTATTCATTCATTTTCTAGTAGTAGGACTTGGGGCCTCACACTTTTGCTTGGCTTTTCACTCAAGACTAGGGCTCTACCACTTGAGCCATATTTCTAGCTGTTTTTTTTGTTGCTGGTGGTGGTGGTAGTAGGATTTTTTTCGTTTTGGGTTTTTTGTTTTTGGAGGGTTTTTTTGCTGATTAATCATAGAGAAGAGTCTTACTGACTTTTCTGCCCAAGCTGGCTTCAAACTGTGATGTCAGATCTCAGCCTCCTGAGTAGCTAGGATGACAGGCGTGAGCCACCAGCGCCTGGCTGTTTATGGCCCATTTGCACGGTAGTATTGTAAATAACCTCAAAATAGTTTAAAGCAGATGAGAGGATATGTGTAGATTATGAACAAATGCGCTGATTTTGTACTTGAACACTGTGTATGTTCTGGGGGGGGGGGTCTCAGAACCGATGTTCTAGGGTTGCTGAGGGATAAGACATACAAAGGACAGGGTAAAGGGTTTTCTCATTCCCATGTTGGCATCTCCGGCGCTTGTTCTCATATTAGTACACGCGCACACTTCATATTTAGAAATGTCTCTTTGGAAATAGAGGGATGGTAGTCTTTCTTTATGGGCAAACCACGTGCCCCTGGTCACTTTCCATGACAGTTAGTACTCTCCTCTGGTGTGCCAGGATCAACATTGTGGATAGCATCCAGGCTCCAGCCACAGCAGAAGGGTGCTCTTGCCAACCTCACTCTTCACAGAACCAGAGATCATACGTGCCCTTCTCTTCTTTCTTTTAGACAAATATCACAGGAAGATAAAAATTGGGAGACCAATATCCAGGAGTTACAAAAAAAGGTACGCTTGTTTCTTTTCTCAGGGGCTTCCCATTTACCTTGATTGGTTTTTCTGTTCTTTTGCAGGTACTGGGGTTAGAATTCAGAGCCTTGAGCTTGCTAGGCAGGCGCTCTGCCACTCCTGACCTTTTATCTTTAGTCTCATGAATAGAGTTTGGTGTTTATGACTAGATTGTTCTGGACAGTGATTTTACATTTGCCATGTGGATAGGATGCCCAGTGCATGCCACCATGCCCAGCGTTTCTTGGTTGAGATGGGGTCTCATGAACTTTGTCTCTGGCTGGCCTCAGACTGTGATCCTCTTCTTAAGTCTTTGTCTCTCAGGTAGATAGGATTATTCATTTCTTTTCTTTTTTTAAATTTTAAATTGGCATATCAGATTTTGTACAAAGTTATTAGGTACAGTATCATTTTTAAATACATACACACATTGGGTAAAGATCATTACATCATTACATCAACTGATCATTACCTCATTCATTTTCTTGTGAGCAAAACCTTCAAAATCCTCTCTTTGTTTTATTCCCTCAAAGGAACTTATGGTGGAAAGCCCATTGTTCTCTCTTTTTTCTTTTTCTTTTCTTTTTTTTTTTTTTTTTGTCAGTTGTAAGGCTTGAACTCTGGGCCTGGGTGCTGTCCCTCAGCTCTTCAGCTCAAGGCGAGCCACAGTGCCACTTCCGATTTTCTGGTGGTCTATTGGAGATAAGAGTCTCACAGACTTTTCTGCCTGGGTTGGCTTTGAACTGTGATCCTCAGATTTCAGCCTCCTGAGTAGCTAGAATCACAGGCATGGGCCACCTACAACTGGCTTGTTCTTTTTATTCTGTTATTGTACCTAAGACCTAATTTACTGCTATGTGTTAATAAACCACAACATTCTCCAGAAATGGCTGGTTCCTTTTATCAGGAAATTAAAGCACTATAATTCTCATATGCCCTTGTAAATCCCTTTGAGGCATTTTGTGAAAAGGATTATACTGCATTTTATGTATGTTGTGCTTTCTTTGTTGTTATTGCTGGTTGTGGAGCTTGAACTCAGTGTCTGGGCACCGTCCCTGAACACTTTTGCTAAAGGCTAGTGCTTTACTACTCTGAGCCATAGTTTTCTGGTGGTTCATTGGAGAGAAGAGTCTCACAAGACTTTCCTGCTCGAACTTGCTTCCAACCAAGATCCTCAGATCTGAGCCTTCTGGGTAGTAGGATTAAAGGCATGAGCCACCAGTACCCAGCTGCAGTGCTTATTTTTCACAAAGACTTTGAATGGTATAATCTGAAATTTATGCATAGCTCCCTGTAACAAGTTTAAGATGTTATACTTTTCATCATACAGAGAAATTTGTAGTAATTCAAGTCATGTAGGAATGTAGACACATTTCAGAACGAAGGGATTGCTCCAGGTGCATGATTCGTATTTTTCTTTCTCTTGCAGCATAGAATATCAGACAGAATTCTGCTGATTAAATGCCTGATGGTTCTGGGATTTGTTATCCTCATGTTCTTTCTCAACTCCTTTGTCCCTGGCATTCATCTTGATCTTGGTAGGTCTAATTTTTTTCTTAGCTTTAAACATTATTTTTTGGTGCCAGTCCTGGGGCTTGAACTTGGTACCTGCACACTGTTTCTGAGCGCTCTAGTACTTGAGCCACAGATCCACTTCCAGCATTTTTTTCCCCTGGTTAGTTGGAGATGAGAGTCTCATAGGCTTTCCTGCTCAGACTGACTTTGAACTGTCATCCTCAGATCTCAGCCTCCTGAGTGGCTAGGATTACAGGTGTGAGCCTCCAGAAGCATGGTTCTTTCTTAGCTTTGTTCTAAGCTTGGTGAAGAAAGTCAGGAGAGATCTGAAGATGGGAGGGACTTCACTGACTACTGCTTTGAAGCTGGGGGGAGGGTTCATGAGGTTGGAGGAAGGTGGTGATTGTAAGCTAAGATTGGCTCTGGGGTAATAATAGGCAAACAAATGGGAATCTCAATCTTATACGGCAAGAGGCAATCAGAAGACTAAAAACTAGCTGATAACATTGCTAGTTGAACTATAGTCATATATTCTTTCTTCTTTTCAGGCTGGATTGCTATACTGGGTGCCATCTGGTTGCTGATTTTAGCTGATATCCATGATTTTGAGATTGTTCTACACAGAGTTGAATGGGCAACACTTCTGTTCTTTGCAGCCCTCTTTGTTCTAATGGAGGTAAGACCTTAGAAGCTTTGCAATGTAATCTTTTACCTGTTTTTTTTTTTTTTTTTACATTTTCTATTTCATTTGGTAAACGAAGAAAGCCCAAGTCTACAAATCTTTCTGTATATTCACTAAGTTGAAAATGATGGACAGGTAAATGGACTGTTTTTAAGTCAACCAGTTTTCACCTCTGCCATTTAAATATTTTTCACATTGTAAATATTCCTCCTGCCTTAAGATTACAGATGGCCTTCTTGTCCAGCCCAATATGTCTGGCTTCCATTTTGTAATTCTTTAAGCATGATTTTATTTGTTCCCACTCTCCTTCCTCCCTTTTCTTCGTCAGACGTTGAAAATTTCCTCAAAGGCTGGAATTGTTTTTCAGTATATTTTAATGTTGATTCATTTTGCCTGAGGGCTGGTGCTGATTCCATTTGTGTCAGTCCACTATGAAACATTATTTTGGTCTTGAGAAACAATTTTTTGTCTCAAAGTCAATTACATTTGACATTAACAGAGCTACTCAGGTAGATTTTTTACTTTTATTTTTTGGTTACTGTTTGCACGGTCTATCTTTTTCCATCCCTTTTTTTGTGTCATTTTTTTTTGGGGGGGGGGTTGCAACTATAATAGAATCATATATTTAAAAATCTATCTAGCCCCTATCTATCTTTCAGTTAGTATATTCATTCAAGTAATATTTGATACAGATACTGAGTATATAGTATTTAGATGTGACTTTTTAAATTAAAATTATTTTTTATTCTTTTTTTCTCTGATCTCCTGAAGTGTTTGCCTCTGTTGGTACCATAGTTTTTTTGTTTTGGGTTTTTTTTTTTGTTTTTTTTTTTTTTTTTGGTTATGGGGCTTGAACTCTGGGCCTGGGTGCTGTCCATCAACTCTTCAGCTCAAGGCAAGCACTCTACCTATTGAGCCACTGTGCCACTTCTGGTTTTCTGGAAGATTAGAGTCTCATGGAACTTTCCTGCCCAGGTTAGCTTTGAACCATGATCCTCAGATCCTGAATAGCTAGGATTACAGGCATGAGCCACCAGTGCCTGGCTCCATAGGTAGCTTTAAAAAATTATCTCCACAAATACTTAGATGATTCATCTTTAAAATAAAACATACAACTTTTTCTCCCTTAGAGAAATTGTAGAAATTGCAAAGTTGCATGGAAATTATAGAAATTTCCCTTGCTATGTGTATATCTTCTTTGGGAAAGTACGCTTAGGTCTTTGGCAAATGTTAAAATCTAACTGTTGGAGTCAGTATTTCTCGGCACATTTTGGATCGCTATCCAAAACCAAAGAGTAGTGCCTTTCTTCCTGGACAAATATCTCTGGATTACCGCTACAGCGCCAGAAGCCGTGGCTTGCTTCACCCAGTGTGACCCCTCTGCTTTCCAACCAGGGGAAGGACAGCCATGTCTGGTGGTCTTGGCTTGCCTTTGCTGGCATGGAAACCCCACTGTACAAGTGAGTGAGGGGGAGGGCCGTCAACGTCTCAGCAGCCTCCATCCGAGGTTCCTCGGGTAGAACTTCTGCTCTATGAGGGGTAGTTGCATAGAGTAGAGATCTGTTATTTTGCTTTCAAACCGTGATCCTCAGATCTCAGCCTCCAGAGAAGCTAGGATTACAGAGGTGAGCCACCAGCACTTGGCCATTGGATGGATGTTTAAAACAATCTGTATATAATCTCATTTTTAAACTGATTCTCACCATGCTGTCTTTCTTCTAGGCGCTAGCACATCTCCACTTGATAGAATACATTGGAGAACAGACTGCCTTGCTCATAAAGGTATATGAAATGCTCTCAGGGAAGTGCTCCAGCCAACGTGTTTTGATTTTAAATGAAAAATAAATAATCTGGCGAGAATATGTCACGTTAATTATGTAAAAAGCACAGCAGGATGGTTACTTTATCCTGGGTAGCCTAGAGATGATGAGAAACTTTTTTCCAAAGAATGCATCATTTCAGAGGCCTGCTTTTTCAATTGTAGCCCTTAGATGAGACCTAAGAAGGTGGTCTGGACAGTGAAGAGAATGCTCAGGTTGGTGGGGCCAGTGTATGTGTGTGTAGCCACCCGATGTGGGTGAGGAGGGGGCGTTCCCCTCCGTTATTTCAGAAGCCCAGCCGAGATTCCTGGTATAGACATGGCCCAGATTTGCCCATTTATGTCTGTTTCGGTTGTGTCACATGTGAGAGCAGCAAGGACTAACACCTTTAGGTTCCTGCCGAGTCTCGCCGATGTAAGGTTGGACCCTGTTTGTGATTTCACAGTGCAAAGCACTCTATCTGCTCTTTTCAGATGGTCCCTGAGGAGGAGCGCCTCACAGCCGCCATTGTCCTGGTAGTGTGGGTCTCAGCCTTGGCATCTTCCTTGATTGACAACATCCCATTCACTGCAACCATGGTGAGCAACGTGTTCCTGGGTGTTTGCGGGCCCCACCTTAATCTGCACACCATCCTAGCTCGCTTTTCTTTCCTAAGGAAGTAGAGTGTGAAATCTCCTTTACCACCCTCAGAGGCTGAGGGGACAAAACATGGGCAGAGCCCAAGGCAGCTGGGCAGGAAGCACTGAGTGCCCCAATGGTGGCCAGGAGCCCAGGGTCTGCTTCCAGAGTAGCTGTATGTCTGGCTGATTGTCTGTTTTGGGGTAAAACTGATAGAGCTGTTGTCTCCCCCAGGAAACACAGTATCTTTTTTTGCTAGTCCCAGGGCTTGAATTTAGGGCCTGGGCGCTGTCCCTGAGCTAGCACTCTACCACTTGAGCTACAGGGCCAATTCTGGCTTCTTCTGTTTATGTGGTACTGAGCAATCGAACCCAGGGCTTCATGCATGCTAAGCAAGCACTCTACCACTGAGCCACATTCCCAGCCCAAAACAGTATCTTTTAAGAAAAAAAAAATGCAACAAAAGACAAACACTTTCATCTTTATTCCCTGCTAATGAAGAAACAACCCAGCCAGCCTGGACAGGTGTTTTTTTCTTTGTTTTTTTGCTCATCCTGGGACTTGAACTCAGGCCTGGGCACTGTCCCTGAGCCTCTTTGTGCTCAAGGCTAGTGCTTTAGCACCTGAGCAACAGTGCTACTTCTGGCTTCTTCTGTGTAGTTCATTGGAGATAAGAGTCTCATGGATTTTTCTGCCTCGGTTGGCTTTGAACTTAACCCTCAGATCTCAGCCTCCTGAGTAGCTGGGATTATAGGCATAAGCCTCCAGGTTTTAAAATCTCTGTATATATGTTGACCTCTAGTCAATGCCAGAAGTACATATCATAAGCTTTTTCTAGAACTGATGAGACTCATTCCTCAGGATCATGGAGATAAAAGTATCTTCTAAACCAGGCACAGGTGGCTGAATACCAGTGTTAATGCCACAGGACCAGCACCCCTCCCCCCCCAAAAAATAATAAGTGAATTGCTTGCACAAGTTTACTTTTCCTAAAGGAATCCCTCACCCTCCCAGCCAGTCTGTGCCTGAGGCAGTTGGACATCCCAGAGTTTCCCTGTTCCCTCGGAGTCATTGGCACCATTCCTGCCAGGCCTCCTGCCGTCTGAAACACGCCCTCACCTGCCATCTCTAGCATGGTGTTGGGGTCTCCTGTGCCTTTACTCATACTGTCTTTGTGACTAGTGACGGCTCTTCCTCTTGACCTCCTTTCCTGTACTGGTGTTGTGGAAAATACTCTGGGAAGAAGCAAGGGGGCACTTGGAGAGTTGGAGAACTCAGGGTTATTAGGCTGGTGGGCCCAGGGGAGGTCCTACTCCAAAGCCTGAGTCCCAACCAACAGGAGTACAATCCACCCCCCTTTTGTTTTTCATGGTCCTAGGGCTTGAACTCAGGGTCTGGGTGCTGTCCCTGAGCCTGTTTGTGCTCAAGGCTAGCACTCTACCACTTGAGCTATAACACTACTTCTGGCTTTCTCTTAGTAGATTATTGGAGATAAACTCCTTTGCTATTCATGACTGTGTCCACGTGGTCTACTGGGATGGGTACTTTCAATGTACTTTCTCTGTGGCAGTCATTTTTCAAAGCTGTCTTGTTTTTATTTACCTTCTTTCCCTAGGTTTCCTTCTAAGCCCCTCAAGGAGTTACTAGGGAGGGTATAGTTGGTGGCTGCAATGCCTGATAGGGGAGAAGAACTCAATACCCTTTCAGAGGTGGTAAAAGTCAGAAGCCCTTCTCCACAGCTTTTACTTTTTACTTCTCCAGTTTATTCTTTTATAAACATTCAGTAGAGAGCTGAGCCAGGCCCATTGGACTGCAATTATGTTAAATGGCAGGCATGGATGTAGGAATTTATAGCTCAGTTTCTACAGAGGGCAGATTTGATATTGAATCTGAAGCATGCCATTATGGGAACTAAGGAAGCATTAGAGCTGACAAACAGATTGTGAGTAGTATGCATTAGCTACTTCCTCCATTAGAATTAACTGAGATGTCCTGTGCATAAAACTAGATGGGACGGGGGGGGGGGGGGGGGTGGGGTGGGGGGGTGGGGAGGGAGTTCATAAACGCCGATTGGATCATTTTATCCCAGGTGTGGGTCAGATTCTCTGTGACTCTTCTCATTTAAGATTTCCAAAGGAGAATCAGTTGTTCATGTGGCTAGAATTGTGTGTGTGTGTGTGTGTGTGTGCACAGATAAATCCAGCCAGATTCAAGTTATTTTTCCTTCCTTCCTTCCTTCCTTCCTTCCTTCCTTCCTTCGTGCCATCCTGGAGCTTGAATTCAGGGCCTGAGCACTGTCCCTAGCTTTTTGGATCAAGGCTAACATTCTACTTCAGGCTTCTTTGGTAAATTTATTGGAGATAAGCGTCTCTCAGATTCTTCTGCTCAGAACTGCAATCCTCAGATCTCAGCCACCTGAGTAGCTAGGATTACATGCATGCGCCATCGGCACCCAGCCAGACTCAAGCCTTCCTTCTGCATATCTTGTGTTCCTTCCAGTCTGGCCACTGAAAACGCACTTTGTGTTTTGTGAGCTGAGCACCGTGCGCAGCTCAGTGAGTCAGGGTGTCAGTGTCCGTTTCATCCACAGATTCCTGTGCTTCTGAACCTGAGTGAAGACCCTGAGGTCAGCCTGCCCACGCCGCCACTCATGTACGCTCTGGCCCTTGGCGCCTGCCTGGGAGGTAAGTAGAAGTCCACTGCATCCCATGCCACGGTCCAGCTCAATGCAGCAGTTAAGTGTATAAAAGGAAAACTCAAAAGCAAGTTAAGGCATTCTCTCCAGCTCCTTCACTACCACCCCACTGCCTTGTGTCTTGACTGACGGATGTCCACCATGGAGGGAGGTCCTGGTCAGCTGGTAATGTTTCCGTGTGCTGGTCAGTCTCACCATCACTGTTCTGGTTTCCTTTCGCTGCTCTTGGCTCTGCCTGCACTGGCCCTTCTCCTATTTTCTTCCTGCTCAGCTGCTCTACTAGTTATGGAAAAGAAAAGCAGGCAAAGAACGCCATGTGAGAAGTCATTCAATTTGTATTGACTAGGGATTCTTTGTAGGCAGTGTTCATCAAAGATAGGTTAGGGGATGATCTTTGACACTGTTCTCATTCAGTCTGTAGATCCATGCATCATATTATTGTATAGGAAAACCCAGATGGTCCGTGACAAACAGACAGCACCTACTTATACGTACCCCCTATTATGGAAATAGAAACAGAGGAGGAGGCTTAAGCTGGGGTAACACCACTGAGACCTCTTTCTCCCCACCACATGAAATGCATGCCATTCTGGGTGCTACCAAAACCCTACTAGTATTATACAAGTTACAAGTAGTCTCTGATTTTCCAGTGCTTTGGCTTAACGATTTTAATGACTTCACATTGGAGAGAAAGCAATGTACATTCAGTGGAAACCACACTTCACGTTGTGTTTTGCTTTTCCTCTGTGCTGGTAACATGTGACCACAGCCTCACTCTTCTCTCTCCCCAGTCTTCTTTCCAGTTGCCGTGCAATTAGAAGGGCAACAATGGTTCACTTAATAGTGTACTATGTTGCTAAGCTAAGCTGTTTGAAAGTTACATAGATTCAGTGCCTATCTGACTTAATACAACTTTTAATAGGTTTATTGGGTGTAGCTAGCAGAGGCTTTATTCTGAGGTTGCTAGTGGAGATAGGTGTCTAGATTTTTTTTTCGTCAGTCCTGGGGCTTGAACTCAGGGCCTGGGTGCTGTCCCTGAGTTCCTTTCTCTCAAGTGTACCGCTCTACCATTTTGAGCCACACGCCACATCCAGTTTTCTGGTGATTATTTGGAGATAAGAATCTCATGAAGCTTCCTTTCTCTCCACCCGGCCATCTTGTTAGATGCTTTTGGTTGGGAACACTCCCACACCTAAGGCAGGAAGATGGTGGCCGCCAAGAAGACGGAAAAATCCCTGGAGTCAATCAACTCTAGACTCCAACTTGTTCTGAAACGTGGAAAGTAAGAGCTGGGGTACAAGTATACTCTGAAGATGATCAGACAGGGCAAAGGGGAATTGGTCATCCTTGCCAACAATTGCCCAGCCTTGAAGAAATCTGAAATAAAATACTAGGCCATGTTGGCAAAAACTGGTGTCCATCACTGCAGTGGCAATAAAATTGAACTGGGTACAGCATGTGGAAAATACTACAGAGTATGCATACTGGCTATCGTTGATCCAGGTGATTCTGATATCATTAGAAGCATGCCAGAACAAACTGGAGAAAAGTAAAGAGTGCACAAGTTTTCTTTAATAGAACTTGCCAGAGCTGTTTAAAAAAAAAATGAGTCTCATGGACTTTTCTGCCCAGGCTGGCTTAAAACCACAATCTTTAGATCTCAGTCTCCTGATTAGCTAGGATTGCAGGTATGAGCCTCCAGTGCCCAGTGGTGTCTAGATTTTTAACAAAGCAATCGCATTGGTCGGGCCTGTGATCATCTGATTACAACGTATGAGGTTATCCAAGCATTGCAGAATAGAAGAGAGCACAAGCCTACCAACTGAACGAACCTAGGACTTCACTGTATTTTTATAACTGATTCCAGGTAACGGGACGCTGATTGGAGCATCTGCAAACGTTGTTTGTGCAGGGATTGCAGAGCAGCACGGGTATGGATTCTCTTTCATGGAATTTTTCAGGTACTTTCAAAACTCACTCTGCATTAAAAAAATATCCTTCTAACAAATTCCTAAGGTTACTTCATTAAAAAATTACCCATGCCGCTGGGCATCATGGCTCACACCTGTAATCCTAGCTGCTCGGGAGTTTGAGATCTGAGGCTTGCAGTTCAAAGCCAGCCCAGGCAGACGAATCCAGAAGACTCGTATCTCCAATTAACCACAAAAAATGCAGGCGGTAGAGCTGTGGCTCAAGTAGTAGAGTGCTAGCCTTGAATAATTTAAAAAAAAAAAAAAAGCTCAGAGACAATGCCCAGGCACTGAGTTCAAGCCATAGGATGCACACACACACACACACACACACACTCACACACACAGAGTACTGATGCTAAAATCTAGGATTTGCAGGTTGGTGTGGTTAGTAGAGAAACAAAACACATTAGACATCTGCACTGGGATTTTCTCCATCACTCAGAGGATAACTTGGATATCCTGGGTAATTCAGGGTAAGTTGGAGACCTGCAATGGCTTTGGGCTTGCTGGGTATTATATGTTGCTGTCTTCTTGAAAACTCTAATGGGTTTCCTCCCATGCCTGACATTCAGATTGTTGTGTAACATGAATCTGACATCCTTTAACCAGGGTGCAGACAGAGAATCCCCTGCTAGGAAGGATCTAAGGACAATACCGAAGAGTAAGACTGATCATGCTGAGGGCAACCTGAAAGCAGGCAGTCTACATGTGGGCATCTCCTGACTAGCTAAGCCTACAGACAAGAGCAACTAGCACTTGGCCACTAACAGAGTTTGGGAGGTTAATTAGAGATGAGACCCTCATGGGTTTGTCTGCCTGAGCTGTCTTTGAACCCTAATCCTTAAAATCTCAGTCTTCTGAGTAGCCAGGATTATAGGTGTAAGCCACTGGTGCCTGAATCTATTCTATTCTTCAGCAAACCTTGGTGTATTTGTATAAAGTCTTCACCATTATAGCGTGTTTGCAGGAAGGTCTCTCCATGCTCACACTGTGGTGTTAAGTACTCTGTAACACTGCCCAGGACAAATTGTCAGATTGCTGGCTTGTGAGCATTTGCTGATGGCTCATTGCATGCCCAGATTCTGTTCTAAAGGATTTGCAGGGGTGAAGGCATAACAGTCTCAGTACATGGATACTATTATTTCCCCGGTTTACAAATAAAGAAATGGAGCCATGAAGATTATTAATAGTTTCTCTACATCAAGCTGCTGACAAGAACAGGACTGAAAGTCCTCTTGCTTCTTCCCTCCCTGTCCATACCAAAGACAGATAAACAAATGAGACAAAAAGAAAAAAGAAATTCTTGTTTCAATTTCCTGGAGTTCATTTCGATAAATATCATTTTATGTCATCAGAGGCACAGGGGCATTGCACTTTTGTGTTTCTCCCCGAAGAGTATCCTCCTTTGGTCTCACTGTGTGTGAATGCCCAGAGTCCTGTATCATTTATCATGTCCTGGTGTATTTTAGATCTAGCTTCACATATGAGAGAAAACATACCCGGTTTGTCTCTGAGCTTGGCTTCCCTCACTTACCATTCTTCTTATGACTGAGTTCATATTGGCACACAGCCTATACAGGCTTCACAAACCTCACCTAGACCTTAGCTTCCAGTTCCACCTCACAACTTCTCCCTAAGGTTGAGAGGGGTGTTGGGAATCAATGGCCTGTCTGTGAGATCTCCATTGACCACGAACTGGAACTTGACCTAGCTGGAGGAATAAGCCAAAGATGTTAATAGTGTCTCAGTATACAAATTGGCAGTGTAGATGGAGAAACGTAAGATTTCAATCATCTAGTGAAGGTCTGAAAAAAAAAATTAGGTGGCTTTCAAAATCACACACAATGGGGAATTTCTAATAGAAGCATGTATCTATATTATGGAAACTGAAACTAACCTTTTGATTTCTCATTGACATTCGTGAAGCCATAAAGATCCTAAAGCCCATATTCTTCTTCACCAGATAAAGGTGTCATAACTCATCTCTCTTTGTCTTTCAGGTTGGGTTTTCCAATGATGGTTGTGTCCTGCATCATCGGAATGTGTTATCTTCTTGTTGCTCACGTTGTGTTGGGATGGAATTAGTAGCTACCCATCATTTGGAGACAAAGGACAAACTTGATCTATCATTAACCTCAATCAAAATTCTATCTAAAAGCACACTGGAAAAGCAAAGGTGCTTAACCTAGGGTGGCTTTAGCCATTGATATCAGTCCTGGGGCTTAAACTGAGACCTGTGGCACTGTCCCTGAGCTTTTTTTTCTCAAGGCTAGCACCTGAGCCATAGCTCCAGTGCTGGCTTTTATGGATAGTTTATTGGAGATAAGAGTGTCATGTACTTTCCTTCCTTTCTGGGGCTGGCTTTGAACCAAGCCCCTGAGATCTCAGCCTGCTGAGTCGCTAGGATTACAGGCCTGAGCCACTGGTGCCAGCTTTTTTTTTTTTACTTTCTTTCTTTCACAGTCTTATTCAGGTGCAGCTGAAATCACAGCCTTCTCATTCTATCTTCCCTAAAGAACTAACTACAGGATTCCGAATAACATACCCATCCCCTCCAGGAAACTATGCATATTTTACAAATACTTCCTTGTTTTTCTATGTAGGATGATAGGAGTTCAAGCCAAATAGTTTGTGTTGCATAATTGTCAGAGCTCCTGAGGTTATGGACAGTTTTTCTTTATGTCCTCATTTATTGTGTTAAATAAAAAATCATTAAAACATTATGCTGTCTGAATACAGACCCTTTTTATGGAAAAAGATGTGCCCTTTAAAAGGAAATATTTTGTGTATTTTTTTAAAATAAAGTTCCTTAACAAGAGATTTTCAAATGTATTTGTTTCTTGGATTTCCTGTAGGTTGTGTTATGTTAAATTGCAGTTTGTCCATTTATATTTTTCTTTGGCATTTTAAAGTTACAATTAAAATGTCCAGAAATTTAGTCAGGCACCAGTGGCTCACTTCACACCTATAATCCTAGCTACTCAGGAGGCTGGGATCTGAGGATCACAGTTCAAAGCCAGCTCTGACAGGAAAGTTTGGAGACTCTTATCTCCAATTAACCACAAAGAAGCCAGAAGTACAACTGTGGCTTAAATGGTAGAGAACTAGTTTTGAGCAACAAAGTTCATGGACAGTATCCAGGCCTTGAGTTCAAGTCCCAGAACCAGCACACACACAAAATAAAGTGGTGTTTGTGTGTGTGTGTGTGTGTATGTGTGTGTGTGCTGGTCTTGGGGCTTACATTCAAGGCACAGGCACTGTCTTCTAGCATTTTTGCTCATGGCTGGTACTCTGCCACTTAAACCACAGCACTACTTCTAACTTTGTTTCTTTGTTGTGGCTCTTTTGTGTGTGTGTGGTGGGGGGAGTTAATTAGAGATAAGAGTCTCAAGAATTTTTCTTCCCAATCTGGTTCTGATCTGTGACCCTCAGCCCTCAGCCTCCTGAGAAGTAAGGATGACAGGCATGAGCCACCAACACCAGCAGCTTGTAGCTTTTGATTATGTTTCCATTCTGCAAGGGCTGTGTTGCATGCTACTCCCATGAGTTCCTCTGTAGTCTGCTCAGCTCTGCTCTCCCCGTGGGGCTCTGGAGGTTCCATCCATGTTTATTAGAACTGGTTCTTTTGTGGATCAGCCCATGTGATGCAGAGATGACAAGAGCAAAGAGCTTGAGGGTACCCAGGCTTCCGCCATGGTCACTTCTGCTCCAATGCATCAGTGCCATGGCTATACCAGGTTTTGAGGGTCTTTGTGAAATGCCTTGAGATGAAGATGTTTAACAGGGTCTCTGATGTGACTATTGTGTCATAATCTAACTTCAAAAGGGTTTAAGATGCTCAGGGCAGTAAGAACAAGAAATCTTTCCAGTTCCATTTCTGAAAGTGGTACCCTCGGGGTGGGTCTGCCCTGCCTGCCGGTGAGAATCTGTACGTAATGAAACAATCTGCCAGGTGCTGGTGGCTCACGCCTGTAATCCTAGATATTCAGGAGGCTGAGATCTAAGGATTGTGGTTCAAAGCCAGCCCGGGCAGGAAAGTCCATGAGACACTTATCTCCAATTAGCCAGCAGAAAACCGGAAGTGGTGCTGTGGCTCAGGTGGTAGAGTGCTAGCCTGGAGCTGAAGAGCTCAGAGACAGTGCCCAGGCCCAGAGTTCAAGCCCCACAACTGACAAAAAAAAAAAAAAAAAAAAAGAATGAATGAAAGAAAGAAAAAGAAAAACAACAACTTGCTGCTTCCTTCCTGAAAGCTTGGGGGGAAATGATGAGCATATGCTATCTGGGTTTATGAGCCCATCCATCTTGGAATGCCTTGGCAGCAAAGTTGACATACAACCCCGTGTTTATTGAAACCCGCAGATTCATCTGTGAGCTTGACCTGGGGTTCTGGAGGAGATTCTCCTCTGGGCCGAAGCCTGACAGGGAAGGAAGCTCCAGCTGTTCCAGATGTGTTTCCTCCTTACTTGGTCTCCTGGAAACCTGGACTTGCTTAGCTCCTTCGTGGAAGGCATTGTCCTCTTTCCCCCTTGCCTCTAGGTAACTCATTTCTGCATTTCCTTCATTCTTCTCCTTTCCAATCACACTATATTCTCCACCTCATCGTGCTTTAGCTCCTCAGTCATCTCTTCTCATCCTTCAAAACCAATCTCTTCCTCTCCTTTTTTTTTTGGTCATCATGGGGTTTGAACTCTGGGCCTGGGCGCTGTCCCTCAGCTCTTCAGCTCAAGGTGAGCGCTCTACCACTTGAGCCACAGCGCCACTTCCAGTTTCTGGTGGTTCATTGGAGAGAAGAGTCTAACGGACTTTCCTGCCTAGGCTGGCTTTGAACCTTGATCCTCAGATCTCAGCCTCCTGAGTAGCTAGGATTACAGGCGTGAGCCACCAGCGCCTGGCTTCCTCTCCTTTTCCTGGTACCCATGATTCAGCCTTCGCCAATATCCAAATGTTTGATTTCTTTGGCTTCCATCAGCTTCCCTCTATTTCTTCCATTGTCCACCTCAAACTGGATCTTCAGGACTCCGCTTTGACTTCTGCATTCAACTATTTCCCGCACTTCTCATCACTGACTCCAAGGCTACTATCTGCTAAGGTTTTTGTTTGTTTGCTGGTACCAGCATTTGAACACAGGTCCTTGTGCTTGCTTGGATTGCTTGCTTAGCTGGCACTCTACCGCTTGAGCCATGTCTCCAGCCTGAGTGTTTTGCTGGTTATTCTGGAGATGGGGACTTGTCTATTGTTCTGTTTGGGGCTGGCTTCATACCATGGTCCTCCATGTCTCACCCTCCTGAATAGCTAGAGTTACAGGCAGGAGCCACTGGTGCCCAGCTTGCTGTGGATTTAATATGCGCCCTTCCTTTACAGTGTCCCTCAAGGATGTATTCCATGAGTGTTGGGAGGTGGTAGGATCTCTGAGGAGGCCTAATGGGAGGTGGCTCAGCCATGGAGGGCATGGTCTGAAGAAGAGATTAGCATAGTTCCCATGAGACCGCAGGTGGCCTCTCCCCTCTTCTCAGGCCCGCTGCCTGTCACTCCAGGTCATTTCCCCCTTTTGTAAGCCATCCCATCCCTACCAATCCTTCAGGGCTAGTCAGTCTTTACTGATGCTGTCAGTGGGGGTCAGCTTTTGTGGTCTCAAAACAGGACGAGAAAAGTAGGAATGTATTAGAAGGGTCAATGGAAGATCATCATTCAACTGTGTCCACCATTTTTGCCTCTCGGCCATTGAGACACTCACACATCAATAAAACAGACAGTGAAATTGTCTCAGCTTTCCTGTCATCAAGAGGTGATTCAAGCTCATCCATACTCCCTCCTGACACTGTCTTCCCCAATTCACACGGGGACAATCCAGTGCCTGGGAAATCTTGCTTCATAATGAATGCAGAAGACAACATTGAAGGAACAGCTAGCTCATTGCTTCGTGATGAATGCGGGGCTGCCGGGAGCCAGTTGTCATTGCTGGAGCTTTCTCCAATTCCTCACACATAGACCTCTACAGGTATCCCCTTGGCAAGGTAATTCAAGTCATTGATTGGCGTTAACCTTTAAAATTTCCATGGAGATACTGTTTTTTTTTTATTACCATCTTGCCATGAGATGAAATCATGTTCTGACTTAATAGGGACTAGACTTGAGAATTCTGATAATTCTCTCTGCCCTTCAACTTAGAAGGAAGCCAAATAAATCTTTTTTTTGGGAGGGTGGGGTCCGGTCGTGGAGCCTGAACTATGGGCCTGGGCGCTGTCCCTCAGCTCTTCAGCTCAAGGCTAGCACTCTACCACTTGAGCCACAGCGCCACTTCTGGCTTTTTTCTTTTTGCTCATGTAGTACTGAGGAATCAAACCCAGGGCCTTATGCATGCAAGGCAAGCGCTCTACCACTGAGCCACCTTCCCAGCCCCCAAATAAATCTTGACAGGCTAAGAAGAAATATTAAGTAAATGCATCCCTCTTCTTCTCTACTCCTCTTTCTGTCCCCAGCTGATTGGGCCACTGGCTCCTCTTCTCTGGTCCCCAAGTTCCAAATACCTCAGGTCTTAACCATTCCATCTCCACCTCCTCCCATGTTCCTCTTCCACACTCTTGCCATTTTTCATTTTCAAGGTAAAATTCTCAGGTTCACCTTTAATTCATCTGCTGTTGCCTGCAGATTCTAACACTGATTCCACCAAATGTGGCTTGAAAATACCAAGGAAATCAATCATATGCTATTTTCTTGTCATATTCTTGTACTGTACTTTACAGTCAAACCACCAGCTACATAGCGTTTACATGGTATTAGGCATGATGTCATGTAGCGATGCTTGAATGTGTATGGCAGGTTGTACATAGGTTCTATGCAATTATCATTTTCTAAAAGGGACTTGAGTGAGTGCAGATTTTGTTATTGGCGGGGGAGTCCTGGAACCTATTCCCTGAGGATAGTGAAGGATGGTTGAATTTTAAGTTATGGTGCTCTATCCATTCATTCATCTTAACATTAAATGCAAAAGAACTTCAGAGGGTCCTTCAGAGAGAAGTAGATCAGGATTCCAAGCAGAAAAGTCCGTGAGATCCTTGACTCCAATTGGCCTCCAAAAAGTGAAAAGTGGAGATGTGACTGAAGGGTTAGAGCAGTAACCCTGAGTAAAAAACTTAGGGAAAGTGTGCAACACAACATATATAAATAAGCATGGTTACAAAAGTAAAATACAGTCTGGCTACTCCTGAAGGATTGGCAGGGATGGGATGGTGTGCAAATGGGGAAAATGACCTGGAGTGACAGCAGGCCTGAGAAGTGAGGGCCACCTGTGGCCTCATGGGAACTATGCTAATCTCTTGCAATAATTGCAATAGTACCTTCAGAAGAAGTTATTATTATAGGAGGTGACAGCTCCATGCGTGTCACTTCTCCAAACCTATCAAAGGGTAAGATGTGGTGTGGAAGACAGAGAACTAACAGTCCTTACTGTAGGCTAGTGTGTGTGCCTGTCTGAGTCTTCAACAGAAAAACAGGTATAAAAAGGTAAAAGAAGCCGGGCGTTGGTGACTCACACTTGTAATCCTAGCTACTCAGGAGGCTGAGATCTGAGGATCATGATTCAAAGCCAGCCTGGACAGGAAAGGCTGTGAGACTCTTATCTCCAATAAACCACAAGAAAACCAGAAGTGGTGCTGTGGCTCAAGTGGTAGAGCACTCACCTTGAGCTGAAGAGCTCAGGGACAGCGCCCAGGCCCAGAGTTCAAGCCTCATGACTGACCCCCCCCCCAAAAAAGGAAAAAGAATAGAAAATTTCTTTAGTACAGATATAAAGGAAATGCATTTCCAGAGCTACACAATAGCTTTGTATCTTAACCTAAGTGTTATCAGAACAGAGCTCAAAACAAAAATCAAAAGTTTATAAAGTGATGTTTACAGTAAATCAAGATTATTTTTATTGTAACTATTACTTTTAGTTTTTTCTTTTGAGATGTCTTGCTAGCAAACTAATGATTCTCCTGTCTCTGCCTCTACTAGAATTATATAAGCCTGAAAATCTTTTGGAATAAATTGAGCATCCTAAGTAACAGCGTTTATAAAGTCCATAGTAACATAGAAGTGGAGAGTGAAGGCCAAAGCCAGTATTTGACTGACTTTCACTGACTCACCTAGAGCAACTTCCAGACCTGTGAGCTCCAACTATTTGCCTTACACACACTGTATTTTACTTTTGTAACCATACTTATTTATATATGCTGTGTTGCACACTTTCCCTAAGATTTTTGCTCAAGGTTACTGCTCTACCCCTTCAGTCATATCTCCAGCCAAGAATCCCAATCCCACGGACTTTTCTACCTAGGCTGGCTTGGAATCCTGATCTTCAAACCTTAGCCTCCTGAGTAACTAGTATCACAGACACTAGCCACAGGTACCTGGCTGTGTGAGTGTGTATGAGTGTGTGTGAGTGTGTGTGTGTGTGTGCTCGGGTGTGCCATACTCATGCTTAAATTTAGGGCTTCCCATTTGCTTTGTTTTGTTTTGGGTCCGGTCATGGGGCCTGAACTCTGGGCCTGGGCGCTGTCCTACAGCTCTTCAGCTCAAGGCTAGCGCTCTACCACTTGAGCCACAGCACCACTGCTGGCTTTTTTTCCCTCTGCTTATGTGGTGCTGAGGAATCGAACCCAGGGCCTCATGCATGCAAGGCAAGAGCTCTACCACTGAGCTACCTTCCCAGCCCAGGGCTTCCCATTTGCTAGGCAAGTCCTCTACCACTTGATCTACTTGCTCTCTCTCTTTTTGCTCTGGTTATTTTCAGATAAGGTTTCACTCTTTGTCCAGGTTAGCCTAGACCTTGGACTATGATCCTCCTATTTATATTTCTGGCATTGCTGACAGGCACAGACCACTATGCCCAGCATTTTCTGTTGAAAACAGGGTCTTACAACCTATTTTTGCCTGTGCAGGCCCAGAAGCATCATGTTTCTAATCTTATGTATTCTTGTGTACCTATAATATGAACAGGCACAGGACACTGTTGCAAATACTTCTTGATTCTCCCATCTCTAAGTGTGTGCATTAGCTCCAGATGACACCACAGAGGGGCTTTCAGGGCAAAGTGATCTTTAGGTCATAAACACCTAACAGTACCCTAGGATAAAGATGTCCAGCAAAGTGTGTAGGAAGCACATGGCAAAGTCAGAAAGGCAAAATGATTTGTGCAGGATGAGAGGAACGGTATCAAGGAAGGCATGGACCTGACTTAAAAATGGCTCCTGGAAGCTGAGACCATGCCAGCATCTAGGCCCAGCAGTGGACATGGGGATTCAACAGACAAGGTTTGCTGCTAACTGTGTATACATGTGCACATTGTGCTATGGGAAGGGAGATTTAAGGCTCCAGTTTGTCTTTGGGAAGGTTTTATGTGAGGAAGCAGCCACAGGTCATTGGGCCCTAGAGGGTGACCCCACTTCCTTGACAATGGAATAGAATGTGGAACCCTGATAGGCAGGTAACCATAACTGACAGTCTGGCCAAGCGAGCTCACTTGGCCTGCGTCTCAGGAGCGAGAAACATGTTCTCGTGTTGTCTTGGAAGCTCAGGAGACTCAGGTCTCAGGAAAGCGAGGGGTGGGCGCCTCGTTCGAGCCTGGAGAGCCCGGACCTGTGTCCAGCCTGGAGTTCAACCCTTCAACCCATTTTTCAACAAGCAATCAATGGAAACACAAGACAACTTAGGCAAGGTATAGTCAGGATCCTTCTTCTTGTGTGTTTTTAAGTGTCGCTAGTGATATATCACTGTGGTTTTCATACTACTCTATCACAATTACTCAACTTGAACTGTGCTCCACGTTTAAAAGATGCTTTCTCTTTACCATCTTAGGGGGACAGTGGTTCAGCTCCCATGCTGAATGTGCCCTATAATGTGTGGAGCCCGGAGGCAGGCCTGTTGGAGATGCTGGTGATGAACCTGGTCCCTGCCCACCAGAAAGGCGATCTTTTCTTTATTCGAAACTTCCTACATAATTACAGATTGTGTGGGACAATGGAGCAAGTCCTGGCCATTCTGTTCAAAAAGTGAGTGTTCCCTCCCTAAGCCCATGCGGCCGAGCCCCTCCTGGCTGTGTCTTGAGAACACTTGGCATCTGTCTGAGTCTGTTTGTTTCACTGGGGTCTTCTCATGGGAACGGGGTACCCAGGATTCTATGCGTCCAGTGTGGACATTTAATTTTCCTATCCATCTACTCCCTGTGGCACATTTCTTTTTCTTTTTTTTTTTTTTTTTGGCTAAGGCTGATACTCCACCACTTAAACCAAACACCATTTCCAGAATCATCCTACTTTAGCAAAGATGAGCATGTCTAGGATTTGTCTGTCAAGGTTGAATGCAACCCTGGAGTCCCAGCAGTCTGGTTACTGAGTGGCTAGGATTATAGGCATGAGCCAGAGGCATCCTGCTTTAGCCTCACGTAGGTGAGGCCCCAGGAAACCAGTTATTATTGGTAAATATGGCTTCAGAAGCTGTATTGGAGGCCTGTGAAGTAACTTATCCAGAGGAGGGCTCGGAGGGGTGGCCTGAGCACCCTGTGTCTAGTGAGCCATGAGCAAAGGATTATATTGAGCTTGCTCATTTACAAACCTCTGATGCACTGACTTAGTTTTAGTTTTTGGGTACTGATCCTACAACTTGAACTCAGAACCTGGGATTTGTCCCTGAGTTTTGTGCTCCAAGTTAGCACTCTATCCCTTGAGCCACAGCTCCATTTCTGGTGTTTTGCTGGTTGATGGATATAACAATTTCTTGGGTATTTCCTGCCCAGTCTGGCTTTGAACTGTGCTCCTTGGATCTCAGCCTTGCAAGTAGCTAGGGTTAGAGGCGTGAGCCATGGGCACCTGGCAGAAGCATTTACTTTGCACACGCTCATTCAAACCTCTTAAAATTTTCATGGGACACGATAGACATACCTCATGTGCCTTCCACTTTTACATTCACATCCAGGCCTCAACCAGCCCCACAGGACCCGCCCTCCCCCCCTTAGTTCTGAACAAGAGAACCATAGAGCTATCCTCCTCCTCTCCTCCCTCAGGTATAGATCGCTCCGCCCTCACTGTGAGGAAGATGAGCAAGTAAAGAAGTAAGTGGACTTTGGGACCAAGGGAAGGGCTGTCCTTGAAACTGGGAGCTTTGGAGCTTCTGACTCAAAGTGCAAAGTTCTCGTTTGCACACCACTTGTGATTTCCACAAGGGGGCTGAGGCTTGGGAGTTGAGTGGATGGCAGTGGTGTGGTTGTGGACTCTCAGGGATGACAAGGAGAGCTGTGTGCACAAAGTCAGATCTGTGGGGAAACAACCTTTTCATTGCCTATCACAGTGAGAATTTTGGAGAATTGTCTAGACGTGGGTTGTGAGGAGCATCCTGCTTGCAGGAATCTCTCCCTGCTTCCCAGCATGCAAGTCTGCATATAGGATGGACAGCCACACCATGGGAGTCCTGGCAGAAAGAGGCTATGGGAGGCTCAGGATGGGGAGGGCGAGCTCTCACTCTCCTTGTCCCCAATCTGCCCACAGCACCCTTTGTTCCATCTTCACCACGTGGATAGACTTTTCCCCGGATGATTTTTATGAACATAAGAACAGAGACACTCTGAATGAACTCATGCATTATCTAATGCTCAACATGCCCTCCTCGGACCTGCTCCTCCGCGTACACATTCTTCTAGACCAGCTGGAGGAGCCCCTGCCCAATCAGAACAAGAAAAAGAAGAAGTCCTTGTATAGACGCCTGAGAGCTTGTGAGTAGGGATGGTCCTCCCAGGCTGGAGATTGGCCGGGAGCCCTTAGTACTCCCCAGCTTGGCAAAGTGTCCTTTTTATCGATGTTCTCTACCAGGTGATGTCTGCTGTCTGAAAGCACTTGGGCATAGTCACTCATGAGAAAGACCCTCCCTTGGCATCAACGTTCAGTCCAAACTCATATTCTACAGCTTCCTCCATCAGATCCTCATAGCAGTTGAGTTACACCAGAACTTCTAGAGTCCACTCTCACAGTTGTGTACCTATTTCCGTTCCTAGATTTTTGTCGACATAATGCAGTCACCCCTGAACTCATGCCATAGAAGCTACCAGTGATGTCAGCGGTGATGACAGGTGGACATCTGGAGCCCTCATTGCACTGCACCAAGCATGTGGATGGAACCTGGTTATTTTCATTTGTAGAAAGGCCACAATAGGTTTTGTTTTGTTTTGTTTTGTTTTGTTTTGTTTTTTTGCTTATGTGCTGCTGAGGAATAGAACCCAGGGCCTTAGGCATGCAAGGCAAGCGCTCTAGTACTGAGCCACCTTCCCAGCCCGGGCCACGATAGGTTTTGATTTCTATGGACACTCTATGGAACCAATCTACAGTTGAGAACTCAGGAAGAACATCTTGTCTTAGGTGTGGTGGTAGATTCCATTGTGGACCCTGAATGAACCTTCCTGCCTGCAGGCAACTTTGAGGAAGATCTAGTGCTTGAGCCTGCCTCCCTCCTCCCTGGGCAAATGCCTGTTTTACTTTTTGTAATAATTGCTACCGTTTATTGTTTTAATGTTATTAAAATGTTCACGTTTACATGATGGTGCACAGTTCTTGAATACAAAATACTGTGGTCTTTTCCACCTCCAATCTGATGTCCTGGGACTGAGTAGGAGGAAACAAGGTGAGCTGGATCTGGGGGGGAGAGAGTCTGCTGGATTTACACAGAGCTGGTGAATACAGAGAAGCCACAAGGAATCCAGGCAGTGGAGGATGCAGCCTGCGCTGAGATAGGACCCTTGACGCTGAGAGACAAAAGCTCTGAGTTACATCAGAGCAGGTGTCTTTGAAAGCTGGTCCCACTTGAGTCTCAAGTCTCTTCTTCTCAATTGGGATAACTTCCCCTTTCCAGCCACCAGGGTAAATGTGTTGATGTGTGAAGCTCTCTGCCAACAGTGAGCCAGTCTGCACTGTGCAAATATAGAACATATAAAGAACTAGAGTTAAATAAATGTTTACTGAAGTTTTATGCTCTTAAGATGCTCCTTGCCTTAGGGGTTTTCATGAAGAATTTCTAAGTCTGTGTGAGGGTTGACATGGACTGTAAATGATCAAGATGACACAATAAGAGACCCACGGGTGTGTTTAGAGAATGGACTGGAAATGAGCTTGCTGCACATATTAGCTGACTCAGGCTAGACATTTTTCTATATAAGAAGTCATTTTGGCTGCCTTGTTCCCATTCATTGGATTGATAACTTCAATCTCTAACATATGAATAGATATACTTTTATGTAATATAAATAAGAAAATCTGAGGGAATACTTAATAGTATTTTGGGAAAAGGTGTCATTTGGAGTAGCCAAACATTTTATTCTGACCATTTTGGTATTGTTCTACAGGAATAGATCAATGTGTCTCTTTATACCAATTTAGAAACAGTTCTGAGTCTCCCTCTTGAGGCACAAATTCTGTAACTCCTTGAATTTCAGCTGATCTTACTCTTGGGGCAAAGAGGCACATGTGCAGAGGGAACATGGCTGGTTGGAATGCTCCAGTGGGAAATCCAGAAACTCTGGCAATCACCAGTCTAGTAAAGAGGACAGAGGTTTTAGGAGGGGACAGAGTGTGTGTTTTGTGTATGTGTGTAGTGGGGGGAGCTATAGGGTTTGAACTCAGGGGCTGGCACTATCCCTGAGTTCTTCTACTCAAGGCTAGCACTCTACCACTTTGAGCCACAGATCCACTTGTGGTTTTCTGATGGTTAATTGGAGATATGAATCTGATAAAACGTCCTGTCCGGATGACTTTGAACCATGATCCTCAGATCTCAGCCTCTTGAGATACTACAGATGTGAGCCACCAGTGCCTGACTAAATGTCTCTAGCATCTTTTGCTGAAAGCTAGCACCCTACAATTTGAGCCACAGCTATACTCCTGGCCTTATTTGGTAGTTAATTGGAGATAACAATCTCACAGACTTTATTGCTCTGCCTGTTTTGAACTGCAATCCTCACATCTCAGCCTCCTGAGTAGCAAAGAATACAAGCCTGAGCCACGGGCATGGAGTTCAAACCATTTTTATCTAGCCTATTGGTGATGGAGAAGACTCATTTACTCAAGAATGTAAAAAAATAAGGATATTGATGATGATTATAAGTCTGAAAGAAAATGGTTAGAATTGTAACAGGAAAAGCTAAATTCTAAATTTGCAATTTTCTGTATCTACTAGTGCCTCTACGTGTTGATTCACATATGGTTTAAGTTTCTAAAGGATTCCTGGGAAAAAGACATTGTAGCTGTTTTATATCATTCAGAGATTAATGATCTGTGTGATTTTTTTTGTAATTTTTTCTCCTCTCAAACTTAGTATTGCTTTCCTCAGTTACATTTCTATGCTAGTTTCTGCCCACATTTTACGCCATGAAAATTTCCAAACTAGAAGATTCTATACATTTATTCTTATGTATTCTTATAATAAAGAGGCAACTCCATTTTAAAGATCAAGAAATGTAAAAATATGTGTTGATGCACCTGCTTTTCATTTCTTTCCACACAAATTCCCATTTGCCCGGTACGGGAAAACTGAAAGTCATGTCCTCATTTAACTAGGAATCCTCATCTGAGAATTGCATAGGTTTGGATCATCAGTTACGAAGATGATTTGAGTCCACTTTGCTCAACACACTGCTAGACCACCTTACTCAGATACAAATGTAGCAATACTTTTCATATTGGCTGGAGATGTTTTACATATATTTTGCTAAGTACATGGGTTGTGGAGGTTCGTGTTGTGGAGGTTTTCTTGGTGTGGACCAATTTGTCTTCTTCCCACTCACTTGCCCATAGTTCCTATTTTTATCACCTTTAAATTTTAATTACTGTATTAAGGCTTTATAACTCATCAGGGTGGGAGAATTTTGCAAGTATGATTACTTTAATACATTTCCTGACAAACCAGGATATAGACTTTAATTTTGATAAGTATAGGTCAGTAATTAAATCAGGAAGTAAACCAACTGAGTAATCAAACAAGTTATATATAAATATATAGTGTAGTATTATATATAATTGAATGTTTTTTGTTTTTTTTTTTTTTTTTTTTTGGGTCCGGTCGTGGGGCCTGAACTCTGGGCCTGGGTGCTGTCCCTCAGGTCTTCAGCTCAAGGCTAGCACTCTACCACTTGAGCCACAGCGCCACTTCCGGCTTTTTTCTTATGTGGTGCTGAGGAATCGAACCCAGGGCCTCGAGCATGCAAGGCAAGTGCTCTACCACTGAGCCACCTTCCCAGCCCTAATTGAATGTTTTTTAAAAGTATGAGTGACATATAGTATTTTGAGTCTCAAAATACAATATAAAACACATTGGGGAAACTGATATACCACGGATTATTAGATGAATATACACGTGTGTGTATGTGTGTGTGTGTGTGTGTGTGTGTGTGTATCTATCTCTCAAGTCAACATAATGAAATTCATTAAATGCTGTTTGAAAAAGGGGTTATGAGCTGGTCAACTTGCCTCAGCTCTGTGATCCCAGTTATTCTGGGCTTCGTTCTGATTTCAGCAGCTTTTACCCTTGATCGTTAGATCCTGAGGAGGAGGAGGCCTGGAACCCTCCAGGGGAGCAGAGACACACATGCGCAGTGGGCAGACGGCTGGTGCGCATGCTCAGACTGGAGATCCAGCTACTCCGGGACCGCCCTTGCAGCGTGGAGGAGAGAGACGGGTCCGGAGCGGAGCCAAGGCCGCGCTGAGGCCCCGTCACGGGGAAGCGATGCGGAGGGGCAGCCGTGGGGAAGGGAGGCCTCCCGGGAACCCCCGCCCGTCCCTGTGTGCCGCGGGAGCCTGGGGCGTCCTTTCTGGGGCTCAGGCCTGGCTGTCGGCCCGTGCGGCCTCGGCGGCCTCGTGGCTCCTGGCGCCGCCGTGTTTCCCGCCAGGCCGGGCGGTGATCCTCCTGGGCCCGGCGGGGCCCCGAGGCCGGCGGGGCCCGGAGGCTGGGGAGACGCCACGACGCGGTTTGCAGGACGACGTGGGGTTGGCCGCAGTGAGGCGAGAGGAAGGTCAGCGGGGTTTGAGCTAAGTTCGTTATTCAGCTCAAGGCTGCTTCTTTATCCATTCATCCTTTAATGTCCATTTGAGTTTGTGTGATCTTCCTGGTTATTATAAATAATGCTACCAGGCACCAGGACTACAGCTCAGAGCTGTAGTCCTACGACTAGCTGCTCAGCAGGCTGCGATGTGAGGATCAAGGTTCAAAGCCAGCCCAGGCAGGAAAGTCCATAAGACACTACTCTTTTGTCAGTCATGGGGCTTGAACTCAAGGCCTGGGCACTATCGTTGAGCTCCTTTGCTCAAGGCTAGTGCTGTTCTACCACTTTGAGCCACAGCGCCACTTCCGGTTTTTGAGTTGGTTAATTGGAGGTCAGATCTCTCTGGGACTTTTCTGCCTGGTCTGGCTTTGAACCACGATCCTTAGATCTCAGCCTCCTGAGTAGTTAGGATTACAGACGTGAACCACCTGGCTCCGTAAGACTCATCACAATTCTGAGATCTAGTCATTTTTCTATCTTTCACTAATTATTTTTATTGTGCCAGTGCTTGAGCTTGAATTCAGCTCCTGAGCACTCTCATTTAGCTTTTTTGCTCAAAGACTGGTGTTCTACCACTTTGAGTCATAGTTCTACATCTAGATTTTGGTGATTAATTAGGTATTAGACTCTCCACTCTTGGAAGCCCATATCCGGGCATCTCACTAGATCTAAAGTGGCCTGCTACCAGCTTGATAGAGGGCAAGGAGGATCAGTGGAGATGACATCATTCATGAATTTTGGTAGGACCACTTGAGAATGTCATTATATATAATACAAATACTAAATATGATGTAAGGTTGCTGCTAAAAATCAGTTGATTTCTTTTGTTGTTGACAATAGGCTCAGATTCTTGGGTATGCTAGGCAAGCACTGATATTGAGCAACTTAGATGTTTTTAATTGCCTCTAGCTAATTTCAAGAAAGGATCTAGCAGGATGTCAGGCATGGGTTAAGTGTGGTGTAAGGAAATAAACTACTGTGTATCTGCCAAGTAGATGTCTTTCTACTACTACTATCAGAATCCTAAGGGTCTTACATTTCACTGCTCTCCTGAGAACTCTGCAGAAAAAGAATGATGGAAGGAAATAGTGTAATGGATGCAAGCTCCCCATTTCTAGTAGATCAAGAGTGCAAAGTCTTTTATGGTGAACAAAGGAGAGATGGTGGACAGGGAATGCAGAGCAGGGTAGGGTCTAGGTAGGGCTAGAAGCAGACTTCTTCCTCTTCTCTTTTCTAATAGTCAGCCTTGGCTTATGCTTTGGCCACCTGTGGACAGCATCTACATATCCTTGCTAGAGAACCATGTAACATGTTCAGCCAGTCAGCACATATCATATCAGTTGAGGAGAAAAGGGTCCAAGAAAGAGGTCTCTCTTTAGAAAAGTTAGAATAATGTGAAAAAAGTAGGTCATTAAAAGATTAGGAAAAGCATATTTAAAAGTCTTGGAATAAATTTTCACCTGCTCAGTTACAAGGCTGGGGCTTACCTCCTGCTCAGTGAAGCCTTATACTGACTCAGTCAGAGGCCAGGGATCAAGGTAAACAAGACTGAACACAAGGTCTCAGTGGTGGCATTGAGATCCTTGTGAGGAACCCTTATTCCAGTGGTATTCAGTATTGGACACTTAGCAACTTTCAGACCCTGAGGAGTATAACGTATGCAGTGACCCACTGACTGACCCCTGAACTAAGGCAAATAGGCAACCAATGCCCCAAGGAGAGCCACGGCAAGAATGATCAATAGTTCCATGAGATCTTGTGCTGAACCTCATATAGCCCTGAGTATGTAAGCATCATGAATCCTCAATGCCTTCTTATTCAATTAGTAAAACATTCCAGATATCTGTGAATCAGATTCATATGTCACACAATGTATCAAATGGTTTACAAATATTCTTTTTATTTCTAGCCATTTCATTACAACCATCCATGTAGGGACATCTCCTACATGTAACTCTACCCCCTCTAGAAATTCAGATTCAAGTTATCATTCTATATAATATGTCTCCCCAAAGATCTCAACAACTGTGACCTCTATGCTTTTTTTCTAGAAACACATTCTGAGCTTCAGTGCCCATTTGCCTGAACAAAGCTAAGCAGGCAGGACTTAGGGGCTCAGCTCACAGAAGGTACTGAGACCACAATGACAGCAGGGGTTGGGACCAAAGCCATCCATATTCGGCCTCCCTAACTCATGCAACATCCATTTCAGCGTGTTGTGCAGTTGAGCGAGTCTCCCCAGTTGAAGGGTACCTGGGACATCTTCATAACTCTCCAGTGGGGCAGGATATATCATGTGGCATAGCTTGCTCAGCCTAGGGTTCTGGTGGAGGTTCTTTAGCATGGCCATGGAGATTGGGTTCCCACAGAAGTCAAAGGTCATGAGCTGGGAGCAGTGACTCAGGACAGGTAGAATGGCAGTGAGCTGAGGATCTGTAATTCCACACTCACTTAAGCTAAGATGCTGGAGGGTGGCAGAAACTCTTTCTAACAGAGCTTGGAGGGACTCAGCACGTATGCTGGTCATGTTAACCCTGGTTAGATTAAGGTTCTTTAGCTCACTGATTTGGGGACACTGGGAGAGATGTATCAAATCTGACTCCAAAAGCAGGCAGTTGGTGACAGAGAGGATCTTCAGGTGGCACCTCAAGTACCTGAGGAGAGACAGAACAGTTACTGCTGGGTATTGGTGGTGCTCGGTGGCAACCTGTAGGCAGGACCCAGGCCTCAAGCAGGGAGAGGCACAGAGCAGAAGTTTGTGTGATGGTCTGCCTCCAGGATGTCACATTGAATTCAAGAGTTGCAATTAAACAATTCAGCGGGTAGCTGAAGGTTGTTCTCCATTGTTTTTGCTGTTTGACAGTGTCAAGAACATGAAATCACAAACACATTCTTTGTTCATCTGCTGAGCATAGTAAAACCTATACTTCTTAGGAATTGTGAGCACAAACCAAAATGACAAAAAAAAAAAAAAAAAAAGCACACAAAATAGCCAGAACCTATGTCATGTCATGGCAAGGAAATTTAGTTTCTGCAATATAATAGAAAAGCTTTACAGTTAACAAAACAAAAAGAAATAATAGCTACTGGAAAACACAAAGGATAAACTTGGGCAGAGTCAGCAAAGATCAAAGGGGCTGCTAGACTACTGGGGGCAGACGAAGGTCCTTTTGTGATCAGCAAACAACCTATCACTGCTCAATTCTTCACTCTTCTTCCTTACCCCTCATCTTCAGAATCGTACCTTTACCACATACTCGTTTCTATGGAGTTTAAAACACTTTATAGACAGGAATGTAGTGGTTTGAAGGGACAGGCTCAATCTCAATATGGATGAGATTTAGTTTACTAACTAAAATCCAAAGTTCAATGGGCTTTTCTTTCTTTGATGGCTTCCTCACTTAGTTTTAAGCATTTTGACTTTGAGTCATTTCCTGAGGAAGAATTCTCAGAGCCAACCATCTGAAGCTAAATCCCCCTTTCGGTGTTTTTTTTTTTTTTTAAAAATAGGACTTTCTGTTTTCTATTCAACATTATAATTCTCGTTGAATTCCAGCCCTCACTGTGCTATTAAGAAGCAGTATCAGGTGGGATCTTAGGGGATGATTAGAGCTCTACTCTCAACCATGGTTAATCAAATTATATAATGAGTGCATTAATTGGCAATGGGTTATTTCAACAGTAGGTCTACTATATAAACTGGTATGGGGACTTTACCACCACTTTTTTCTGTTCATTTTTTTTTTTAGATGATTTCTCACTGTGTAACTCAAGCAGGCCTTAAAACTTGCCATGTTGAGCTTCGTACCAGTGGCTTATGTCTATAATCTTAGTACACAAGAAGCTGAGATCCGAAGATCAAGCTGAGATCTGAAGATCAAAGTTCAAAGTCACTCAGTGCAGGAAAATCTGTGAGACTCTTATCTCTACTTAACCACCACAAATAAAAAATGGAAGTAGAATCGATGTTCAGTGGTTATGCTTGAGCAAAAAAGCTCAGGGACAGCACCTAGGCCTTGAGTTCAAGCACACACACCCATACACGCACCCCATGTAGCCCAGGCTAACACTGATATTACTGCTTCACCCTCCCAAGTGCTCAAGTTACAGACATGTATCACCATGTGTAGTTATGTCTCGAATATTTTGATTTTCCCATAGGTGGTGAATCGCTTTGGAACTCTGCTAGACAAAAGGTCATTGCTAGATGTAGCTGCTCAACCTTGGAATAGAATTATGAGTCAAACTAAATTGCTTTTCTTTATAATTTATCCTCTGTTCTACTATCAGCAATAGAAAAGAGACTAGGATACACTTCAACTTCTAGTTAAATAGTACCTTTACTTGTATACTTATTTGCTACCGTACTTGGGACTAACAAAATATGTTGATTCCTTGGGGTTATTCATGCTTGCATAGTCTGTTCTAGGTAGAGACATTCCCATTATTTTACTTGAAATTAAGAAAGGCTTCCTCTGGTCTACAGAACAAGGTAGCCATCTCTTACCTGAGAATGTGGTTCAGGCAGCCTGCCACAAAAGACACAGAATCAAAACACAGCTCCTGGAGGTGAGGCAGATTGAGTAATTGTGAGCGGAACTGGTTGACATACATTTTCTTTTCCTCCAGGGACGTGTAGGGATAAGTGTGGTTGTGGGAGAAGAGGAGTCTGTGCAGATTACTCATCTGGCCCAGGTAAGGAGCAAACATCCCCAGGGTGGACAATTTCCAGGATCCACGCACTTCCAATTCCTGGAGTGAATCCAGCTGCACCACTTTCATGATCCTCTTAATATTTTGGAAGGGAATTGGTAAAATGCTCAGTTTCTTACAATGTAGGTATAGTAAACCTTTCTTCTGCTTGACCTTCCTAATGAGAGAGGTGAGCAATTGGTCATACATGCCGTTCTTTAGATGCAAGTCTACAAGTACCTCTATGCGACCCAAAGGCTGTTTGGCCCTCATCCTGGAACCATCCACATTTGCCTTTGTCTTCATCAGCTGAACATCCTCTCTCTCCTTCAATGAGCACAGACCAGTCCTGGTTCCAGACCATATGGTCCAGTAGTTCTGATGTGTTTTCAGGCGTAAATCCAGCATTTGTAATTTCCACCGCCTGTGAGGAAAAACAGAAATTAACGCAAAGTGACAGCAGGAGTCTCAGATCCAGGCAAAGAGCAAATGACATCAATTGCTCCATTCTTCGTGGAGGCCCTGCTCTTTACTCTACATTGTCCCCTCAGATCCTTCCTGGTACCTGCTTCTTCTCTCCCTTACTTTTACAGTGCTAGGGTTTGAATCCAGGGGTTTGAAAGTGTAAGGCAACCGTTGAGTTATGGTGATATACCTTCAGCTTCTGCTTTTCATAACTTCAACTACACTAGGAGAGAATGAATATATGTTCCTTCAGTCACCTGGGCATTGTCTGGTGGCCCATTCCCTGTCTGACATTAGCATTTGTTTCCTGAGTGTCACTGCCCAAATGCCTTTCTATATGCCCCTCACCCCAGCTGTGTGATGCTCAGGATCCCAGTGCTTTTAGGCTGTAGGTCTTCCTCACCTGGGGCGAACCTCCTGAGCCAGCAGCTCATCAAGTCCGTTGAGCACAGCTTGGAAGTTTTCCTGGTGAGGCTGCTGTTTCCTCATCAGGGCCCCTAGAGGAAGGCAGGCAAAGGGCCAGGCCTGCACCATTGCCTTCAGGATCTCTCTGCATCTCTCAGCATAGGCGACCATGAACAGAGGTGGGAAGATGTCCACGGGCAGCTCCTCCAAAGCAGCGATGGCCAAGGTCTCATTTTCCACTAGGCTCTGTGCAGCCAGCTCCAGAAGAGTTGGTAGGTGGTAGTACATGCTCATCCTGATGAATCTGCCCCGAAAAGATTGTTGAGGAAACAAGCATGGAAAAAAGGAAGCCTTGTCAGGCTAAACATATGAGCCACTTCATTTTCTCCCATCCTTTGGAGGAACCAACCCAGGACTAACATTGTACTAGTAACAGCAGGAGAGTCCTGCTGGACTCTATTCCATTCTTCACTCAGTGGCCACACCACCACTGCCATGATCTCTGCCAGCACCAGAACAAGCATCTGGACCAGAGCTCAGGATGCATCAAGAGTACCACTGGCCCATCCATAGCCACCCACTGCTCCTCTTCATTCTGCCACCTCTGGGAAGTGAATTCTGAGGAGCTTCAAAGCTGATCTAGCTCCTTTAGGGGGAAAAATTTGAGAGTATAGTTTTACCAAAGATTGGTTCTAGATGTGACTGGAGTTCTAGAACCCCAGTTCTTTGAAATATCTGCTGATAAGACATCTTGGGGCCTGGAAACGTGGCTCAGTGGTAGAGTGCTTGTCTTGCATGCATGAGGCCCTGGGTTCTATTCCTCAGTACCACATAAGCAGAAAAAGTTGGAAGTGGCGCTGTGGCTCAAGTGGTAGAATGCTAGCCTTGAGCTGAAGAGCTGAGGGACAGCACCCAGGCCTAGAGTTGAGGCCCCGCTACCAAAAAGAAAAAAAAAAGACATCTTGAGGTTGAGCTCAAGTCTAAAAACAAAACTCATATATGTTTTCTACAAACTTGATATACATAGGCTGAAAGTAATTTTATGTAGCACTTTAATACTTTTCTTCATGAAGAAAACTTTCATGGTATAGAATTTTTCTCTTGTGGTAGTTTTTCTCTTCCTGGTAATCAAAGTTTCAGATTTTTGGAATCATTTCTCATATTCAGGTTAGGGGTGCTTACCTGTATTAGCCAAGGACATTATCAGTGAGAATGGCACATGACACAACACAGCCTTCTTTATAAGCTCCTGCAAATAATTCAGGTAGGAAGGAAAAGGTTCAGAACAGAAGTCATACAAGAATCCTCATATGAAAAACCTACATATCCATACACAAACACACAGCCATGTACAAGTATTACCTAGCATTTGAAACTCTTAAACATTTGATATGTTTATTTTAATATCTATCACTTCTATGTCTATTACAGTTATCACTTTGAAAAGAAGTAGAGGGAAACATGTAATTCACAGCAAACACAATCTTCAATTTCATTTTCTTCAAAGTAATACTTTTGAACTGGCCACATTTGTATATGCTATGTGATCATATTCTGAAATATGTAAACAATGTAGAATGACTAAATCGAGATAATATATTGTATTACTTAACACACTCATCATTAATTTCTGATGAGAACACTTCAATCCATTCTGTCACTAATTTTCAGGTATATAGTATACTGTTACTACCTACAATCACCATGTTGTTTTGAGTTCTAATATACTAAACCTTTTTAGTTTTCCTCTAGAAGTCACTTTCACAGAAAAAGTAAAAGGAAGAGAAAATTAACAAAAAAGACTTTACTTTTTAAAATGCCATAAGTAATTAAAAGATACTTTGTTAACACAATCTAGCTTGTAAAGTCACAAAATCATAAATGTTACACAGTATAATGACTTGGTATATAATAAATATTTAATATATTATCAAGCAAAATTCCCACAGATCAGATATTTTCCTCAAAAGGTAAGATTTCATTTTAAGCGGGTTTAGTTTTAGTTCTCCTCTTGAAGTTACTTTCACAAAGACCAAAGGAAAAAAAAAGAGGAACAACAAAAACTATTTTATTTTTTGAAATACCATATGTAATTAAAAGAGATTTTTTTGTGGTAGAATGTACCTATAAATCTTTAAGTAAACACACTCGTTGGTATGCAAGCAGTTACAAATGAATTAATTGAAGTATAATAGATCCTATGGGGAGCTAAAATAATTCTTTAGTAAGACTAAGTCAGAGCTGAACAAAAGAAGTACCAGGAAATTGGTATTTGTAAGAGGGGAGCGTAAGGTCAAGGAGGAAAGTACAGAAGAATGAAGGAAGTAGGGAGAATACAGGCAAGAATACATTGTATATACCATGGAATTGAGAAAAATAAGGGAAGGGATAGGTGAAAGGGGGGTAAGATGTTGAAGGGATGACACAGATCATGATGCATTGTATACATAAACTGCTTTGTTAATGGTGAAAAATTAGATACATAACCTAAAGATTAAGAAAAGGGAAGGGAGCCAGGCACTGGTGACTCACACCTGTAATCCTAGCTACCCAGAAGGCGGAGATCTAAGGGTCGTGGTTCAAAGCCAGCCTGGAGGAAAGCCCGTGAAACTCTTATCTCCAATAAACTATTCAGAAAAAGCCAAAGTGGTGCTGTGGCTCAAGTGGTATAGTGCTAGCTTTGAGTACAAAGAGGCTCAGGGACAGCACCCAGGCCCAGTTCAAGCCCCAGGACCAGCAAAAATACTAGTAGTAGTAATAATAACATCAATAAAAGTATCTTTTGTTAAAAAAACAGAGTTAGAAAATAACTATCACCATCACCTTTTCAATGAGGTTTCAGCAGTATAATGAGTTTGGGAGGACATAAACATTTAGATGACATGGCCCTGGTCTTGTTCATCTTCTCTTGTGTTGGGCTGTATCTGTGTGCATTGTCTATGTTTGTTTCCACTTGTGTTTGCATTTTGTTATGTGTATTTGTATGCAATTACGTTTCTCATCACTCCTTGTCATTACCCTATCTCTAATATTTTTGTATTAGTGACAGAAGACATCAACTCTTAGGGTTCATAGACAATGCATGGACATGTATGGACATGTATACCTGACACTATCCAAGGATAAAGATACTAGTGGGACAAAGATAATGATCCTTGTCCCCAGGGACAAGGCAGGTTTTTTGAGAGCTGATAAGGAGTTCAGGTTTGTCTGAATTACCTTGTCTTTTGGAAGTTGAGACACTGGCTACACTCAGTTCTTCACAGGAACAGTGGGTGCCAAAGTCGTCAGCTCAGGGATCCTTTGTAGAGATCCTGTCAGAGGAAAAGACTGAAAAGGGGGACCCAAGGAGATAACCTCACTGACTTGACAAAGGACCAAGCAGAACTTGGAACTCAGGTATCCAGGCAGCCAAATTCCAGACCCAGCCCCTAGCCATTTCACTAGTGCACCAGATAGTGGAGAAAACAGGATATTCCGTTCCTAATGTCTCAGATCTCAGGAGTTCCTGAGGAAGGAGAATTGTCTATTCATGGACACACTGCCTGGCCTTCAATCCTAAAACACACACACACACATACACACACACCACTCCTAGTAGCCGGGTGCTGGTGACTCACACCTGTAATCCTAGCTACTCAGGAAGCTGAGATCTGAGGATCACAGTTCCAAGCCAGCCCGGGCAGGAAAGTCTGTGAGACTTATCTCCAATAAACCACTAGAAAACTGGAAGTGGTGCTGTGGCTCAAGTGATAGAGCACTCATCTTGAGCTGAAGAGCACAGAGACAGCGCCCAGGCCCAGAGTTCAAGCCCCATGACTGACCAAACACACACACACACACACACACACACTCCCCTAGCTATTTCCCTTTAGGGACATGAAGGTAATAGACACCCAGAGCAAGTTAACATAGGCCAGGGAGCCATTCTAACCTCTTATGGCCAAACGTGTGCTAGGGAACTACACCTTGCTCTGCCCATATGTCCTGAAGCAAACACCCTATTCTATGGCAGCAGCAGAGGAGCAAGCACACTTTTCTGGTTACCTGGACAGAGGACTATATCGGTTAAACTCCTCCTTGTGGAGAAGTTCGTATAAGGAGACATAGCTGAGCCAGACTACATCCAAGTTATGTTGGAAGTAGAGCCCATTCTTGCCTCTGTTAGAATACCTCCCTAACTCCAGCACTAGAGCAATACTTCCTTGTTCCTCTGAAAATATGTTTTATTTGTATGTTATTCTTTTTTTTTTTTTGGTCATGGGGCTTGAACTCTGGGCCTGGGCGCTGTCCCTCAGCTCTTCAGCTCAAGGCGAGTGCTCTACCACTTGAGCTACAGCACTACTTCCGGTTTTCTAGTGGTTTATTGGAGATAGGAGTCTCACGGTCTTTCCTGCAGGGGCTGGCTTTGAACCACGATCTTCAGATCTCAGCCTCCTGAGTAGGAGTACAGGTGTGAGTCACCAGCGCCCAGCAATTGTATGTTATTCTTGAGGTTTGAACTCTGCCTGGGCATAGTCCCTGAGCTCTATTTGCTCAAAGCTAGTGCTCCACCATTTTGAGCCACAGCTCCACTTCCAGTATCTTGGTAGTTAATTGGACTTTCCTGCCCAGACTGGCTCTGCACTGTGATCCTCAGGACTCAGCCTCCTGAGTAGCTAGGATTATAGGCGTGAGCCATAAGCACCTGGCCTTCATACTTCAGTCCCTCAGATCTCAGGACCCTGAGTAGCTAGGATTAGTAGTAGTAGCACCAGGCTTGTTTTACATTTCTAGAGTTTTTTAACTACTGCTGTTACTAAATTTTCATTGTAAATAATAAAAAGTAAAAAAGACAGTTTTGGGCATCCTTTTAAATACAGCATTATGAAGAGCATATCATAGTGGGTAAATGAGCTAAAAAATTCTGTCTGGCCTGTACTCTCTTAAATGTTGGGGCAGAAAAGGAGGCTCTGTTGGGCCTAATTTAAATATGATATCCAAAATGTTCTAAAATATGAAACTTTCTGAATATGTACATGATGCCACAGTTGGAAAATTCTGAATCATGAATCCTTGATGCACAAATTTAATGTATATAAAATTATTCCGGGCTGGGAAAGTGGCTCAGTGGTAGAGTGCTTGCCTTGCATGCATGAAGCCCTGGGTTCGATTCTTCAGCACCACATAAGCAAAAAAGACAAAAAAACCCGGAAGTGGCACTGTGGCTCATGTGGTAGGACACTAGCCTTGAGCTGAAGAGCTGAGGGACAGCGTCCAGGCCCAGAGTTCAGGCCCCACGACCAGACCAAAAAAAAAAAAATATTTTCAACCTACATATAACATACCTGAGTTTTGTTTTTAGAGTTGAGCCTCATCTCCAAGATACCTGCTTGCCTATAAACAGTCATTCTAATGTCTCGAATCCCAAGCACCACCTTTACCAATCATTTTAGAAAACTATAATCTCAAATGTATCCCCCACAATGCATTGCATCTCCTTGGTGTTTATTTCCTGTAGGGGCTTGAACTAAGTGCAACAGTGGGTAGCTATGGATGGGGCCAGTGGCCCTCTTGGTGCCTGCTGAGCATTGTGCCAACTTCTGCTCCTGGTGCTGGCAGAGACACAGCTGTGTTAGTGTGGTCACTGGGTGAGGAATGTATTTGGGGTAAACTGACAACTCCACTGCTGTTTCTAGAGCAATGATATATATATATATATATATAGCCCCTGAGTTGCTTCCTCTGAAGAATGGAAGAACATGAAATAGCTCATGCTTCTTTTGAGAAGGCTGCCTTGTTCCCTGAATGTTTACTTGGCATCTATTCTCAAGAGATTCATCAAGATGAGTGTATTCAGTGCACCAAGACTCCTGGAACTGGCTACACAGTGCTTGCTTTGGTCATACCCATGGCCACCCTATAGGAGCTCCTATTGCCTCTGTTCATGTCAGCCTGTGCTAGGAAACACATTGAAACCCTGAAAGCCTGCCTTTTACTGCCCCCTTCTGGAGTCCCTGATAAAGGAATAGCAGCCTCACTAGGAGACCTTCCAAGATGCACTCAATGGGCTTGAAGCACTCTTGCGCTAGAGATTTGCCAAAGGTGAGGGAGACTCAGTAGCATGGGAGGCCTGGGAACCTGAGCAAGACATGACTGAGGTCAACGGCAGAGAGAACAGAGGCTTTGGTGTAGTGCTACTAAGGAAGCCATTGCTGGCATAACTCTAGGAACAATCTACTGGACAATGCACTAGTGACTGAAAGCTTATGTGCCTATTTTCTCTTAGTAGAGCTTAAAGATATATGAAGCTGAAGTTGGAGGTGTATCTCCTTAATAGAGCAGTAGCTGAGCACTTGGGAGCGCCTGGATTCAATCCTCAGTGCTGAAGGGAAAAAAAGTACAATAAAGGAACAATAACTTCCCATCCAGGCACCAGTGGCTCACATCTATCATCCTAACTATACAGGAGGCTGCGATCTGAGGGTCATGGTTCAAAACCAGCCCTGGCATAAAAGTCTGTGAGACTCTTATCTCTAATAAACTTCTCAGAAAAAGCCAGAAGTGGCAATGTGACTCAAGTGGTAGAGCTTTAGCCTTGAGCACAAAGAGGAACAGGAACATTGCCCAGGCCCTGAGTTCAAGCTCCAGGACTGGTAAAATTAAACAAACAAACTTTTTAGCCCAATGAGCTCCCTTCCATAGCGTAGTCCACTCCTTCCCCTCTCCACAGCTTAGCATGCTCCCTTCCTAGACAACACTAGGCCCACTTAGTAAAGACCGTAAGTGATCCTCTGTTGATTTCTAAACCAGTTAGAATGCTTTTTTTTTTTTTTTGTCACTTTTAGATCATAATTTTGTCAGTTTTAAACATTTTAATGTTTAGGCTGGGTGCCAGTGGCTCACGCCTGGCATCCTAGCTACTCAGCAGGCTGAGATCGGAGGATCACGGTTCAAGGCCAGCCGGGGCAGGCAAGTCGGTGAGACTCTTCTCTCCAGTGAACCACCAGAACGCCAGTGGCGCTGTGGCCCGGGCGTTTACACCGGAACACTTTCAAGCTTTTTTTTTTTTTCAGGAGGCAGTACTGAAGTTTGAACTAAGGGCCTTGTGCTTGTTGGGCAGGAGTTCTACCACCTGAGCCACACCTTCAGCCCTACCACCGAAATGTAGAACAAAATTACGCGTTCTTCATCCTACATTGTTGTTCGGTGGCAAGTTGCCACCGAGGGGTCCTGCACTGCCCTGTCTTGAGTGGACGAGTGAGCCGCTGCAGCGCCTGTCTCCTGGGTCGGATTCGTAGTAATACCAGCAGCTGACTCTCAGCCCAGAAGGCTGCCTAGAACGCGCAGAGCCAGTCCCCGCCTAGAGCAGCGCCGGGACCGGGAAGGCAGCCCCAGCCCTCGCGAGAATACGCCCGACCTCGGAAGGTGCGGCTCCGAGCAGCGCCAAGGGACCACCAACTGTCGCGAGAATGGCTGCCGGCCCTTAATACCGCGAAAGCGCGAAAGCTCGCGAGAAGAAGAGCGGCGGCTTCGCGATGACTTGAGAGTTGCGGGAGCTTGAAGGCATGTCCTCCTGGCCGGGGCGGTCCGGGAGCCGCCTGGACAGACAGCAGGAGCGCGATGTGCGCGAGCTCATCCGGCGTGTCACTGGCCTTGAGGACGAGGCGGACCCCAACTTCCAGCTGGCCCTCAGCTTCGCCTGGTCCAATTTCAGGTGTGGGGGTGCGGCGCGCGGGCCGCCTCGTGGAGCGCGGGGCCCGGGCCGGGCTGTGTGCGGCGGGCCCGGCGGGTGGGCGGGGCCCGGGCCGGGCTGCGTGCGGCGGGCCCGGCGGGTGGGCGGGGCCCGGGCCCGGCGGGTGGGCGGGGCCCGGGCCGGGCTGCGTGCGGCGGGCCCGGCGGGTGGGCGGGGCCCGGGCCGGGCTGCGTGCGGCGGGCCCGGCGGGTGGGCGGGGCGCCGGGTGGGCGGGGCCTGCTGCGGCGCGGGGGGGGGGGGGGCGGGGGGGTGTCCTCCTGGAGCATCTTGAGCGAAAACCGTGAATTAGTGGTGGTTAGCAGGTTTGCGTCCGCCACTTTGCATACCTAAAGTCTTTTTTAGGTCTGCGACTTTTACTTTATATAACTAATGTAACAAGTTATTTTTTAATAAGTAAGTGGATTTTAAAAGCAAAAATAAGATCACACTCCATTTAAAATTGTATTCTTGACGACTCTTTCCCCTCTTCAGTCTCAGGCCATTTGCACATCTCCAGTGTCTTTTTTTAATTTGCACAAAATGTATATACAACACACCAGCTAATTTTGTCTATTTACTATTTTTCTTTTCCAGCTACACTGTAAGTAACTTAGAACAGTCCCTGGCACGTTCTGTGCTGTCACTTACTACAGGTTCTTTTGTAATTTTTATAGATAGATAATTTAAGTGGAATTAGATATTTTTCTTGGAAAATAGGAATTGTGGAGTATTTAAATATTCTGTATACTTAAAGCTTAAAAAAAAAAAAAGAAAATGTGCTGCATGTCTGTGACCCACACCTGTAATCCTGGCTACTCAGGAGACTGAGATCTGGTGATCCCTGTTTGAAGCCAGTGCACACAGGAAAGTCATAAAACTCTATTTCCAATTAACCACCAAAAAGTTGTAAGTGGCTCAAGTTGTAGAGTATCAGCTTTGAGTTAAAACTAAGGGAAAGTGGCTAGGCCCGGATTTCAAGCCTCAGTACTGGCACACACACCAAAAGTGGAATATGTAAAATAGAGTATTAAGATCATTACCCATAATGGAATTATTGTTAAAAGAATGTTACCTTTATTTAACATCAGTAAAAGAATTGTTTTTGTGTGTGTTGGGAATTGTGAACCTAGGGCTTCATACATGCTAAACTCAGGTTCTATTACTGAGTGACAACCTACAGCCCAGGAAAGAACCTTGCTGAATTGTGACACTTTCCAGAATCTGACATCTTCATGACTGTAATGGTCATAGACATGAAAATGAAGCTACCTGCTTGCTTTATACTGAGCTTTCAGATGTATTGAAAGCATAGTTTCTGAAATTAGCAGTTTGAAATACCTCATATAACATAGACAGTTAAATTCTATGTTACAAGTAATTTACATGTACATGTATGTGCACATATGCATGTATATATAACTGTGTATGTGTATATATACATATATATATATATATTGTTTTCAATTATTCTGCGGCTTGAACTCAGTGTGCTAGCATTTGATCTATGTCTTCAGTCTAGAGTATTCCTGGTCTTGATGTTTTCCCTCAGAGAAATCTCTTTTGGGTGAGGAGGGTAGTACTGAGGTTTAAACTCAGGTTTAAACTCAGGACTTCATAAACTACTACTAAGCAGGTACTCTTGCACTCCAGCCAAGACCCAGCATCTCTATTAAATTTTTTGTGTGTGCCAGAACTGGGGCATGAATTCAGGCCCTTGTGCTGTTGTTTGACTCTTTTGTTCAAGGTTGGAGCTCTACCACTTGAGCCACAACTCCACTGCTAATATTTTTAAGTGGCAGTCAGCAGACGATCATCATTGTAGAGTTGAGAGAGACATGAGAACTTAGTATCTCCTTTTACAGATTGAAAAACTAAATTGTGATAAAGTGGTATTATACTCAGCTATATGCTAAAAGAGGAGTACTGTCTTTTGGGGTGGTTTTTGTGCTGTTATTGTGGCTTGAACTCATGGCCTGGGCTCTGTCTCTTACCTTTTTTACTCAACACCAGCACTCTACCACCTGAGCCATAGTTCCACTTGTGGCTAGTTAATTGGAGATGAGTCTCATGGACTTTCTGGTCAAGCCAGGCTTTGAACTGAGATCTGGATCTTAACCTTATGAGTAGCTAGTACAGGTTTGAGCCACTGGCACCTGGCTGCTAATGTGCTTTTTTAAAGTACAAATTTCTGGCTTTGCTGCTGAACAATGGAAAATAAGAGTTGAATAAACAATGCTAAACTTTATGATACTATATCAGAAAAATGAATGGTTCATATTTATTTAAAAATTGTGGCCACTTTCTAGGCCCTAGAAATTAGTAAGGAATAGCCTCTTATCCTTAAGAAAGAGAGTAAAGTTAATTATGTTATTTAATAGGATCACAGATCTGAAGGTCTGAGGATTGAATTGTGGTATTTGTGAATTTAGATGAAGAAAAAAAACTAGCTCTAACCTCCCAATTGAAAAATATATTTTCATTACTTATGAATGAGGGCAACACATCATGGGGATACTTATGACTTATCATTGTAGAAACTTTGTTATTTTTATGTTATATTAAACAGGTATCTATAAATAGTGTTTGCTCTTACTTCAGTGGGCTATTGGACTCAACACTAGATCTTGTTATTTAATATTTTAATAAATATAATCTCTTAATATACCACAGTTTTTAAGAATATTTGAGGCTGGGAATGTGGCTTAGTGGCAGCATGCTTGCATAGCATGCATGAAGTCCTGGGTTTGATTCCTCAGTATATCACATAAGCAGAAAAAGCTGGAATTGGCGCTGTAACTCAGGTGGTAGAGTGCTAGCCTTGAGCAAAAGAAGCTCAGGGACAGCACCCAGGCTCTGAGTTCAAGCCCCAGGACTGGCCAAAAAAAAAAGAATATTTTATAACTGTTCAAGTACACTTGTTTTTCTTTTTACTTTGTTTTGTTACATTTAAAGACATTAGTCAGGGCTGGGAAGGTGGCTCAGTGGTAGAGCACTTGCCTTGCATGCATGAGGCCCTGGGTTCCATTCCTCAGCACCACATAAGCAAAAAAGAAAAAATCCGGAAGTGGTGCTGTGGCTCAAGTGGTAGAGCGCTAGCTTTGAGCTAGCTGAGGGACAGCATCCAGGCCCAGAGTTCAGGCCCCATGACCCGACCAAAAAAAAAACCAACCAAACAAAGACATTAGTCAGAGAGGGATAGACTTAGACTTCAATGGGTTTCCTTGTTCATCAAAAAGACTAGGAAGCCAGGTGCCAGTGGCTCATACATGTAATCCTAGTTACTCAGGAGCCTGAGATATGAGGATTATGGTTTTCCCAGGTAGCAAAGCCCATGATATTCTTATCTCCAAATAACTACCAAAGAGCCAGAAGTGGAGCCCTGGCTCAAAGTGGTAGAGCACTAGCCTTGAGCACAAAAGCTCAGGGACAGCACTCAGACCCTGAATTCAAGCCCCAGTACCAGCATAAAAAAATCTGAACATTCTAAGACATAATGATGCCCTGCCTGTCTGGTGATAGAAGTAATTGGGGGAGAGGTGCACTCTGGAAGTGCATGTCAAAGAATAGATAAATGTTGGGGGGGAAGGATATGGAGAACTACAAGGTGAGTATATTAAGTTGTGTGACAAAATTATCCCCAAAGGATTGGAGTGTGGCTTCAGTAGTAGCATGCAAATTGAGCAAAAGCTCAAGGCCCTGAGTTCAAACCCTATAATCCCCAAAACGAAAAAAAATACATATATATATATATAAACATAAAATTTGCATTTTATCTCTTTAGATTTCATCGTTTCTTAGATGTCAACAGCCACAAAATAGAAAAGACCATAGAAGGGTAAGTCAGTGCTATGTGTGTGTATGTACATATTCAGAAATATGTTTCCTTAAGGATTTTTAACTGATTTTTTTATATTTTAGAATTTATGAAAAATTCATCATTCATTCTGATCTCAGCAAAGCTGCTAGTTGGAAAAGATTAACTGAGGAATTTCTAAATGCATCCCTTCCCAGCGTAGAGGAAATAAAGGTAGGTCTTCAGTTATGAGCTCCATTGTGTATTTGACTCTCTCTACTCTGATAATCAACTTTTTCTGTTAATATTTAAGCAATTATTCTACTTTAGTATTGTCCACTGGCCACATGAGGAATTGGAAATTGGCCTAAGTGTTATCAAACAGTATGCCTCAGATTGGTTATGAGTAAAATAACTTCCTCTTGTTAACTCATCTCTCCTCATATCTACTTTGGTTTTGGAGCTGCTCAGCATTTGGCACAAATAGTAACATCGTCTGTGAGTATCCTAAAACTCTCAGATGGCTTTCTCAGAACTTGGCAACAACTTCTCATACTTTTTTTTTTTTTGGTTCCGGTCTTGGGGCCTGAACTCTGGGCCTGGGCGCTGTCCTTCAGCTCTTCAGCTCAAGGCTAGCGCTCTACCACTTGAGCCACAGTGCCACTTCCGGCTTTTTTTCTTTTTGTTTATGTGGTGCTAAGGAACTGAACCCAGGGCCTCATGCATGCAAGGCAAGCACTCTTCCACTGAGCCACCTTCCCAGCCCCTTCTCATACTTTTTTACTGAGTGCCAGGTTTATGTGTCAAGAAGCTATGTTACCACTTGTAGGCCCAGTGATTTGCTAGAAGGATTCATAAAGTAGATGTGCTTACCCATATAGTAAGAATAAATTAAAAATCAGCAAAGGAAAAGGTACATAAGTAAATAAGTAGAGACTGGCAGAAATTTGAACAAAGGGATAATACACACTTGGTCATAAGAAGGCCACAGATTCAAAGATTCAAAGATACTACTTTTCATAAATAGGAGAGATGTGTGAGAATCACTATAAATTAAAACTAAAAAGTATTCAGACTTGTTGAAAGCCTTAGGAATAGCATAAAATGGTTTTCGTTAAAGGATGACCAGCACTTTTAAGGTAAAGAAAAATTCCTACCTTTCCATGAGATAAATGCAAATAAAGCAATATTGATACTAAAATATTCACTTATCTGGTTAGTAACAGGTACAGCAAGCAGGTAACTATATATTCTTTGCAACTATATAATGCAATATTTGTACTAAATCAAATACATTTAATCTCATAAAGGGAATTTTGGCATCTGTTAAAATTCCAAGTGCAGACCGTTAGCTAGGCATTTCACTTTTTAGGAATTTATCATGCAGATAAACTCATAGTTGTCAAGTGACATAAATTGGTGATAGCAAAGATTGGAAAAAGCCTAAATATTATAATAGAGGAGAGTGGATAAACAAAATACAGTAGTATATCTATATCAAACTGTTGGACATGTTTAATCTTCATGATAAATATTGCCACAGGAGAATAATCCATTTTTAGCATGGTGTCTTATTTCAAAGACAGACATTATAGTTGCTCTTAGGAATAAAACTGTGATCTCCTCCTCAGGTCTTATATTTGTTAGAAATACAGAACTCAGGGCTAGAGGCATGGCTCATGTGATATAGCACCTGCTTAGGAAGTACAAAGCCATGAGCTCAAACTGCAGTATTAAAAAAAGAAATGAGGAATGTAAGCTTCATGTAGATTTGTAGTTCCTTGCATGTAAGCATTCAAGCTGAGAAGTGTTTAAAGATAGGATTTATTTTGGTATAATTTTATTTTCTTAGACCAGGAAACAAAATGAGGAATGAAAATGTTATGGGATTGTCTTTACTGAGTGTAGTTTTGGGAGCCCTTACCTTGGTAATTATCTTGGTAATTCATGTTTTTTACTTTTTTTTTTTTTAAGACAGAAACACATTACTCCATACTATCGCTCCTCCTGTGTCTGTCTGATTCTCCTTCAAACAGCAATTATGTGGAAACACCAAAAGAAAAAGAAGTTGGTATGTTACTACATAGTTTAATGGATAAGAAATGACAAATTGGAACTGGGTGCTAGCAGCTCACAACTGTAATCCTAGCTCAGGAGACTGAGATCTGAAGATCACAGTTCGAAACTGGCTCTGTCAGGAAATACCTCTAATTATCGAAAGAAGCTAGAAAATGTAGCTGTGGCTCAAGTGGTAGAGTCCCAGCCTTGAGCAAAAAAAACTTAGAGACAGCACTTATGTCTTGAACTCCAAGCTCAAAACAAACAAATTTGCCTTTATTGCCTTATCTCATAACTACTAGACATTGAGATTTTTATTAAAACTTCTAAGAATCCATGAAACTGAATTATATCTATTGCTTTGAGTGCAGTGACAAAATTTTACCTGAAATGAAAGTTTTGACTTTGTAAATTAAACTGCCTTCGATAATTAAAGACAAAATCCAATTTGAGCCAGGAGCTGGTGTCTTATACGTGTAATTGTAGGCACTCAGGAGACCTACCGGTGAGGATGAGGGTCAAATCCACCCTGAGCACACAAATCAGAGACACTCTTTGATCTAATTAACCAACAAAGAGCCAGCAGTAGAGATGTGGCACAGGCAGATTGCCTTGAACGAAAAAGCTAAGGGAGAGTGCCTAGGCTCTTAGTTCAAGCCCCTGTACTGGCACCAAAAAAAAAAGATAACTCAGTTTAAGTCAATTAAAATGTAAGATGTTTAGAATTCCAATTCATTAAGTGTTTCCATACTTTTGAAATTTTACTTCAAGTGTATTTTATTTTGACTTTTTTGTTAGAATTTTTTCCTATAGTTTTTGTGTGTTTTTCAGCTATTTATAATGAAGCTGATTATGTTTCTTCTTTTACATTTTAGAAAAGAAAGATGATTTTGACTGGGGAAAATACTTGATGGAAGGGGAAGAAGTTGACCTCGGTCCAAATGTGGACACACCAGTATGTAGTAGTGATTTCTCTACTGAAAATACACATTCATGCACAGATGATAATAGATCATTTTCATGGGTCCTTCTGCTTTAGGTAATTTAGCTAAAACAGGAATAATCTAGAGTAGTTGCTAATCTAGAGTAATTTATTATTACGGAAGTGTCATTAGTTCTAGAAAGTTAAGCCCGGCTGAGTGAACACAAGTAACTAACCCTTAAGAGGAGCAGTGACTTGGAATTTTTGCCACCCGCAAAAAACTCTCCCTTACTTTCAAGAGATTTAGGTTTTCAAGCCCCATGACGGACAAAAAAAAAAAAAAAGATTTAGGAAAGGTTTCATGTGGCTTTAAATTTTCTGAATGTGTTGCTAGAAAGTTTTTGTTTTTTGTCTGAAATTCTCTTAATTTTTAAAACAAAATTGCTCTAATTTTAAGTCCTGTTTACTTTCTACATCAGAATTGGTCTGAAGACAGTGACGCTGAAGATGCCCAACAGCCCTTGAGCAGAGAAGATTCTGGGATCCAGGTAGACAGGACCCCATTGGAAGAACAAGATCAAAGCAGAAAAGTGGGACTTCAAGTCAGCTGGAAAGGTACTGTTGGTGAGGTCAGATGCTAGTGTTTTTTGACAGGAATTACCTAAAGAAAAATCAGGTTTTGAGATTCCATTGGCCAGGAACTCTGCTATCCTTAGAAAATGAGTTTTAAGCCACTTGTAGATGATTACTTTAATAAAGAAGAGACACAAAGGTGGATACTAGGGACTCACACATATAATCCTAGCTCCTCAGGATGCTGAGATCTGAGGATTGAGGTATGAAGTCAGCCCAGTTTTGTCTCAGACAAAACTGAGACTTTTTTTTGTTGTTGTTTGTTTGTTTTTGCCGGTCATAGGGCTTGAACTCTGGGTCTGGGCACTGTCCCTCAGCTCTTCAGCTCAAGGCTAGCGCTCTACCACTTGAGCCACAGCATCACTTCTGGCTTTTTCTGCATATGTGGTACTGAGAAATCGAATGCAGGGCCTCATGGAGGCAAGGCAAGCACTCTGCCACTGAGCCACCGTCCCAGCCAAAAACTGAGAGACTCTTACCTCCAGTTAGCCAGTAAAAAGCTGGAAGTAGTGTTGCTCAAATGGTAGTTAAAAAAAAGCCAAGGGAGGACAAGAGTTCCTGAGTTGAAGTGCCGGTACCAACACACACATACACACAGACAAAGAAGAAAAAGCATGGTAAATTAATGTTGAAAGGGAGTTTAGTGTACTTTTTTATGTGGTACTGGGATTTGAACTCAGCGCCTTGTGCTTGCGAGGCAGGCACTCTACCATTTGAACTATCTTCTCCCACTGCCTAGCCCTTGTTACTTGTGTTTATTTTTCTGGTAACATTTTTCTTTTTATGCCCAGGCCAGCCTTGACTACAGTCCTTCAAAGATTCCTACATAACTGGGATTCAGGTCTGTGTCAACATGTCTACCTTTTTTATTAAGATGGACTTGCTAACATTTGGGAAGACTGGTCTTGAACCATGATCCTCCCAATCATCATGCCTTGCTGTAGAGTGTTAATTTTTTAAGTAGTTCTGGTAATTTAGTCCAGAGTGTTTTAATTCATTTTTTTGGAGAATTAACTTTTCTGAAGTCAGGGGCTTTAATCACAAAAGTTGAATGTTATCAAATGTTATTTTTCTGTGAAATTATTCCATGATTTTTCTCTTTTACTCTAATACTGCATTGATAAATTTTCTAATATTGAATTACCTTTCAGTTATCCAGCTAAATTTCTTTGTTCATTATGATATTTTTATGTTTTTGTTTTGTAAACTTAGAACCTTGCACTCTTGTACAGCTTACTTGATCACTCTACAACTTGAACCACATTTCTAGTCCAGCGTTTTGCTGGCTAATTGGAAATGCAATCTCTTGGACTTTTCTGCCCAGGATGGTTTCAAACCTTGATCCTCAAATCTGAGTCATCTGAGGAGCTAAACTTACAAGTATGAGGCACCAGTTCCAGGCTACTGTTCTATTTTAATGTAGGATTTTTCATCTTTATTGTTTGATAAAGTACTTTCCTAACATCCCTTCTTTGATGTTACCATCAAATCATATTAGTTTCCCATTTTTCTAGAAAACAAAGTAGAAATTATCCAATATTTGAAAGCTTTGGAAGGGTTGGGATGGTCTTTGGTTACCATTGCAATTTCTTTAAGACTTACTGTGCTATTGAAATATACCATTTGTATCCATTCATTGGTAGAATCATTTTAAATTTATGCAATTACTTTTTACTTTCTAAGCATTGACATTTATTTAAACATTGTCTATCCATATGGTTTAAAAAATGATTAGACATAAATGTTAGACATTTGTGTCTCCATATGATTTAAAAAATTATTAGGCAAGTAGTATTTTTTACTTTCTAATTTTTCCCTCCTCGGTCATGGACCTTGAACTCTGGGCTTGGATGCTGTCCCTGAGTTCTTCAGCGCAAGATGAGCACTCTATCGTTTGAGCCACAGTGCTGCTTCTGGCTTTCTGGTGGTTAATTGGGGATAAGAATCTCAGGGACTTTCCTGCCCAGGCTGGCTTTGAACTGTGATCTTAGCCTCCTGAGTAGCTAGGATTACAGGCATGAACCACCGGCGCCCATTAACTTTCTAATTTTTTTTTAAAAAACATTATAATGTAATTTGTTGTTGTTGATGTGGTACCAAGGAATCGAACCCAGGATCTTATGCATGCTAGACCAGCACTCTACCACTAAGCCACAATCTCATCCCATATATCTATTTAAAAAATTTTTTTAATTGGTTGTTGGGCTTGAACACGGGACCTGGGCATTGTCCCTGAGCTCTTTTTGCTCAAGGCTATTGCTCTACCACTTTTAGCCATAGTGCCACTTCTGGTTTTCTTGTGGTTAATTAGAGGTAAGAGTTTTATGGCCTTTCCTGTCCTGGCTGGCTTTGAACCATGATCCTCAGATCTCAGCCTCTGAGTAGCTAGGATGACAGGCGTGAGGGACCAGTGCCCAGCTTATCTAATATTTTTTAAGAGACACTGTAGGTACAAAATCCTGGTATTTTGAACAAGTATATATTTGTTCACTATTTGTGATTATTATTCTAAGTTGTCAACTTGACTGAATTGATGAATGCTAGATCAGTAAATCATATCTCTGTCTGTGTCTGAGGGTGTTTCCAGAGACAAAAGAGCCTGCAGGCTCTGACCTAACGAATAGATTAAACTCTTGATGGATTCCTAATAGGATGGTATTATTGAGAGGTAGCAGAAAGTTAGAGGAAAAAGGTGATTAAGCTGTGTAATTGAGGCTATCTTGCCCTGGACCTTTCCGGTATTCTCTTTCTCTACTTCCTGTCTTATGGTGCAAACTGCTCTGCCATACCTTCCCACCTTGATAAACTTCTTAAATGGAGCAAAAATAAATATTTCCTAAGTTGTTCTTGAGTTTTTTGTTAATGTACTAGCCAGGTAATCATGGCTCATGCCTGAATCCTGGCTACTTAGGAGGCAGGGATCAGGAGAATCACTGCTTAAGGCCAGCATGGCAAAAAGAGACCCCATCTCAACTAATAAAAAAACGGGGATGGTGGCACACACCTCACACCTGTCATCCCAGCTACAGAGAAAACGCGCACACACACATGCACCCAAGAGAACAAAAGTCTAGGCTGGTCCAGGAATAAATTCAACACCCTATTAAAGATAACCAAAGCACAAAGGGGTTGGAGGTCATGGCTCATACCTAGAAGCACAAGGCCCTGAGGTTAAGCTTCAGTACCACTCCTCCAAAACAAAACAAAAAACCCAAATGCACCATTATTATTTGTACTTATTCCACTTCCTTCCAGCAGAAGAGACAGATGACAGAAGCTGGCTGGAACAGCATGTGATCCACCAGTACTGGATAACCAGGCCCTCAAGGATTCCACATAGTTTACATTTGCATTCCAATTTAGCTGCTGTCTGGTAAGAAACTAAACAAGTCAGTGTAAAGATAAGAGAAACTTTGGTATTTCTTTGAAATGTTAACATTCAGTTTTTGAATTTTTTTGTCTGTGTGTGCCAGTACTGAGACTTGAGGTCAAGAATCTGGACACTAGCTCTTAATATTTTCTCTCAAGGCTAGCACTCTACTATTAGAGCCAGAACTCCACTTCTGGCTTTTTGCTGGTTAATTGGAGATAAGAGTCTGACAGGCTTTTTCTGCACAGGCTGATTTCAAACCACAATTTTTAGATCTTAGCTAGGATTATAGACATAAGCCACCAGCACCCAATTTGGAAATAATTTTAACTGAAAACACACACGCACACACACACACACACACACTCTCTCTCTCTCTCTCTCTCTCTCTTTCCATATTGGGGACTCTAACCCAGTGCCGTATGCATAATAGGCAAATGCTTTATCACTAAGCTAAGGTCTAGCCATCTTGAAAAATCTTAATTACTTATTATTTAAAATAAGTTATTTATGGGGCTGGGAAGGTGGCTCAGTGGTAAAGTGCTTGCCTTGCATACATGAGGCCCTGAGTTCGATTCCTCAGCACCACATAAACAGAAAAAACTAGGGAAAAAAAAGCTGTGGCTCAAATGGTAGAGTGCTAGCCCTGAAGAGCTCAGGGATAATAACCAGGCCCGAGTTCAGGCCCCATGACTGACAAAAAAAAAAAAAAAAGTTATTTATGCTTACTTTTTCAATGTGAATAGATTTGTATATATTGCCATTATTTGTCTCATTTTAGTACATTCACTGTAGAAACACACTGCATACCAGGCACTGGTGGCTCATGCCTATAAATCCTAGCTACTCAGGAGGCGAAGATCTGAGGATCAAGGTTCGAAGCCAACACAGGCTGGAAGCCAAGAAATGTTAATCTCCAATTAACCAGCAAACAATTAGAAGTGGAGGTGTAACTCAAGTGATAGAGTGCCATTCCTGAGTGAAAAAGCCAAGTAAAAGCATAATGTCCTGAGTTCAAGCTCCAGGACTGGTACCAGAAAAAGAAGAAAATGAAAAAGTATATATTCATTGAGACAGTTAATTTTACCTAGATAGATACTTCTCCATTGACATTTGATATTTGCTTCTAATAGGGAGCAACATCTGTATAGCAGTGATCCCCTGTATTTTCCAGATGACAGAATTTTTGTTACTGAGACGCAAATTATTCGGGAAACCCTGTGGTAAGATCTGTTCATCTCATTACTAGTCTGAAAAGCTTTATTAGTGAGAAGTAAAATGCTTGTAAGAGAAGGTGTTCAGATGTTTTCTATATGCACCTAGAAGTAGGCCATTAGCAATAAAGTTTAGACTTTATATTTGACCATGGAAGTTAGGAGGTTTTAAGTCTACTTGCTTTTTAAATCTTACATAATTTAGTATATGATTTTGTTGAATTAAACCATAATTTTTAGGAATGTGTACTAGGGCTTGAACTCAGGGCATTCAAGGCTGGCACCCTACCACTTGTGCTGTACCTCTACGTTCAGTTTTTACTTATTAACTGTAGATAAGTCTCATGGGCTTTGCTATCCAGGCTGGCTTTGAACTGCCATCCTCAGATCTCAATCTCCTGAGTAGCTAGCATTACAGGTGGGAACCACTGGTACCCAGCCATTTTTTTAATATTTGAGTTCAAAACAAGATTTGCTGCTGACTGCTTTTTACTGGAGAGAGTGTATCAGTAAGAACCTGCTCTGTTGCCTGAGGCTGGGAGTCAATGCAGCATGTAGCATTTTAGGGATGAGGCCTTGGATCCTCAGATCTCACCATAAATTGTGCTATAGACATTCTGATAGCTTAGAGATGCATTAGCAGGCTATGGTGGCCCACACTAACTGCTCTGGGAGAGGAGATCTGAGAATCAGTTCAAAGTCACCCTAAGAAGAAAAAGGTTCACAAAACTCATTTCCAATTAACTGGCTAAAAACCTGAACTATAAGCATGGCTCAAATGGTAGGGCCCCAGCCATGAGTGTTCTGGTAAAAATAAATAATAAATAAATAAATAAATAAATGTTCTCTTTGGGCCATCAAGTGTATTTCAGAGGAGGAGGAGCTTTGATGGCAGTTTCAGACAGTTCTAAGATGAGAATGAAATACCTTGATACTTTTTATGTAATTCAGAGCACTGGCTTCAGAGCTGGCTTCCATTTTCTTGTCATACAACTTTTTTTGTTTCCCAATTCTGAATCATCAGTAAAAATCTTTTAAGCATACTATAGTAACTGACTTTCTAAACATGAAGCACATTCAGTTTTCCTATTTCATTTCAGGTTACTTTCAGGAGTGAAAAAGCTCTTTATATTTCAATTGACAGATGGGAAAGTCACTGTGAGAAATAATATTATAGTAACCCATTTGACACATGTAAGTCATTTATTGTAACTTAATTAAAATGGGGAGAATGATAGAAGGGTGACACAATTCATGATGCATTGTATTCATGACATGTTGAATCCATCCTTCATAAACTACTCATAAATGTAGAAGTGATGAAAAGTAAAAGAATTAAACTAGATAATAGTTTGTATAAGCCATGGCAATGTAACTTTAGAACCTTTACAAATACGAGTTGTTGATTACAGTCAAGATATAAAAAGTAAGATTAAATTGTTTGTATAGTACTTAGATAAATGTTTTTTTGGTTGGTTGTGGGGCTTGAACTTGGGACCTCGGCACTGTCCCTGAGCTTTTTGCTGAAGGCTAGTACTTTACCTCTTTGAGCCATAGCACCACTTCTGGTTTTCTGGTGAGTAATTGGAGATAGGAGACTCACAAACTTTCCTGCCTGGGCTGGTTTTGGACCATGGTACGCAGATCTCATCCTCCTGAGTAGCTAGGATTTTAGGCCTGAGCCACCGATGCCTGGCCCACCCTCTATTTTCTTTATTCTTTTTTCTTTTTATTCTGTCCTGGCAAAGCTGCATAATTACTTTGCCTGTAACAAAAATATTAAACATGTGCTATAATTCCATATTGTGTAGAGATTAATACTCACTGAATAAAGAAGTAAATATTCAAGTAGCTCACACCTATAATCCTACACAGGAGTCTTTGATCTGAGGATCACAGTTCAAAGCCAACCTGTGCAGGAGCATCCATGGGATTCTTCCAGTTAAGCAGCAAAAAGCTGGAAGGAGAGATGTGACTCAAGTGCCAGCCTTGAATGAAAAAGCCAAGTAAGAATGTGAGGTCCAGGCAGGTACTAGTGGCTTATGCCTATTATCCTAGCTACTCAGATGGTCCTGAGTTCAAGCTTCAGTACTGACACATATACAAAATGTAAATATTCATCATTGCATTTTACTAAACTTAATGTTTTAAAACAATTACTACTAAGCCGGGCACACCTATAACCTAGCTATATCCTAACTACTGAGGAAGCTAAAATCGGAGGATCATGGTTTAAAGCTGCCCTGGGCAGGAAAGTCTATGAGACTCTTTTATCTCCAAGTAACCATTAAGAAGCCCAAAGTGAAGATGTGACACAAGTGATAAGAGCACCAGCCTTGCACAGAAAAGTCAAGGGGGTTGCCTAGGCCCAGAGTTCAAGCCCGAGAGAGAGAGAGAGAGAGAGTGTGTGTGTGTGTGTATTTTTTATTTTTTCAGTTAATTTTAAATAACTACTGTTTGCTTCTATTGTAGAGCTGTTTACAGTCTGTACTGGAACAAATAGCAGAGTATGGCCAGGTTGTGTTTCGACTCCAGGAGTTTATTGATGAAGTCATGGGACACAGCTCTGAAAGCCTATTACCTGGAGGGAGTTCTGTACCAAAGAAGTCCACTGATGCTCCCTTCAGAACCTATCAGGCTTTCATGTGGGCTCTGTACAAATACTTCATTAGTTTCAAGGAGGAACTTACAGAGATTGAGAAGTGCATCATCAATAATGGTATTTAAGTTCTTTAATTTGTAATACACTCAGCTCATATTTGAATGCCACTGAGATTATCAGTCAGTATGGGATTTAAAAATTACCAGCTTAGTGTGGTACACCTGTAATCCCTGCTACAGTGGAAGACAGGGCCAAGTAGACAAAAGAGAGTGAGCTGGAAGCATAGCTCAAGTGGTAAAGTTCTTAAAGACCCTGAGTTTAAACCAAAGTATGAACAGGAAGTGGAAGGAAAGGGAAGGAGGAAGGAGAGAATGCATGGCAAATAAAGAGTTCTGATAAGGGCATTTCTTTTTTAAGTAACTGAAATTTATTTTAAGCCATTTACATCTCTAAATTTCCAAAGAGAACAAAACACTTTATAGTGAAAATTCTTCCTCCTGCTCTAGTTTCTGAGCTGGTCAGGTCCCTTCCCCAGTGACAATCAGATCCACAGCACTTGTGCATACTTTGTGAAGTAGTTTAGACATACACACATAAACATAAACACACATAAATGCACACACATAAACCCATGTCTAATAGTCACTGTCATTTAAATTTAAAACATACCATAGTGTATGGTATAATTCTGTTTTATAAACTGTTTCACTTTATGGCCAAGTTCTTTCTGATGGAGATTTAGACAGTTTCCACTCTTTGGCTGTTAACAACAGACCTGCAGTGGTAGCCACTCAGACATTTCGTTAATTGTATACACACACCCTATGCAGATTGTTCAAAATAGAATTTCAAAGTTCACTAGATTTAGATTTGGCCACATTGCTCTCCAGAGAGATATCAATATATAGATTTGTATTCTTGTTTCCTCACACTCTACCAACAATGAGGTCCTCATGATATAGATTAGAACTCAACACCCTCCATTTTGCTAGGCCAAATGAATGGCTTAGCATAGTTTTAGTGTTTTAATGTCACATTTATGTCACCTTTAGGACATACATTTTTCCTTGCTTTTGAGTTTGGTTTATTGATGCTTACAGATACCACGATCACTCTTGCAATAGTAGTGGACAAGTTGTCACCTCGATTGGCTCAGCTCAAGGTTCTGCACAAGGTGTTCAGTACTGGAGTAGCAGAAGTGCCGCCCGACACCCGGAATGTTGTTCGGGCATCTCACCTGCTCAATACCCTGTATAAGGCCATCCTTGAATATGACAGTGTTGGAGAAGCTTCTGAGCAAACTGTATGTGGGGCCACTGCCTGGTCTAAAGTGCATGCCAAAAAGTGGTAGTAACCTGTCGTAGTTCTCTGTTAAATAATTGTAGTCTTTGTTTTGTATTTTTGTGCCCAGCCAGAGGCTTGAACTCAGAGCCTGGGCACTGTTAGTTATTTTGCTCAAGGCTAGTGCTCTACCATTTGAGCCACAGCTCCACTTCCAGCTTTTTGCTGGTTAATTGGAGATAAGATCTTGTGGACTTTGCTGCCTGGGCTGGCTTCGAGCTGTGACCCTCATTATTCATTACAAGAGTGAGCCACTGGCACCCAGCTAAAGGATATTTTAATTCATGATATATCAAGCCAGTTATTCAGCTTTAAAACTAGTTTTCACATTCAAGAAACTGGCCTTTTATCACTAATTGCCAAGATCATCAAAAAGATCAGGCAAGATGTGAGAAAAACCTGGTTAATATAGATACTTGCAATAACTCTGTTCATATTGAAAAATAATCCTATAGTATGAGGCATTTAAACCAGTCGTAATTATAGAGGGTCATAGCCATCAATGGTGCCTGGGTAAGAGGAAATGGAGAGTTGTTTAGTAATTGCAAGGTTTCAGTGTTACATCACAAAAAAATTCTGGGGATCTTTTTTCACAACAGTGTGATTGTATTTAAGTACAAGTTTAGTAAACACACTTAAAGGTGATACCATATGTGGCGCTGATGCCTGTAATCTCAGCACTTGGGAGACTGAAGCTTGGAGAATTGCAAATTTAAATTCAGCCTATATATTTTAAAAGTACAAAATCAGTGCCTGGCACATTGACTCACGATTGTAATCTCAGCTATGCAGGAGACAGATTAGAAGGATCACAGTTGGAAGGAAACCCAGGCTAACAGGTTTAGGGAAACCCTTAACCCTATTTCAGCCAATAGCTGGGCCTGGTGATGTGCAACAGTCATTCCAGCAATACAAGAAGTATAAATAGGGAATTATGATTTAGGCCAGTCTGGGTATAATGAACACAAGGCCCTATCCCAAAAGTAATACAGGGCTGGAGGTGTGGTTCTAATGGTAGGGTGCCTGCCTATTAAGTACAAGGCCCTAGTACTACCAGAAAAACAACAACAACAAAAACCAAACCCACAGATCTAACTAGTCTATAATGTAAGAAGGTAAATGTTTATTAAGGTGCAATTTCTAGACTTATTTCTATTTGTTGTGTAACTTCTCTTGTCATTTTAGTATTATACTTCAGAATAATAGAGTCCAGTTTCTTTCAAATTTTTCCTACTGGAAAGTGTAAGAGAATAAAGTCATGTCCTTGTTCTTTGTTAGTGGCGCTGTGTAAACAGTACAGTTGTCCCTGTCTGCCTGTACTGTCCCAGGTTATGTCTATTGTCTCTGTGATTTTCACTCTTAAGAGGATTCTTATATGAATGGATAGAATTATAGTCATCCCACATTTAGAGGAAGCTTTCATAAGGACTTTAGAGTTAGATATAGGGGACTTAAATTTTTTTTCTTCTTTTTTTCTTTTTTTGTTGGTCATGGGGCTTGAACTCAGGGTCTGGCGCTAAGCTTTTTCATTCAAGGCTAGTGCTCTCCCACTGAGAGCCACAGTGCCACTTCCAGTTTTCTGGTGGTTAATTGGAGATAAGAGTCTCATCAACTTTCCTGCCCAGGCTGTCTTTGAACCGAGATCTTCAGATCTCAGTCTCCTGAGTAGCTAGCATTATAGGCATGAGCCACTAGCTCCTGGCTTAATTTCTTACTAGTTTCAGAAATATGTACAAGTCCAATCAGAGATTTGTGGGGGAGGTTTTACTCAGGGCCTAAACGCTGGCCCTGATATTTTGTGTACTAGATTAACATTCTGCCACTTGAACCACAATTTTGCTTTGGCTTTTATCTTTGTAGATAAGAGTCTCATGGACTTTCCTCCCTGGGCTGGCTTTGAATGCAGTCTTTAGATTTCAGCTGCCTAAGTATCAAGAGTTACGAGTGTGAGATACCAGCCCCTGCCCCAGTCAGCTTTTTCAAGGCATTTTGTTTGGGGTTTTTTTTAACTGTATTTTTTTTGTTTTTTCTTTTTTGGTACTGGGGATTGAACCCAGGACATTGCACTTGCTTGGCAAGCGCTTTGCCACTGAGCTACATCCCAGCCCTTTCAAGGCATTTTGGAAATGTTTAAACCTCATTTGATCCTAGGCCTGGATCTCTGAGCACAAGCCATGCTCTTGTCCTTAGGTCTCCCTCCTGTTCTCCCTATGGGTGGAAACAGTGCGGCCCTACCTTCAGACTGTTGATGAATGGATTGTACACGGGCACCTATGGGACAACGCCAAGGAGTTCATCATACAGAGGTAGGCTGCTTGTGGAGTAAAGGGTGCTGGGTGCTACCATCCCTTATAGGATTATCTGATACCAAATGTAAAAACTTTCTTTAGTTGCACATGGCACTGAAGGCAAAGACCAAATGCGGGAGCTGTGTTGCCAATATAGCACAAGCATTTCCTGTTGCATCTTTTCTTTTTATTTCAGTGTCAATACTAGGACTTGAACTCAGGGCTGGGGGCCCTGTTTTTCACTCAAGGTTTTTCACTCAAGGCTAAAGCTTTACCACTTGAACCACGGCCTCACTTCCAGTTTTCTGGTGGTTAATTGGAGATAAGAGTCTTAAGGACTTTTCTGTCTGGGCTGGCTTTAGAGCTGCAGTCCTCAGATCTCAGACTCCTGAGTAGCTAAGATTACAGGTGTGAGCCACCAGAACCTGGCTTCATTTATTTATTTTTTCCTAAGCAAAACCATAAACTGTAGTAGACAACCATTTAAGTCCTTAGAGCCTACATAAGACACATGGATAGACGGGCCTGCCTTCAGCCAAAGCTTATATCTGTTATTAGATATTGTTTTGTTACTCTTACATGAGAATTTTGGAAACGGGATTCTGACTGTTCTTCTAAGATGAAGAGTGGCCATGCTTTCATTGTGAAAAGCAGCCCAGACTGGGAATGTGGCTTTAGGGTAGAGTGATTGCCTAGCGTGCACGAAGAAGCCCTGGGTTCCATTCCTCAGTACCACAGAAAAAGCCAGACGTGGCTCTGTAGCTCAAGTGGTAGAGTAAAAGAAGCTCAGGGACAGGCCCAGACCCTGGAGTTCAAGCCTCAGGACTGGCAAAAAGAAAAAAAAGACAGCCCAGTTATCTAGGAGGGACTCAGTGGTAAGACATGAGAATGGCATGCACAAAGCTCTGGGTTCAACCTCAAGCACTAAAAAGAAACAAAAAAAGAATCTGTATGGGGATTAAAAGATAGAAAATAACCTGGAAAACACTTTCATAGGAGATATTAAAATGAATTAGCTTCTATTCTGCTTCTGAAGGAGCACCAAATTTGTCATAATTTGTTTAGTTTCAATTCAGGAAATAATTTCTTTTACTTACTTTGCCATTCATAGTACTTTCCTGTGTTAAGCTGAAGATAAAAACTACCCTGTTGGGGCTGGGAAGGTGGCTCAGTGGTAGAGTGCTTGCCTTGCATGCCTGAGGCCCTGGGTTCGATTCCTCAGCACCACATAAGCAAAAAGAAAAAAGCTGGAAGTGGCGCTGTGGCTCAAGTGGTAGAGCACTAGCCTTGAGCTGAGGGGCTGAGGGACAGCGCCCAGGCCTAGAGTTCAGGCCCCATGACCGGACCAAAAAAAAAAACAAACCCACCCTGTTTAATCTGAAGATGGCTACATTTTACCAGTAATTGCTAACACTATATTTGTTTGTTTGTTTGTTGTTAGTTGTGGGACTTGAAATCTGGGTCTGGACCTGTCCCTGAGCTCTTCAGCTCAAGGCGAGCACTCTACCATTTGAGCCACAGCGCCACTTCTGGTTTTCTGAGTGGTTTATGGGAGATAAGAGTCTCACAGCCTTTCCTGCCCCAGCTGGCTTTGAACCGTGATCCTCAGCTCTCAGCTTCCTGAGTAGCTAGGATTACAGGCATGAGCTATTGGTGCCCAGCATAACACTATGTTTTATAAAATCTGGACAACATATCTAAGCTAACACCAGGTGTACTGTTACATTTAAGGAAAGTAAGTTATAAATTACAATTCTTTTCAATCCCTGTAGAAACAAAAATGTTCCAGTAAACCACAGAGACTTCTGGTATGCAACTTACACATTGTACAGCGTATCAGAAAAGACAGAAAATGAAGAAAAAATGAGCGACAATGCTAGTGCGAGTTCTGGCAGTGACCAAGGTCCCTCCAGTAGGCAGCACACCATGGTGTCTTTCCTCAAGCCTGTCCTGAAGCAGATTATCATGGCTGGCAAGTCGATGCAGCTGCTGAAGAATCTGAGGTGTGCAGAGAGTACCACATGCCAGGCAGCAGCCAGAGGTAACGTGCTGTCCTTGTGTTTCCCTCAGCCACTGCCTCTAATCCCCGTCATCCTAAAGTGCCTACGTATTTTGTAGTTGAAAGCTTGATGGACGATTGTTATTTTGGTGGAAAATACCACCATTGTTAAATGAATAAACATGCTACTATACATTGAAAAAACAATTATTGCCAGGTGCTGGTGGCTTACTTCTATAATCCTAGCTCCTCAGGAGACTGAGATCTGAGGATCAAGGTTCAAAGCCAACCTGAAAAGACAATTTCAATTAACCAGAAAAAGTCAGAGAGGTATGACTCAAGTGGTAGAGTGTGCCAGCCTTGAGCAGGAAAAGGAAAGTGAGAGCTTGAGGCCCTGAGGTCAAGCCCAAGTACTGGTGCACGCACGAGTACACACACACACACACACACACACACACACACACACACACACACACACACACACACACACACACACACACACACACACACGCACACACGCACACACGCACACACGCACACACGCACATGCGTGCCCCAAAAAGATTATTTTCATTGGAAACTTTTAGCAGTGTATTTGGAAAGGCAGTTCTACATGCACTTTTTTGTCACTCAGTTCATTTTGACTAGTCCTTTTAAAAAGTACTTCTTGAGGACCTTGGCTCCTTAATAGCTGTGTGACTTACTTTGTCTACTTCAATACTTTTTTTCTTTGTGCATATTTTGTTTTTGACTGGATGGTTGACTAAATTTCCTGGGTGGTGTTTTTCCAATGAAATTTGACTCTTGTATGTCTTATCATAGTGTAGAATGGTTATAACTTTCAAGTACTCTTCTGGGATTAACTGTCCATAGTAAAATGTAGTTTTATTTTGTACTTAACCATGAACCTTGCATTTGACAGAACATCTAAACTGGTTAGTTTTGTTGCCCTGTTAAGGGTAAAGAAACAGAGACAGATGCTTATAGATCAAGAGAAAAATATCAGGCAAAGTTGAGCTTGCTCATTGTTCATTAATGTGACTTAACAAGAACATAATTCACCTTACCTATGTTTCAGACGCAGAAAGAAAAAGCTTGCACACCCTCTTTCTAGAATCTGTACAGTCACGTCTTCGACGTGGAGAAGATTCCACCCCACAGGTCCTTACGGAGCCACAGACAGCCACAAAGAACCTAACGAAGATGCAGTCCATTGCTGAACGGCATTTGGAGCTGGATGATGACCAAGACCCACTGCTAGCTGTTAACTTTGCAAGGTGATAAGAGTCATTCAGACCTGTATGTTCTGGATGGCTTTTTATGGATCTTTCCTGTCTAGGCTGGCTTCAAATCATGATCCTCAGATCTCAGCCTCCTGTGTTTATCTAGTTCACATGTGTAACATTGCCTACCCTTTTTTTTTTAAAACCAGTTTAAAGACTTGGCCCTATAGTCTGTCTCTGTGCCCCTAGGAATGCTGTTGCTTGTCTAGAATGTGCACACACATAACATTTGCCTGGGGATTGGGTTGATTTTAACCACTTAGCCTTACTCTAGAAAACTATTAGTGCTGCGTTGTACCCTGTTGTCTGATGGCTGGCACTAACTGTTCAGCTCTAATAGAAGGACCAACTCCAGCACCATAAATGCAGTAGTAACTCAGAAAAGATGTTACGGGGGGGAGGTTTCCTATTTCTGTAATAATGTTGATTTTAAGACTAAAGGTAAAAATGGGACTCCGCTTTTGATTGAAGATACTTCTGTCTATAGCAGCTCATAAAATCATTACTCACAAGCCAGGCACTGGGGGTACACATCTGTAATCTTATCTACGCAGGAGGCTGAGATCTGAGGATCGTGTCATAAAGCCAGCCCAGGCAGGAAAGTCCATGGGACTCTTATCTCCAATTATCCATTAAAAAGCTGGAAGTGGTGCTGTGGATCAAATGGTAGAGTGCTAGCCTTGTTCAAAAAAGCTCAGTGACAGTACGCAGGGCCTGAGTTCAAGCCCTACATTAATAACAACAACAACAAATCATGTTTTATCTTTAAGGTTGTATTTGGAGCAGAGCGACTTTCATGAGAAATTTGCTGGTGGTGACGTATGTGTGGATAGATCTTCAGAATCTGTGACATGCCAGACTTTTGAATTGACATTGAGGTCTTGCCTCTATCCTCATATTGATAAGCAGTACCTACATTGCTGTGGAAATCTCATGCAAACTCTAAAACAAGATTACAGGTAAGAAAGAGTAATTTAGTTTGGGGAATAATCAGTGGTTTACTTTAAGAACAGTAGGATTTGTGTATATATATGTATATTGTGTTTGTGTGTGTATTATACCTAGAACATTCTGCAGACTTTCATATATAATATTGATACTATATTATTAATTATTAGGCCATGCAGAGATAACTCACACCTGTAATCCTAGCTACTCAAGAGTCTGAGATCTGAGGATGCAGTTGGAAGACAGCCTGGGCATGAAAATCCATGAGACACTGTCTCCAGTTAACCACCAGAAAACCAGAATTAGAGCTGTTGGGCTCAAAGTGGTAGAGCAGTAGCTTTGAGTGAAAAAACTCAAGGACAGCACGCAAGTCCTGAGTTTAAGCCCAAGACCAATCAAAGAAAGGGAGAAAAAGAGTACAAATAACATATTAATAAATATTAGCAGTGAAAATTTACCATGGATGATGGGATTGGATAAGTTTCTGTTCTTTTCATTGTTATGATTTTGCTTGGTTCTCTGTGATGTTAGAAAAAGTATTGTTTCTGGTTATTGAAGAAAGAAAGCAGCTGGGCACCAGTGGCTCATGCCTGTAGTCATTGCTACTCAGGAGGCTGAGATCTGAGGATCCCAGTTCAAACCAGGCCAGCCAGGAAAGTCTGTGAGACTCTTATCTCCAATTAATCACCAGAAAACCAAAATTGGCACTGTGGCTCAAGTGGTAGAGCACTTTCCTTGAGCGGAAAAGCTGAAGGACAGTGCCCAGGCCTGGAGTTCAGGCCCCATGACTGACCAAAAAAAAGGAAGAAAGAAAGCATACACTGTGTTAGTGAAAAAAATCTTTTAAGCGCTGGTAATATATCTAGTTTTAGTAAGTGTCAAATATACTTATGCTCCTAACTGTGGCAGACCTGATACTGGCTAAGAACCCTGTCTGACAAAGACTTTTTCTCACTTCTGTCCAGGTTGGTAGAATACTTGCAGGCCATGAGGAATTTTTTCTTAATGGAAGGTGGAGATACCATGTATGACTTCTACACTTCAATTTTTGATAAAATAAGAGAAAAGGAAACCTGGCAGAATGTGTCTTTTCTAAATGTCCAACTCCAAGAAGCAGTAGGTCAGCGTTATCCTGAAGATAGTGCACGGTAATATATGGGAGGTACCTTTGACTCTAAGTACTTTAAAATAGGGCCAGGCCTGGTGGCTCACACCTATAATCTCAGCTGCTTGGGAGATGGAGGTAGGGGATTGTTTCTCTAGGTTTGGTAGGCAAAAAAGGTGATCAACAATTGAGACCTAATCCAAAAAAATAATCTGGTCATTGTGGTTATGCACCTGTAATCACAAATACAAAGGGAGAGGAGGTAGGATGGCGTGGCAGCCCTCCCAGGCAAAAGAACAAAATTCTATCTGAAAAGTAAAGCAATAGGGCTTGGGATATGATTCAAATGAGAGAATGCTTGTTAACAAGGCCATGAGTTCAAATTGCCACCAATAACAATAATAAAGTACATAGTAAACCATATGCCAGGCCAAGCAAAAACCTGTAAATTTTTTATGTATTATCTTATTTGATTATATCAGGTATAGTGATGTGTACTTGTCATCCCAGTTACTTGGGAGATTGAGCCCAGGAGTTTGAGGCCAACCTGGGAAGCATTGAGAGACCTATCTCAAAACAAAAATAAAATGAAAAAAGAAAATTGAGGCATACAGTAGCCAAGTATTGTGTTCACAGAGTGAAAAGCAGACTGGATTTGTCTGGTAGCCTCCTTCATAGGCCAATAGTAAGCCATCTTCTCTCTCAGCTCCTGGGTGCACTGCTGTTGCTGCTTCAGGAAGCACTACCGTCACAGGACAGGTCAGCGATCCTGACTGTCCATATCTCTCAGCCTTGCTATCTCCCACCACAAAGAACTTGACCTTCACAGAATGACCTTCACTGCTTAGGCTCAGTAACACCCTGCAAGGCACCTTGCACTAGACAAATCACTTTGTCTCATCAGATGGGGAGATTTTTGCCCTCTGGCTTCATATTTGTTGGCCACATGTCACACATACACCTATTCTCTCCTACTATAGGGCTTCATATTTCAGGGATTTGTAACAGTTCTGGCTTCCCCCAATTCTGTCCTTCTTTACCCTCCAGTGGCAGACTCTCCCATTTGTGCCTTGACAGCAGTCTGCTTACTTATTACAGCCCATCTCCTCCCTGCCCTAAAGGTTGCTCTGGAAGAAGAGAGCAGCTGTCTGTCACTTGCTTAACAAACAGTCTGTGTTTTTAGCAGTGACCTGATGAATAGATCACTTAGTGAATATGATATGAAAGACTATTAAGTGATAATTCTGACTAAGTGCCTGAGTGGACTAATTCATAATCACACACTAGCCCTCCCTTTCTAGTTAACTCCTCTATGGGAAGCTGGGCATTGGTGGCTCATACCTGTAATCCTTAGATGTTCAGGAGGCTGAGATTGAGGGTCAAAGTTTGGCACTAACTTGGGCAGAAAGGCCTGTGAGAAATTTACCTCTGCTTAACCAGGAAAAATCCAGAGGTGAAGGTATGGTTCAAGTGGTAGAGCACCACCAAATGAGAGAAGACGAATGCAAGGCCCTGAGTTCAAGCCCCACTACCTGCATGCACACAAGCATACACACAAATTCCATAGTGAACATCTAGGTATCATTTTCTGGAGAGTCAAATCATGTTTCAATACCACCAACATTACAGTTTTAGATCCAAGAAAAAACAGGACACTTAATGTACCTGAGTAATTCCTGGTGCATGGAAATATCAACAGCAAAAAAGAAGAATCCTTGTTTGCCTTTCTTCTTTCTAAAACCCACTCTGGAATATATGCTAGAAATATAAATTCTCACGTTTTACAAAATATGCAGTATCTGTTCTTGGTAATATTATGCAAATAAATATTATATGTTCTGTTATTTTGTTATCTGAGCGAGCTATTGAACCCAAGGCCTCTCTCATGCTCTACCACTGAGTTAAACCTGCCCTCAATTGTTTATTAAAAGATAATTTTTATATGAGTAAATACTGTCACAAATTAAAACTGACACTTCTTTATTTAGTCTGTGTATATCTTTTGAAAATGTTGACACAGCTAAGAAGAAATTACCAGTCCATATCTTAGATGGTCTGACCCTAAGCTACAAGGTAAGCCCTGATGTTCCTTATATGAACATTGTTTGCTATTGAAATCATGCAAGGACTAGGTCATTTCTGACTCTGATTTCTGTTTTTGTTTTCATAGGTTCCATGGCCTGTAGACATTGTGATAAGTTTAGAATGTCAGAAGATTTATAATCAGGTTTTTCTTCTCCTGTTGCAAATAAAATGGGCAAAATATAGTCTGGATGTTTTACTTTTTGGTGGTAAGATTTTTTTTTTTTTTTTCAACAGATAAATCCTGATTTATTTTTAGTCCTGGCAGGGAGAGGCTAGTGGATTTGGGTTTTTGGCTTTTTGGGTTTTGGTGCTGGTACTGAGGCTGGCACCTCAGGGCTTGGGTGCTGTCCCTTAGTTTTTTTTGCTCAAGGCTAGCACTCTATTACTTAAACCCCAGCTCCACTTTGTCTTTTTTGCTTGTTAATTGGAGGTAAGAGTTTCACAGATTTTTCTATCCTGCTAGCTTCAAACCTTGATCCTCAGATCTCAGCCTTCTGAGTAGCTAGGATTATAAGCAGTGAGCCGCCAGTGCCCAGCCATTTTTTTAAATATAAAAGAATATCAAATTCAACATCAGTTTTGTAGACTTTAAGTATGTAAATGAAATATCAGGAGGTTGTATGTAGAATAGATCTGAATGCAAGAACTGATTAGAAACTTACCCAAAAAAATTCTTGGGCCAGGTGCTGGTGGCTCTCACCTGTAATCCTAGCTACTCAGGAGGCTGAGATCTGAGGATCACAATTCAAATCCAGTCCAGGCCGGAAAGACCGTGAGATTCTTATCTCCAGTTAGGCACCAGAAAACTGTAAGTGGCTCAAAGTAGTAGAGTGCTAGCCTTGAGCAGATCAGTTCAGGAACAGCAACCAGATGCTGAGTTCAAGTCCCACAACCAACACAAAAACAAAACAAAACAAAAAAACACCCAAAACCTTGTTAAAGTTATTCAGAAATGTTTTATGCAAAGGTAACAGGACTTGTACATGTTTCATTGCAGTGATGGCAAAAGTGATATAAAGACTTTCTGCACTTGATCTTCTCAAGCACTGCGTTTGGGTCCCTCCTAAGACCTGGTCAGGGTGTCCCCAGCAGAGTGGATGCCAGATGGCTTAGAACTCTTTACTCATGTAATGTTGCACTGAGGTTTGAGTCAGTTCCATTTCCACCCACTTTACGCTTTTAATCTTACAGAACTAGCCAGTACTACTGCAGAGAAACACCAAGTTAAAGAAGGCCAACGTGAACAAGACACAGTTGCTCAAATTGGCCTGCAGAAGAAACCAGTAAGACAGCAGATCCATCGCATGTTCCTCTTAAGAGTGAAGCTCATGCATTTTGTGAACAGTTTACACAACTACATTATGACCAGGGTTGGTGTCCTTGCGCATACCTCAGACTTAGCTTATATTAATAAATACAAAAGGATCTCAAAATACTTGTGAAAAATGGAACACATACATAATTGGGTCACAAAATAACATGGCAGTAGGGGTTTTATTTTTTTAAAAAAATGTCCCTGAGCTTTTGTTCAAGGATAATCCTTTACCCATTGAATCACAACTCTACTTCTGGCTTTTTTGGTAATTTATTGGAGATAAGTCTCATGGACTTTCCTGCCCAGGCTGGCTTCCAACCACAATCCTCAGATCTGACCCTCTTGATTAGTTAGGATTATAGGTGTGAGCCACTGATGCCTAGTTTGCTTTTTGTTCTTTTAATTTTTTAAATTATCTTTAGTTGGACAAAGGCGTTTCAATTTCTTATGTGAGTTTATAGGTATAATGCCTCTTGATCAGTGTCACCCCTTTCGTCATCATCCCCCATCTGTCCCAATCCCCTCCATCCCGTTACCTCATTCCATTTTCACACATGAATATTATGATTGATTTGTCCATTCTCTCCTCATTCATCTGACCTCCCCCTCTGACCCCTCCTCTTAACAAAAAGTTTCATCTTCTTGTTGCTCATTTTGTTAAGCTGTAAGGTAGTGTTTGAAGGACTTAGCTCATTGGAATCCTCTCCTATGTATACCATGCTTTAGTCAGTTAGCATATATGTGCATGTGGTCCTGTGTTTTCATATATGTTTATAATTTATAACTATATATGGATACACATATGAGAAAACATGCAGCTTTTGTCTCATGACTTCACTTGGGAAATAAACATAGTAGCACATGTGTATCCAAAGACCATGCTTCCTCAAAGTCTACATGCCCAAAGCTGTGAATGGCCCATGAAATTCCATGAGTGCTGATAGGAACCTGGCTTTAGTAAGAACAGCTGAAATCCTCAGGTAAGGTAGTGTGTAAGGTGAGAAGCACAGCCATATTGTTTTCTTTAAAACAAAAAGTAATTCTCTAAAAAATACGTGAAACTGCCATTTTACTTTTAAAATATATTTATTATTACTAAGTAGTTGTACAGTGGGGTTCAGTTCCGTAGAAAGTTTTGGGAGATCGGGCTGGGATGTTGCTCAGTGGCAAAGCGCTTGCCTAGCAAGTTCAATGTCCTGGGTTCGATTCCCAGTACCAAAAGAAGAAAAGACAAAATGACGGTTAAAAAAAAAAGTTTTGGGAGAGGAGTTCATTTGAAGTGTAGTATTTGCCTTTTTAAAGAAAAAAGAAACTACTGGTCACTGGTGGTTCACTCCTGTAATACTAGCTACTCCGGAGGCTGAAATTGAAGGATCCCAGTTTGTAGCCAAAAGAGCTATAAAAAGTGGGAGACATTTTAGGTCCAGTTAGCCATCAAAAGAGCCAGAAGTGGAGGTGTGGCTGAAGTAGTGGGAGCTTAACTTCTTAGGCTGAATTTTGTTTTCTATTTGAAGAACAACTAAGTTCCTTTTAGAAAGGGACCAAAACAATGCATGAAAAATAGAATTTTAAAAACATAAATTCACTGATATTATAAAAATGGATATCTTGTATTTTCAACAAATTTATCTATATATCTTTAAAAGCAGTGCATTTTCTCTGTGACTTGATGAACCTACCTCTTCTTGCTAGGCAGTCTGGTAGTGTGAAGATGAGTATGCATTCGTTGTACACATATGTGGCTGTCCCAAGGACTAGCCCTGCCATCATCTAGGTACCAGTCAGCCATTAAAGAGGAGTGTGGTTACTGAAGGAAGAATTTGAGAGGCACAGAAAAAGCTGAAGGAAAGCTTCGTATGCAGCACCCATCCCCCCAAAGATGTGTACTGATTAACCTTTTTGTTTTTCCTTTCCAAGATTCTCCATAGTACAGGGCTGGAGTTTCAGCACCAAGTCGAAGAAGCCAAGGATTTAGATCAGTTGATTAAAATTCACTACAGATACTTATCAACTATCCACGACCGATGTCTCCTGAGAGAAAAGGTACGGCAGATGTCGTAAGTGTGGTAAGGAATAATAGGCAAGTGGGAACGTCTGTTTTGGAATTTTGCATTACTAAGCTCTTATCCTCCTGAATCTTCTGTTAGGAAAGACCTGCTCAAATGTGTAACCTCATTGGCCCTACTCTGGACCTACTACTAGGAATTATTATATCTGAGAATGTGAGAGTTGTGTTGCTGACACACTGTGTACTACACTTGCACTCAGGTGTAACTGGGATCAGTAGCTGTGAAGTAAATAGTACAACTGGTCGGTGGACACATGCACCTGCACAGTGTGGAACCTCCTAACTCATGGCTGCAGCTGTGCCATGAAAGTGTACCCGCTCTCTATGTGAGAAACTGCACAGCATGCCAGCCTTGGGAACTGCTCTTCCCAGGTTACTGGGGCAATCAAATGGCCCTTGTAGGTTGGGAACATGTCTTTTTGGTCTGCTACATGCTGGGCACAGCAAATATGGGGCTGCATCCCAAGTTCACTTGGTTTTAGGTCCAGTGCCCTTTCTTATGGATAGAATGGGATCACTACAATAATGAACTTGTTCAGCAACTAAATCAGATATGTTTGATGTCAGCATCCAAACATAATGGTAGAATCTTTTCTGTCCCCGACTTTGGTCTCTAGGTCAGCTTTGTGAAAGAAGCAATCATGAAGGTGTTGAACTTGGCTCTCATGTTTGCAGAAGGCTGGCAGGCAGGCCTGGGAGCTTGGCAGTAAGTACGTTTTATGATCATCTGCACCATGGCTGTTTCAGCTTCCCTCCTGACAGGCTTCACTCATGGAGTCTCCTCTTTATCCTGGCAGCATATCACATGCCACTGTAAGTAAGAATTTAAAAAGTGAATTTGAGAGAGAGGAGTCTTACCTAGTTCAGTAGTATCAGGCTTGAGACCCTACCTGAAAAATAATTAAAGCAGTGCCTCCCATGGTCACTTGTGCTTGTAGTACTTGGCACTTCGGGAGGATCAGTTTGAGGTGAGCCAAAGCAAAAATTCAAGAGACCCCCATCTCAACCAATAAAAACCTGGGTTTCTTGGCACTTGGTCTGTGTCCTGGCTATGTGGGAAGCATAAAAAGAAAGATCTTAGTCTAGGCCAACCCAGTATATAGTCAAGACTCTGAACCAAACCAAACCAACCAAACAACAGTAAAAGGCTGGAGGCACAATGAATTGAAGCAAGAAACACCTGCCTGGCAAGTTCACAGCACTGAGTTCAAATCCTAGTACTGCCAAAAAGGAAAATTACGTTTTTAGTAATTTCAAATTTTAGTTTTGTATTCTTAGGATGTTCTTCCCAGATTTTTTTTGCCACTCCTGGGGCTTGAACTCAGGACCTGAGCACTGACCCTGAGCTTTTTTTGCTCAAGGCTAGCACTCTTCTACTTGAGCCACAACTCGGCTTTTTCTGTTTATGTGGTACTAAGGAATCGAACCCAGGGCTTCATGTATGCTAGGCAAGCACTCTACCACTGAGCCACATTCCCAGCTCTCCATGGGAGTCTTATCTCCAAATTAACAACAAAAAGCTGGAAATGGAGCTGTGACTTTAAGAGGTAGAATGCAAAAAATGCTCAAAGACAGCACCTAGTCCAGGAGTGATACACACACACACACATACACATGTACATGTATGGCAGGGGGCTGGGAATGTGACACACACACACACACACACACACACACACGTCAGGCAGGGCTGGGAATGTGGTTTACTGGTAGAGTGCTTGCCTAGCATGCATGAATCTCTGGGTTGATTCCTCAGTATCACATACATAGAAAAAGCCAGAAGTGGTGCTGTGGCTCAAGTGGTAGAGTGCTAGCCTTGAGCAAAAGAAGCTCAGGGACAGTGCCCAGGCCCTGAGTTCAAGCCCCAGGATTGGAAAAAAAAAAAAAAAAAAAAGTAAGGCAGGCCTTACCTCAGAGGGTAAGGCAAGAGGATCACTAGTTCAAAGTCCACTTCGGGTAATGTAGCAACACCCTGACTCAAAAGAAACAAAAAGAATTGCAAATTAAAATAAAACAGGACATTTCACAATTTATTATATAATGTTTAGACCTAAATAATTAAACTAAAAATATATTCTAAATTACTAAAGTGCTTTCTAGTCTGCCTGTGGACTTTTTAAATGCTTAATGTAAATTGAAACATATTTTATCTCCTAGAATGGAATCTATAGAGAAAATGGAGTCTGATTTTAAAAACTGCCACATGTTTCTTGTAACCATTTTAAACAAAGCAGTCTGTAGAGGATCTTTTCCCCACTGTAAGTACATTATGTTACGAGGTGATTGTGTTTCAGTTTTCTTGTAGCTAAGTCTATGTGTCATTGTTTGATATTGACCCCCTGGAAGAACTGGAAATTCTCACCATTGATGGACTGAAAAATCCTTAGCACTGTGCAGTACTTTGAATTGCTTTTCCAAAACAACAGTTTTATTGGTGATTTCTAATGCAGAACGCAGGCCATTGATTATGGAGCTGCATTCTTAAACCTGAAATACTGCAAGATAGATTTGTTACTGTAATTTCTGTGTGTGGTCTCTTTAATTTTTAATTAAAAAAAATTTTTTTTTTCAGTCATGGGGGCTTGAACTAGCAGCCTGGATGCCATCCCTGAGCTCTTTTGCTCAAGGCCAGAGCACTCTACCACTTTGAACAACAACAGTTAATTGTTGTTAACTGGTGGTTAATTGGAGATAAGAGTCTCATGATTGGGCACCAGTGGCTCATCCCTCTAAACCTAGCTACTTAGGAGGCTGAGATCTGAGAATCATGGTTCGGATCCAGCCCTGGCAGGAAAGGCTGTGAGATTCTTTATCTCCAATTAACCACCCAAAAAAAAGGAAGTGACACTGTAGCTCAAAGTGGTTGAGAACTAGCTTTGAGCAAGAAAGCTCAGGGACAGTGCCCAGGCCATGAGTTCAAGCCCCACGACTGATCCTCCCCCCAAAAAAGAGTCTCATGAATGTTCTTGGGCTAGCTTTGAACCCTAATCCTCAGGTCTCAGCCTGAGCAGCTGGGATTGCAATGAGCCACCAGCACCAGGCCATATAATCTCTTCAGTTTTCGTGTGTGCACAGGTTAGTACTGGGACTTAAACCCACGGCTTCATTGCTCTCACTTGGTTTTTTTCATTTGAGGCTGGTTCTCTACCACTTAAGCCACAGGTCCACTTCTGATTTTTTGCTGGCTAATTGGAGATAGGAGATAAGAGTCTCTTGGCTTTGTCTGCCTGTGATCGCTTCCAGCCACAATGATCAGGTCCTGAGTAGTTAGGATTACAGGGATGAGCCATCAACATCTAGCCTCTGTGTAGGCTTTGTAAACTATTCCTTTCTAAGAGATAAGGGGGTTGAGTTTTGTGTTTTCTTTTAAAGCAATTTTTAAACTCCCAAGGCTGCCTGTCACAAGGAAATATGGACGTGACACTTCAGAACACACTGTGAAGTACATGGGGGAGGTCTGTTGATGAGTCAAGGAGAGAAAGATCTGTTAGTCTGGAAACAGAACCAAGTAGCGTCCCTCTTTTTAAAAAATAAAGTATTTCTTCCTACTTGTGCATATTCTAATTGTAGTACACTTACTTTGAGTAGTAGACATTTAAAATGACTGCATAGTGCTTTTGTAAGAGGAGACTTTGGTATATTGGTCCGTGTTTGCTGTATATGGGCTAGGCATGTTTGTGTTGGGCCAGAACAAGGTTTTCTACCACCTGACGCACAAGTTTTATTTATTAGGTAAAATGCCTTGCTTTTAAATTTTCAAAATTAAAAATATCTGAAATAAACCTCATTTCTTTTATATATTTAACAACTGAAGATAGTCCTTCTTTTTTTTTTTTTTTTTTGGGTCCGGTCTTGGGGCCTGAACTCGGCCTGGGCGCTGTCCCTCAGCTCTTCAGCTCAAGGCTAGCACTCTACCACTTGAGCCACAGCACCACTTCCGGCTTTTTTCTTTTTGCTGATATGGTGCTGAGGAATCGAACCCAGGGCCTCAGGCTTGCAAGGCAAGCGCTCTACCACTGAGCCACCTTCCCAGCCCCAGTCCTTTTTATTATACATTAAAAATACCAGTTTTGGACCCATTTGCCACTGACCCACATCTGCAATGCTAGTTACTGAGATCAGAGGATCACAGTTTGAAACCAGCTGCAGCAGGAAAGTGTGAGCTCCTTATCTCCCATTAACTGATAGAGAGCTAAAAGTGGAGGTGTGGCTCAAATGGTAGGGTGCAGCCTTAAGGGAAATAGCAAAGGGATAACTAGGCCTTGAATTCAAACCCCAATACTGGCACCATCACCCCCCCCCCCAAAAAAAATCAGAATTTGAAATTCTAACTACACTTTATTGTCTTATTCAAATATTGTAAACCATTTATAAACCTATTTTATAACCTCATGTTTTGTTCTTCCCACAGTGGAATCTCTAGCCCTGTCTCTCATGGCTGGCATGGAACAAAGTTAAATATTTTAATGACATGCACTCTTCAGCTTCCATCTACATTTGTGTACAGTTCCACGCTGTGCAGCTGGGAAGTAAGAACTTTTTTGTTTCTGTTCATTTTAAAAACTGTCGTTCACAGTCAAGACCAGTGGATTGAAGAAGGTTTCTCTGGAGATGATGGGATATGTAAGGTTATATGTATAAGTTACATAGATAATGCAAAGTGTAAAAAAAGTGTTTATTCTTAATAGTTTTTTAAGCTATAGAGTCATGATATTGATAACTTCGAAATGTAAATTATTATATTTGGAAAATGTATTGATATTAAAAATATGTTAATGCTTATTTGTCATATTTTGTTTGCTTTCTTTTCTCTTCTTCTTTTGAAAGGGCCTTGCTATGTAGCCCAGGCTAGCTGTGAACTTGCAGTCAGTCCTCCAGGCTCAGCCTCAGAGTTGTAAATACAAGTTTGCACTGTTACACCTGCAAATAAATTGATACTCTGAATTTCCTTGTCTTCTGCCATTGCTGTACTTATGTCACTGGAGTTTATTAAGTAGAGCTTTACATTTTCTCTTCACTAAAAGTAGTCTTAGACTTAACAGCCCTCGAAGTGTTTGCATTTTTTTTGTGCTTACGAAATTCTAAAATGGAAAATAACCAATACCAATAATTATACAAAGCCAACTTGACATAGAACCAATTTGGGTATATTGATTATTGTTGTTTGACATTTTGTTGTTTGACATTTTGAGCAATTTTTGTAAGCTTATCATTGAGTTTTATCTCAAAACTGCTTACCATTCAGTTTTTTACATATTTTCTTTAATTATTTCTTGGCATGAGTATTCACTAGACACCAAGCAAGAACAGATGGATAAATAGAAAAATACAAAAAGGAACTGAACATTAAACCATCAAAATGACATTTATAATTTTTATTAAAACTCTCATTTAACCACAGTAGAATATACTGTTTCATGCTTATACAGAATGTTCACCCAGATACATTTTGTTCATTTGAGCATAAGATACACTTAACCTTTACTATTCCCATAGTGTTCACTTTATTTAAATCCTGAGTTTAAAAATATTTCCAAATGGCATAGAAGATGCTTAAAAAGGAAAATGTTTTGGGACCCAAAATTTTCTCACTACTGTTATGCAGGCTGGGTGTTGGCATGCGAGGTGCTAATTCTTTGGCAAATAAAGAATTGAGTTCCCAGGTGCCATCCGATAAGGCCACACGAGGTGAGGAGTAGATAAAAATGCATTCTAATTGTTGGGTCTTGCCACTGGGCACTGGTGATGGCCACCAAAGGCAGAGGAAATCTAGGTAACATACCATAGGGTGCTTATTTTTACAAATGGCCCTTTTCTGAGGGAGATGGTTCCTAAAAATTAGAGATACATCTTATTGTAAAGATGCAGCCAGGCACTGGTAGCTCACACCTGTAATCCTAGCTACTCAGGGAGCTGAAATCTGAGAATTGTGGTTTTAAGCAGCTAGAGCAGTAAAGCTTGTAAGATTCTTGTCTCAGGTCTGGGAAGGTGGCTCAGTGGTAGAGCGCTTGCCTTGCATGCATGAGACCCTGGGTTCAATTCCTCAGCACCACATAAGCAAAAAGAAAAAAGCCGGAAGTGGCGGTGTGGCTCAAGTGGTAGAGTGCTAGCCTTGAGCTGAAGAGCTGAGGGACAGCGCCCAGGCTCAGAGTTCGGATCCCACGACCGGACCCCCCCCCAAAAAAAAAAAAGATTCTTGTCTCCAATTAACCACCAAAAACCTGAAAATGGAGCTGTGATTCTAAGTGGTAAAATGCTAGCTGTTAGCAAAAAAGCTCAGAGACAAACGGGCCCTGAGTTCAAGCCTCAGGATTGGCACACACACACACACACACACACACACAAACTGGTGCCATGGAGCTGGGCACCAGTGGCTCATGCCTGTAAACCTAGCTACTCAGGAGGCTGAGATCTGAGGATCATGGTTCAAAGCCAGCCCAGGCAGGAAAGTCTGTGAAACTCTTATCTCCAATAAAAGCCACCAGAAAAGTAGAAGTGGCGCTGTAGCCCAAGTGGTAGAGTGCTCTCCTTGAGCTGAAGAGCTGAGGGACAGCGCTCAGGCCCAGAGTTCAAGCCCCACGACCGACAAAAAAAAAAAAAAAAAAAAAGGTGCCTAAGAAAGGGAGGAAAATTAATTATTCCACCTTTCTCATTTCCTTGGAAGAACAGTGCAAACAGTGAAATGAGAAACTTAACCAAGGTGTCACTAAATAGCACTTATCGACGTGAACTTATACAAGCCTGAGTGCATCTGCTCACACCTGTAATCCTAGTAGTACTCAGAGCAAGTTAAAGAGCTGTACGCAGCCCTTGAGTTCAAGACCTATGAATTCACACAAAGTATATGCAGGGCACAGTGCTAATGGAATGAACCAGCAGTGGCTGTGGGAGGCAGATTTAATATAACGAGGCTGGGGAGAGCCATACATCCCACGGATATCAGATTGGTTTGTACCATTTGTGGCTGGCAGGAGGGTGAAATTTGCTAGACAATCAGGTATGGAGCAGACATGTTGATGGGTTCACTTGCTAGGAGGCTGTGTCTGTGTAGGCAAAGGAATGCACAGAATGACTTTAAGGTCCCTGTGAGGCTTAAAGAAACAAGTAGCACATGAAATTTTAGTCTTTGCAATCCAAATGTGGAGAAGGCCTCTGAAGTCATTTTTTTTTAAACCTTGGTCTTTTTTAAAAAAATTCTATTGTAAAGATGCTGTACAGAGAGATTCTGAAATCATTTTTTTGCATGTGAATACCAATTCCGGAATGATTTGTTGATGTTTCTTGGCTCCATTGAATTTTTCAAGTCAATGAGTTCTAGATGTATTTATTTCTGCTAAATGATACTTCATTGTGTATATATGCCACATTTTCTTTATCCAGTTGGCAGCTGATGAGTATCTAGGCTGAGTCCATTCTTGGCTATTGTAAATTGTGTTGTAATAAACACGGTTGTGCTTGTATCGCTATTGTTTATCACTTTAACATTCCTTTATATATGCCCAGGAGTAGTATATTAGGAATCTGTGGTAGTTGTACTTTTAGCTTTTTGAGGAAAGTCCATACTGATTTCCATAGTGACAGCACTAAAATACATTCCTCACAGTGTGTTGCTAGATTGGTGTCCTGCATCTAGCTCTGTTTTTCACTGGTTATTTTTACAATAGGCTCTCACTTCCCAACTGGGCATGCACCTGAGGTTTTTGTTTTGTTTTGTCTTTTTAGTTTTTGGTCAGTTGTGGGGCTTGAACTCAGGACCTTGGACACTGTCCCTGAACTCTTTGACTCAGGGCTAGTGCTCTACCACTTGAGCCATGGCTCCACTTTCGGTTTTTTGGTGGTTAATAAGATGAGAGTCTCATGGACTTTTCCTGCCCGGACAGCCTTTGAACCATGATTCTCAGATCTCAGCTACCTAATTAGCTAGGATTGCAGGTGTGAGTCACTAGCAACCAGCTTGCACCTGAGCTTTGATCATTAACTTTAGGCTTCCGGTTGCTGAAATTACAGGTACGTGCTACTGCATCCATCTTCCCTCTGTAAATTAGTCTCTTGGACTTTCCTGCTTAGCTGGCCTAGAACCATGGTCTTTCCAACCAGTTTTCCATGTAGCTTGGAATGACAGATGTATACTGTTGTTTCCAGTTTTGGATTGAGAAACACTCTTGCAAACTTTTCTGCCAAGATTGGCAGAAATCCACAAATCTCAGCCTCCCAAGAAGCTAAAATTAGGCATGAACCACTGTCACCCAGCTTGTTTTGAAAATTACTTGTTTGCCCATTTATTAATAGGATTCCTTATTGTTTTTATTTCATTTACTTTGTTCTTTGTGTATTCTAGATGTAAATCTCTTGTTAGTTTGTATCTCAATTCCTCCTGTCTCATAAATTCTTAGGTTTAGTCACTATCATATTCCAGAGTTTTTGAAAGTTGTATTTATGGTGTCTATAGTTTACTTTGTTGCTATCTGAATGTAAAATATCCTTGCCCTTATCCCTTAATGGGACCCACATATATGCTTCTTTTTCTTTGTTGTTCCAGTACTGGGGCATGGACTCAAAAGATTAACTTTCTCTCACTCAGCTTTTTCATTCAGTGCTGGCCCTTTCACTCAAGGCACACATCCACTTCCAGCTTTTGCTGGTTAATTGGATATAAGTGTCTTGGGGATTTGTCCAAGATTGAACCAAGATTGCTCAGACCTCACCCTCCTTAATTAGCCAGGATTACAGGCATCTGAGTGGAATCACACAGTATCGTGAGAGGTAATAGATGGAACTTCTGTCTCATTGAGCACAATGGTCCCCAAGGTTCATCCATGTGGTAAGTATGTATCAGAAATTTTATTCTTTTCCAGGGTGTAAGCAATTGTATGTTTATGACGTGTGTGTGTGTGTGTGTGTGTGTGTGTGTGTGTGTGTGTGTGTGTGTACTAGAGTTTGAACTCAGGGCCCTGCAATCTTGCTTAGCTTTTCCACTCAATGCTGGCACTCTACCACCTGAGCCATATTTCCACTTCTGGGCTTTGGCTGGTTAACTGGATATGAGAGACTCAGAGATTTACCTGCCCAAACTTGGTTTCAAACTGTGATCCTCAGATCTCAACCTCCTGTGTACCTGGCACTTCTTTTTTTCTTCTTTTTGGTCAGTCATGGGGCTTGAACTCTGGGGCCTGGGCCCTATCCCTGAGCTCTTTTGCTCAAGGTTAGTGCTTTACCTCTTTGAGCCACAGCACCACTTCTGGTTTTCTGGTGGTTCATTGGAGATAAGAATACTCAATACAATACTCAATCTCAACTTCCTGAGTAGCTAGGTTTACAGGCATGAGCCACCAGTGCCTGGTACTGCACATTTTCTTTATCCATTCAGCTGTCAGTAAATATTTGAGTAGCTTCTACATTTTAGCTGTCATAAATAATGCTGCCACCCATCTAGCTTTATAATTATCTCAAGATCCTGTTTTCAGTTCTTTTATATATTTACCCACAAGTAGAATAAGGTCATAAGGTTTTTTTTTTTGTTTTTTTATTTTTGGAAGCATAGTGTTTTTTCCTTAGAAATGGAACTATTTTCCCACCAGCAGTGCACAATTTCCCAATTTGACCCTATCCTCAACCATGTTTTCTGTTTGATTATAGTAATCACTTTAATGGATATAAGGTATAACTCACTCTGGCACATTATTTTTTTTTAATTCACTAATATATATATATTTTTTTTGGGGGGGGTCTGGTCATGGGGGCCTGGGCGCTGTCCCTCAGCTCTTCAGCTCAAGGCTAGCACTCTACCACTTGAGCCACAGCACCACTTCCGGCTTTTTTTTCCTGCTTATGTGGTGCTGAGGAATCGAACTCAGGGCCTCAAGCATGCAAGGCAAGCTCTACCACTGAGCCACCTTCCTAGCCCCTGAGTAATATATTGTATAAACATTGCTTACCCATCTTATTTGTGCACTACAAGTTTTTTGCTATTACAATAAGATAATAAAAATTATCAATGGAGCCAGACACTGGTGATTCATGCCTGTAATCCTAGCTACTCAAGAGGCAGAGATCTGAGAATCAGGGTTCAAAGGCAGCCCAGACTGGAAAGACTGTAAGAATTTTACCTTCAGTTAACCACCAGAAAACCAGAAGTGGAGCTGTGGCTCCAGGTGGTAGAATGCTAGCCCTGAGCAAAAAGAGCTCATATGCATGTGTAAAACTGTGTAATCATCTCCATTATAAATGATCATAAAAGGGAAAGAAATGTTTGATAAGAAAGTGTAATAGGGTAAATGTGATCAGATACATTATCTGCCCCATGTCACAGTGAAAACCCTTTGTACATGTATGATAAGAAAGGAAAAATATTCCTAAGTCTTGTGCATTCGTTGATTTTACATATCTAGGGAATTGGGTACCAGTGACTCACACCTGTAATCCTAGCTTCACAGGAGGCTGAGATCTGAGGATTGCAGTTTGAAGCCAGACATGAAAGTCTGTGATTCTCTTATTTCTACCCAAATTAACCACCAAAAAAGCCAGTAGTAGAGCTGTGGCTCAAGTGGTATGCTAGCCTTGAGCACAGAAGCTCAGGGACAGTGAGCAGGCCGGGCATTCAGTCTCCAAGAGTGGCACCAAAACAACCACAGCAAAGGTGTAAAAAAATAACAGATTCCTAGGAAGAGAATTACTGTGTCATGCATACACATACATATTCATATAATTTTATAAGTACTGTACTTTCTCATGTGACGGTTAAAGTCATTTATTTATTTATCTAGTGCTAGTACTTGTACTAGGTCTTGTACTCAGGGCCCGGTTGCTGCCTCTTAGCTTCCTAATTTGTAGGAGCGACCACTAGAAGCTTCCAGATAAGACAGCTGGTAGATTCTCTGTTGGGTTTGCTTATTTCTACTAGGCCTTGGGCTTTTGCTTGGGGTTTTCTCCCACTTATGGCTGGTGCTCTACCACTTGAGCCCAGTTCCTAGTTAAAATCCTTTGGCTGATCCGGAGTGCAGTCACTGGGTAAGTGCGTCCTGTTGTGGTTGTCCTAAAATACCAAGTCCTGTCACTGTAGTGCTTGAGAACGGGGCAGGTCTGGAGCCGAGAGGGGAGAGGGAAGAAAAGGGAAAGAAAGGGATGGAGAGAGACCTGGGATGGGAAGGGCTGGGCCCGGGCTGGCTCCCCGGCCCGTTCCGCCTGCGTTTCGGTGCGGGGGGCTGTGGTGTGAGCGGCCTCTGGAGGCCGTTTCTGGGGGGCGCTGGTTGAGCCGGGATCCTTTTGTCATCCCAGCCCGCCCGCACCAGGCACGTGTGTGTCCCGGGCTCGAAGGGGCGCCGGGGGTGGGTGACGGGTGAGAGGCTGTGCCCACGCCGGCCAGGTCGGCCTCTCCCCGCGGGCGCGGCCGGGGCTCGGGTCACCTGCGCGGCGCGGCGCAGGTGTGCGCCTGGCGGTCCCGGCACCCATCGGTCCGCCCACCGCCCGGCGCGCCGGGCTCGCCCGGTGTGGGGCGCCCCTCGCCCTCGCCCGGCTGCCCGGGGTGGGGTGCACCCCCGCCGGCCGAGGTCACCTGGGCGGCGCGCGGGCCCCGCCCCGCCGGGCGGAGGGAGGAGCGCGGGGCGGCGCGCGGAGGGAGGAGCGCCGGGAGGAAGGGGCAGAGCCGCCCCGGGAGGAAGGGGAGGAGGCCGGGTGTTTCCTGGCGCATTCCCGGCCCGCCCGAGTGACTCACTCGGGTGTAGGAAAACTCCCAGGGCCCAGCCGGGACCACCGAGCCTCCGCCGCGGACCCGGGTAAGGGCGGGCCCTGCGGGGGCCCCCGCCGGGTCCCCGATCGCCCTTAAGTGATACCCCCCGCCCCCGGCCCGGGCCGGGGAGGGTGGGGCCGGCCTGGGGCTGGCCAGGGCGCCCCGTGGGGCTTGGCCCCGGGTGCGGTGGCCTGTGCAGGGGGAGGGTCACCGGGCTGCCGCGCGCTCTCCTCTAATCCCTGCCTCGCCTTCCAGAATCTCGGGGTCGCCGAGTCCCCGATGGCTCTGGCCGCGCGCGCGCAGCCTGGACCTCACGGCCCTGGACCCCAAGTTCCCCAACTCCTGTCCGGACTCGCACTCCCGGCTCCCCGGGGCGTCCCGCACACACCCCAGGTCCCGCACTTCCAGCACGTGGCAGGGCTCCCGGCAGGAACAGGGGCGCCCGGGTGTGCTTTGCGGGTTATTGTTTAAAAGTGAGGCGCTCCCGTCGTGGGGCCACGGAGCCTGGGGCCGGCTGGGGCTTTGTGTCGCCCTCGGAGGGAAGGACGGAGATGGTGGGGGTCACGGGGGCGGGGGGCAGAGCCGAGTCGGAGGCTTTTGTTCGGGAGCGGGATTGTTTACGTGGGCTGCGTGGCTCAGCCCCGCACAGCCGCGCGGAATTGTTTGTTCTAAGCCTAAAGTGCACGCGCTTGATTTGCACAGCGTCGTGGGTGTTTAAAACATAATGATAAAAGGAGGGGGCAGGGGAGAAGAGCGATGGGCGATTGGGGTGTAAAGGAAGAGGATGTACATCCAGAGAAAGCGCCCAGCCGTGGTCAGCTCCACTGGGAAGGCTAAGCGGCACAGTGCTTGCTAAGCTAACGCCGTTGCGGGGTGATCTGCTCCAACACTCGGGGGTTTGTCTGTTTCGACTAGTTGAGGGCAAGCGCCCTCAGGCTTTGCCCTTGTCTCGAGTCCAGTGGTTTTCCTTGAGTCTAGCTGGACCCCGATAGTCCCCCCCATTGGAACAGCAGTGGTACCTATGGCTGTGGCTCCGATGCCGGACAGCTTTGGGGACAGGATGCAAAGAAGTTCTCAGAAGCCGGGCATCCTTCATCCCTCCCTGCAGAGTTGCTAATGGTGACGGGCACAGAGCTGGGAAGAGCTGACCCATCCTTTTAAACCAACCGGAGCCACGGCAGATGAGTGAGTGTTGTAAGACTTCAGTGGGAAGATTGTGCTGTGGGCTTCACTCAAACACTGCTGAGGTTGTGGAAAAACGTTTCCTGCCTCAGTGCTTGTATCGGTGTGCTTGCTGATGCACACGGATGCCTCATAGGAAACTTATTCAGTAAGGGTTGTGATTCCTAGCCACCACTCATCCCCTCAAAGTACTGTTTTGTTCTTCCCAGAAGATCATGTGTGTTTTGAATCGGCATTTGCGAATCAACCCTACTCGTCTGTGCGTGTGCATGTGCGTGTGTGTGCACACGCACGTGTGCTCGCACCACAACTTGAACTCAGGGCCTCTGTGCTGTTGCTTAGTATTTTCACTCAAGTCTGGCACTCTACCACTTCAGTCACACTTTCATTTCTGGTTTTATTGCTGGTTATGGAGATAAGAATCTCCCAGACTTTTGTCCTCATTCTGGCTTCAAACCCAGATCCTCAGATCTCAGCATCCTGAATAGCCAGGAGTACAGGCCTGAGCCACCCGGCTCAAGACCTTTTTTGTTGGTTCTTTTTGTGTGTGTGCCAAGTCCAAAAGCGTGAACTCAGGGCCTGTGCATTGTCCCTGAGCTTTTTAGCTCAATGCTAGCACTCTACCACTTGAGACACAGCTCCACTTCTGGCTTTTTTTGAGGCTTAATTGAAGATCAGAATCTCTTCAACCTCACTGACAGGGCTGACTTTGAACCTCTATCCTCAGATCTCAGCCTCCTGAGTTGCTAGGATGACAGCTGTGAGCCACCAGAGCCTCAGCCTCCTAAGCGCTGCGCTTACAGATAGGCACCACCATTACTGATTTAGGACTGCTTTACATATTTTGGATAGCAATCCTTGATTGGATAGTTGACAGGAAAATATTTTTGGCCATTTTAGGAGTTAATCTGTTCACACTCATTTGGGACAGAGTCCTGTTACGAATCTCAGGCTTCCCTGGAATTCACATTCCTCCGGCATCAGCCTCGCAAGAACCTGGGTTACAGATATGTACCACCGTTAACCAGCCTGGTCACATTGTTTCCTGATAGAGTTCTTGGATAGACCAAGAGTCTTTAGTTTGATGAAGTCCAATCTTTGTTCTTTTGTTATAGATAAGAGAAAATCTTGCTACTATGCCAGCAATACACAATTCAAAAGTAGAACAAACAAAAATGAATTCTAATAGGTGAAAACCAACTGAGTAAAAATGGAATGAAATACATATAGGATCTGTATGCCCTAAGCTACAGGATGATGAAAGAAACAAAAAGAATCGTGTAAGTAGAGAGACACTTCGTGATAATGGGTCATGACAAAATCATTGAAAATTCAGTTGTCATGGATTGGGTTGGGTTGTCAATGATATGATATTTTCATGAAGATGGTGTGTGTTTCCCACTCGCATCTTCTATTTATTTCAAGAGTATATTGTGATTTTTAGTTTGCAAGGTTTAATTTCTTTGGTTTATTTTTTTTCCTTTGTGATACTATCATGAATTTTTAATTTTGATTTCAAATTATTCATTGTTAAGAATAGAAATACAGCCAGGTATCAGTGGCTCATGCCTATAATCCTAGCTATTCTGGAGTTTGAGATTTGAGGATTTCAGTTTAAAGCCACCCCAGGCAGGAAAGTCTGTGAAACTCTTATCTCCAATAAACTACCCATAAAACATAAAAAGGCGGAAATGGTGTCTGAGCTGTGGCTCAAGTGGTAAAGAGATAGCCTTGAACAAAAGAAGCTCTGGGACTGTCAAACTTATTTTTAACATGTTGCTTTTAGATCCTGAAACTTTCTTGGATTGTGTGTGTGTGTGTGTGTGTGTGTGTGTGTGTCTGTCTGTCTGTCTGTCTGTCTGTCTGTATCTTTATCTGTGTCTTGAGGCTTGAACTCAGTGTCTAGGCACTGCCCCTGAGCTTTTTTTTTTTTTTTTTTTTTTTTGCTCAAGGCTAATGTTCTATCGCTTGAATCATAGCTCTGCTTCCAGCTTTTTTGGTGCTTTATTGGAGATAAGAGTCTCCTGGGCTTTCCTGAGTACAGATGTGAGCCATTAGGTCCTGGCTTGCTAAATTCCTTTAATAGCTCTAGCAGTAATTTTGTGGAATCTTTAGTATTTTGTGCATATATTCATGTTATCTTCAGTTCTATGTGTTATGAGGCTGTGTTGTTTGATGCCTTATGTTTATTATTATGTCTCTGATGGACTGTTCTTCTTATTAGCTTATGTTAGTTATGTAGAGGGGAATTTCATAATTATATCTCTGCACATGTTTACAACACTGTATTCCAATCGATTTCACCCCCTCTTTTGCTTCTCATGTCTCCCCTTTTCACCTCTCATTATAATTATTGTCTTCATGTCTGTTTTGTCTTAATATTTGTCTAATAATAGTCACCTTCACTCTTTTCTGGCTTTTCTTTGCATAATATAACTTTTTTCCTTTCTTCAGTTTTGTTGCATTTGTGTCTTTGAATTTAAAATGTGTTTTTTTAACAGCATATGATTGGGTTGTTTGTTTTTTTAATTCATTTCATAAATCTCTGCCTTTCAATGTGAGTGTCTTGTCTATTTACATCAAATGTAAATAGTTATATAGTAGGACTCATACCTGCCATTTTGCAGTTTCTTCTCCTCTGTCATCCTGTTTGGAGAACAGATAGCCAAGTGCTTCTCGCCTGATTTAGGGGTCTATAATAGGAGTACTGCTGAGCATTCTGGGGAGAGATTTGCATTGATGTGGATTATTTGTATTAAAGGCCTCTATTTTCAGTGCCAGTACTGGAGCTTGAACTCAGGGCCTGGACATTATCCCTTCACTTTTTAGCTCAAAGCTGTCATTCTATCCTTTAAGTCACAGCTCCATTTCCAGCTTTTGGTTGGTTGATTAAAGATGAGAGTCTCACAAACTTTCCTGCCCTGGCTTCCAACTGCAACCCTCAGATCTCAGCTTCCTGAGTAGCTAGGATTACAGGCATCAGGCATGAGCCACTGGTGTGTGGCCACTAAAGGTTTCTTTGAACATGATCTCACAGAAATGAGTTTTGTTTTGTTTTTCCTTCTGTGAGAGTTTGAAGCCTGTTGTACCCATGTGACATAAAACAGAAGTTGTTCATCTTAGTGATTGGTTGCTCCTCACACAACTTTATTATGACTGTGTTTTCATATGTGCCTCTGGAGACAGCAACAGTGGGCATTGACTTGTGGCTTCCAGAATTTTTTTCTGTTGTGAATAAGACAAATGTTTTGTGGTAGCTACTGTTACCTTAAAACCAGAATATTTGTGACTTGTGTTTCTATCTCAGGTACTCTATTAGCCTGGCTTGCCCTTCCCAAACACATTGAGAGATTTTGTTCCATGGGGGAGAAAAATTGATGCTCAGGAAACCATGGGTTCCAATGCAGAACTCCTGTGTCCTTGTCCTAACCAGGACAGTGGGGCTAAGTGTGGACTTCTCCTTGAAGACTCACAGGAGAAGGGGCTTGGAACATGGCTTAGTGGTAGAGTGCTTGCCTAGCATACATGAAGCCCTGGGTTTAATTCCTTGGTACCATATAAACACAAAAAGCCAGAAATGGCACTTTGGCTCAAGTGGGAGAGTGCTAGCCTTGAGCAAAAGAAGCTCAGTGAGGGCTGGGAAGGTGGCTCAGTGGTAGAGCACTTGCCTTGCATGCATGAGGCCCTGGGTTTGACTCCTCAGCACCACATAAGCAAAAAGAAATAAAAGCCGGAAGTAGTGTTGTGGCTCAAGTGGTAGAGTGCTAGCCTTGAGCTGAAGAGCTGAGGGACAGTGCCTAGGCCCAGAGTTCAGGCCCCACGACTGGACACCACCCCCCCCCCCAAAAAAAAGAAGCTCAGTGACAGTGCCCAGACCCTGAGTTCAAGCCCCAGGACTGGAGGAGATACTCTGCATCTCAGGGCCACATAGCCCCAAGTCAGAAGTGATTTGAGAATCTATCTGATACATGATACTTGATTTACTCAACTGTGTATGTGTATGGTTAAGAATCAAAGATAGGAAGCTGGCCACTGGTGGCTCATGCTTGTAATCTCAGCTACTCAGGAAGCTGAGGTCTGAGGATTGTGGTTAGAAGCCAGTTGGGCAGACAAATCCCTGAGACTTATCTCCAGTTAATCAGCTAAAAGCTGGAAGTGGAGGTGTGCCTCAGATAGTAGCTCAGCACAAGGCAGGCCCTGAGATCAAACCCTAGCACACACAAAAATAACATAAAGCTCCCATCCTAGTCATGTGCTATAGCATTGAACTATACCTTAGCCCCAAGTTTTCCCTTTTTTTCCCCCTGCTATCCTGAGTCTTGAACTCCTGGTTTGACACTGTCCCTAAGCTGCTTTTTGCTCAAGGCTAGCACTCTACTTGAGTCACACTGACACTTCCTGCTTTTTTTTTTTTTTTTTTTTTGAGTAGTTTATTAGAAATCAAGGTCTCAAGGACTTTCCTGCCTAGGCTGGCTTCAAACCATGATCCTCAGATCTCAGCCTCTTGAGTAGCTAGGATTACAGGCATGAGTACTTGGCCAGGTTTCCATTTTTGAGGCATTTTCTTTTGCTTTCACCAATCCTACCTGCTCAGCTTTCCCAAAGGTGATTGATTGTACTTGTGCATATGAATTTCATAAGCAATCTAGAGTCTCCTTTGTTTCTCTCCTGTGGATCACACTGAAAGGTTTTTGTTCACAAAGGTTGTTTTTCTTGTTGGCTTTCATGGCAGGGGACTGGGGGTGGTAGCAGTGTTATTAAGATTTTCTAGAGAAACAGAACAAATAGGGGGTGGTGGGAAGAGAAATTTATTTTAAGGAATTGATTCACACTATTGTGAAGGCTGGCAAGTCCAAATTTTTCAAAATAGGCCAACAGAACACAGCCCCAGGGAAGAGTTCAATGTCACCTCTCAAGACAAGATTGTGGGAAGGCAAAATTCCCTGTTTTGGTGAACTTCAATTGTTTTTCTCTTAAGACCTTTAACTCATTGGATGAAATTTGGCTGAGTTATTGAGTGATGTGTTATTACTAAAAATTTACTGACTTAAATATTTATTTTTAATCTCAAAATTACCTTCATAGCAACATGTGGACTGGAGTTTAAACAAAAACTACTTCTAGATGCTGGTTGGTGACTCAGGCCTGTAATCCTACTCAGGAGGCTGAGATCTCAGTTCAAAGCCAGCCCAGGGCATCAAAGGGATCAGCTGGTGGGCTGATTTGGGGGTGGGCCACCGGATATAGAGAGGTAGGGGGCTACAGGGAGGGAGAGAGAGAGAGAGAGAGACAGGGACAGAGATAGGCTGGCCTCCTGGAGTGGAGCAAGGCCTAGGCTCTCCTCAGGCTTGAGGCTCCGGAGACCCAGGGGTGGCCTGAGGAGAACCCAGGCTGGCGGAGAGGCCCGCAGAGAGCCTAGAAACCTGCAGAAAGCGGTGAGGCCTTTGGAGAGCCGTGAGGCCTGCGGAGAGCGGTGAGGCCTGCGGAGAGCAGAGAGGCCTGCAGGGAGCCATGAGGCCTGCAGAGAGCAGAGAGGCCTGCGGAGAGCAGAGAGGCCTGCGGAGAGCGGTGAGGCCTGCGGAGAGCGGTGAGGCCTGCGGAGAGCAGAGAGGCCTGCGGAGAGCGGTGAGGCCTGCGGAGAGCAGAGAGGCCTGCGGAGAGCAGAGAGGCCTGCAGGGAGCCGTGAGGCCTGCGGAGAGCAGAGAGGCCTGCGGAGAGCAGAGAGGCCTGCGGAGAGCCGTGAGGCCTGCGGAGAGCAGAGAGGCCTGCGGAGAGCAGAGAGGCCTGCGGAGAGCGGAGAGGCCTGCGGAGAGCGGAGAGGCCTGCGGAGAGCAGAGAGGCCTGCGGAGAGCGGTGAGGCCTGCGGAGAGCGGAGAGGCCTGCGGAGAGCAGAGAGGCCTGCAGGGAGCAGAGAGGCCTACGGAGAGCAGAGAGGCCTGCGGAGAGCGGTGAGGCCTGCGGAGAGCGGTGAGGCCTGCGGAGAGCAGAGAGGCCTGCGGAGAGCAGAGAGGCCTGCGGGGAGCGGTGAGGCCTGCGGAGAGTGGTGAGGCCTGCGGAGAGCAGAGAGGCCTGTAGGAAGGAGGAAAAAGGGAAAAACAAAAACAAACTTGCCCCCTTGGAGGTTGCAGCTGCTCCTAGTTCTGAGGTAACCCTTTGCAGAGCTGGGCGCCAGTGGCTCACGTCTGTAATCCTAGCCACTCCGGAGACTGAGAGCTGAGGATCATGGTTCAAAGCCAGCCTGGGCAGAAAAGTCTGTGAGACTCTGATCTCCAATAAACCAGTAAAAAACCAGAAGTGGAGTTGTGGTTCAGGAGGTAGAGTGCTCGAGCTGAAGAGTGCAGGAACAGCACCCAGGCCCAGAGTTCAAGCCCCATGACCAATAAAAAACAAACAAACAAAAACTCCATTGTCATCTCTTTTTTTTGGGGGGAGGGGGTGGTCCGGTTGTGGGGCCTGAACTCTGGGCCTGGGCGCTGTCCCTCAGCTCTTCAGCTCAAGGCTAGCACTCTACCACTTGATCCACAGCGCCACTTACGGCTTTTTTCTTTTTGCTTATGTGGTGCTGAGGAATCAAACTCAGGGCCTCAGGCATGCAAGGCAAGCGCTCTACCTCTGAGCCACCTTCCCAGCCCTCCTTTGTCACCTTTAACCATGCCTCCATCGATTTTCTTGCTCCTAGACCATTACAGTCTGGGATATAACTTTCTGTCGTGCACTTCTGTGCCAGCCAGGTGGACAGCTGGGCAGAGAGTGCGTGTTGTGTGTACATAGATTTCAGTGATATATTTTGGGATTACTACAGAAATGGTGTACAATTGTTTGTGATCCTATGAAAGGCATTGGAGAAGCTTCTGGAGCTCTGGCTTGCCCTGATTGTGCCTCAGGTCCAGGCAAGAGGGGGAGATATGTTGTATTATGTCCGTAGGGCTGGGGATCAGCCCTACCCAGAATGCCAGGGGTAGCAGGCAGTCCTGAGGGCCTCGGGAAATGTGTACACAGATATATCCCATAGTCTAGTGGGTCTTTCTTGTATGCTGTTTGTGATAGGCCTGTGTATCCCTGGGCTCTTCCTTTGTATGTATCAGGTACATTGCAAAGTTAGCAATGATTGCACATTAGAAAGTATGCTTAATAATCTCTGTTTCAGGAGCTTTGTGATTTTGTTTAGAGATGGAGAGGGTACTTCGTGGACAGTACCTGCTTCTTTGTGTGTGTGTGTGTGTGTGTGTGTGTGTGCGTGTGCGCGCGCATGGCTGTGCGTTCGCGCGTGTACATGTGCACCCTCACACGTGCACTAGTCCTTGGGCTTAAACTCAGGGCTGTATCTTAGCTTTTTTTTTTTTGCTGGTCGTGGGGCCTGATCTCTGGGCCTGAGCGCTGTCCCTCAGCTCTTCAGCTCAAGGCTAGCACTCTACCACTTGAGCTACAGCTCCACTTCTGGCTTTTTTCTGCTTATTTGGTGCTTAGGAATCGAACCCAGGGCTTCATGCAGGCAAGGCAAGCATTCTACCACCAAGCCACCTTCCCAGCCCCTATCTTAGTTTTTTTTGCTCAAGGCTGGTGCCCTACCACTTGAGCCATAGCTCAACTTTCAGCTTTTTGACAGGTAATTGGAGATAAAGAGTCTCATGGCCTTTTCTGGCTTGCTTTGAACCACAGTCCTCAGATCTTAGCCTCCTGAAAAGCTAGAATGATAGGAAAGCCACTACAGGTGCTGCTACAGGAAGACCAAGGTGCTAAGTCTCTCCACCAGCCAGTGGTCTCAGCTGGGTTCTCTCAGGTGGTCTGTTACTTGTGGTTAGACTTCTCCAACCTTTAGAAACTGTAGCCCCAGTGAGGGACACGGCATCCACCGTCTTCTGCCTGTGGATACTGGAAAGCAGCCCCAGGAAGCTCCATCCTAGGTCCTCAAGCCAGAGGTGATCATGTAAGCACTTCAGATGACTTAAAAGTTTAAGTAAGTTATGAATTCTAACCCTCCCTTCATCTTTTTTCAGCCTTTTATTAGTTCTACCACTGAAATTAAACAAAAACAGTGGAGGTGAATTGGGGAAGTGCCACATTTCCTATTTTAGTTGTTTCCTACTGCTTTATCTCGTCTGAGCATGTGCCACAGTCTGTGTTTGTGTTTATCTATGTAAAGAATATTGTCTAGCCTGATAGGCAGATCATAACACATGCACAGTGGCTTATAGTGCTGTTTAAAAGGATCAGGATTTCAGTGTATGTATTTAACAGCCTGTGGGTGTGGTGGCCTTCTCCTTGTGTTTATTAGATCCTTCCAGGATGGCACACTATAAGTGACATTCATGATTCACTGCATGGATGAGGATGTGCATGTGCATGTCTGTGTGTGTACGTGTGCACATCCTTTAGCTTTTACACTCAAACCTGATGCTCTACCACTTGAGCCACACCTCCACTTCCAGGTTTTTGGTGGTCAATTGGCAATAAGTAACTCGTAGACTTTGTTGCCCAGGCTGGCTTCAAACCATGATCCTCAGATCTCAGCCTCCTGAGTGGCTGTTAGTGTTACAAGCGAGAGTTGCTACTATCCATATTTGATTAGCTCCCATTCCAAGGCTTCCTCTTTTTTTGTGCTAGTATCGAGTCTTGGACTCAATACCTGGGCACTGTTCTATGCTTTTGTGAGCCACAGCTTTACTTCCAGCTTTTTGATGGTTAATGGGAGAAAAGAGTCTCACTGATTTTTCTGTCTAGACTGGCTTCAAACCACTATTCTCAGATCTCAGCCTATTGAGTAGCTAGGATGACAAGCATGAGATGATGCCCAGCTAGTGGCTGGGTTTTATTACTGGGTTGGTGCTCTGTCACTTGAGCCATGTCTCCAGCCCTTTTTACTGGTTATTTTGGAGATTTCAATTTCCCTAGTTCCATTTTCACACATGCACATTGGATATTGTGACTTTCTTTGCCCACCCTTCCTTTCTCCATTTTCTTCCCCCGTCTCCCACCCCTGGCCTCACCTTCTGCCCTGGCAACACCTGTTTCAGCTTCCTGATATTCATTTTATTAAACTGTGAGTTTTTCAAAGAAGTAACACCACTGGAATTCTCCCCTGCATATACCACGCTTCAGTTAATATGTTTATGAATATGTGCATCTGACCTGAATATGTTTGCATATATTATTTTAAATTTAGATCTAGTTTCCATATATGAAAACAAACATACATCCTTTGTCTTCTCTGAGCCTTTACTTAATATAACTATTTCCAGGGTTATCCATTTCCCTGAAAATGACACTACTCTTCTTCCTGATGGATTAGTAAAATTTTGTTTTGTGTGTGTGTGTATATCAGTCACATTTCTTTGATGCATTCGACCATTGGTACTGATTTTGTAAAGGCTAAGGGGCTGGGAAGCTGGCCCAGTGGTAGAGCGCTTGCCTTGCCCTCAGCACAACATAAGCTGAAAAAGCCGGAAGTGGCACTGTGGCTCAAGTGGTAGAGCCCTAGCCTTGAGCTGAAGAGCTGAGGGACAGTGCCCAGGTCCAGAGTTTAGGCCCCACAACCGACAAAAAATAAAATAAAGGCTAAGTCTTATGTATGTATAGGAGACAGACTAGGATGGCTTCATTCCTTGGTCCTAGCTTCTTGGGAGGCTAAGACAGGAAGGAGGATTGTGACTGGAGTTCTAGGTCAGAGGTTCCACTCGGGGAATTTCCAACATGTCAAATAAGTAATGGTGTGTGTGTGTGTGTGTGTGTGTGTGTGTGTGTGTGTGTGTGTGTGTGTTGTGTGTGTGTGTGTCTAGTGTTGTTTATGAATACTGGGGCTTGAACTCAAGGCCTGGGTGCTGTCCCTTAGCTTTTTCTCTTAAGGCTGGCACTCTACCCCTTGAGTCACAGCTCTACTTCTAGCATTTTTATAAGAGTCTCATAGACTTTTCCTTACAGGCTGGGTTTGAACCATAGTCCACTGATCTCAGCCTCCTGAATAGCTAGGATTATACCTATGAACCACCAGAGCCTCACAAGATTCTATTTAAAAGAAAAAAAATGACCAAAAAATCAGTTTATTGAACTTTATATGGGTCTCAGTAATTTCTCTGGGATTACGTGCTGCCTGGATACTGTTTCTCATGTGGGTGGTTCTTTGACTTGTGTTAGCAACAGTGACCTGATTAGTGATGATTTCCTTCCCTGGGCCTGGGGCCAGGACTGGTAGAATTCTTCCCACTTGGTAAATTTAGAAGTAAAAGAGGAAATTCCAGGAGGAAATACTGAAAAGTGACATGCTACAAATGTAAAACTTCGCGGTAGTCCTCAGGTTTAGCCCTCAACACCAAAAAAATAAAAAGGTAAAACTCAGATTTCAAGAAAGAAAACAAGTGAAATAAAAAAGCAAAATGTCTTTCATATCATTTATATAGTGCCTGCCTAAGAAAGAAACTGTCTGTGATTGCAGAGGATTGCCAGTAAACAAGAAAAACTAGCAAGTCACAAAGGAAGAAGAAGAAACAAACTGATTATAGGAAATATTTAAGCTCAGTGACCATAAAAGAAATTCAGTTAGTGGTGTGCTGGTGGTTCACAACTGTCTGTAATGGTAGCACAGGAGGCTGAGATGTGAGGATCAAAGTTTGAAGCCCAACTAGGCAGGAAAGTCTGTGAGAATCTTATTTCTGAATAATCACCAAAACAACAACAAAAAGCCCCTAGTTCAAGCCCCTGGATCAGTTTCCATTAAAAAAAAAAAAAGATAATAGAACTGCAATTACTTGCCTGAAGGTAGCCTGGGGTTCCATGAATCATGGCTGGGAAAACACAGCTATGGGTCAAATTATTGTAAATGGGAGCAAGAAAATAACATGATCAGGGTTGTACTTTGCACAGTGAAAACTTTTGCTGGTGGTGTTTTGGGGCCAGCAAATGCGGGGCCCTGAGTTCAAACCTCAGTGCTACCAGGAGTCTATGGGAGAAATTCCTGAGTAGTAGAGTTGAGTTAGAAGATGTTATTTGATTTTGTGTGTATGTATTTATATGAGTTGGTACTGGGGCTTGAACTCAGGGCCTAGGCACTGTCCATGAACTTTTGTGCTCAAGGCTAGTACTCTACCACTTGAGCTGCATACAGCTCTACTTTTGGTTCTTTGCTGATTAACTGGAGGTGGGTTTCTCACAGACTTTCCTGCACAGGAGCTTCAGACTGTAGTCCTCATATCTCACCCTCCTGAGCAGCTACGATTATAGGCATTAGCCACTGGTGCCCAGCTTGTTATTTGATTTTAGCTATAAACTTTTTTTTCCCCCAGTCAATCACAGTAGCTAGCCACCTCATCCGAGCAGGGCAGCTGGTAACTCCTGTGTAAGTGAATCTGCCTTCAGTTCCCTGCTAGGATATTTTAACAAGTGGGAGAGAAAAGAACAATTCAATAAAATATGCATCTGAGATGATTTTATTTTTACATTCGAACAGACAAAAATACTGGAAGTTCCTACTTTTCTAAGAAGGCTGCTATTTGCATGCAAAAGAGGAAGAACATCAGTTCAGTCCCCTTGTGCTTTTCAGAGTTATTATCTTTGCTTGGTCATGCTGCATAAATTATAGGCAAGCAAACCTGTTTTTTGTTTTTTTGGTCAGTCTTGGGGCTTGAACTCAGTGCACAGGCTCTGTCCCTGAGCTCTTTTGCTCAAGGCTAGTGCTCTACCACTTTGAGCCACAGCGCCACTTGCTGTTTTCTGGTGCTTCATTGGAGATGAGAGTCTTACCGACTTTCCTGCCCAGGCTGGCTTTGAACTGCAATCCTCAGATCTCAGTCTCCTGAGTAGATAGGATGACAGGTGTGAGCCATCAGCTTCCGGCTAAATTAAAAAAAAAAAAAAGCCACTAGTTTGAAAATGTTAGGAAGACCTTCTTTCTAGCAAAATATGGTTTGCTGGTCGGCTAGCAGCCAGCCTAAGAGCAGCTGGTGTACCGTAGACACAGATGCCTGAACTGGGCACAAACGCCTTCGCTTCTTGTTCTGCTTTTTCCAGAGTTATGGGTTCACTTGGCATTTTGCAACCTTGCTGTTAAGCTGCCCTGGCAGTTTCTATTTTAGCAGCTAGAAAGACGACTTCTTTCTGTTCCCTGTGAAAAGACTCACTAGCACGTTCTTAAATATCACCCCCTCTAGCCCCTGTGCTATAGCAGGCAGGCGCAGTGTTGGCGCTTCCTTCATTAGTACTTGCCCTGTTTATCTGGGTGAGCACTCATGTTCCTAATCCTTTGTTCCCCAACTGCTTGTTCTATGTTGGCATCTTTGTGCCTCTGCCTTCCTCAAGGCAGGTGCCTCTGGGCCTTTAAAGCCTCCCCCCCAAAGCCAGGAGCTGGTGGCTCACACCTGTCATCCTAGCTACTCAGGAGGCTGAGATCTGAGGATCGTACTTCAAAGCCAGCCCAGGCAGGAAAGTCCGAGAGACTCTTATCTCCAATGAACCACCAGAAAACCAGAAATAGTGCTGTGGCTCAAGTGGTCTAGCGCTCGCCTTGAGCTAAAGAACTGTGCCCAGGCCCAGAGGGTAAGCCCCATGACTGACAAAAAAAAAAGAAAAAGTCCTCCACACAGCAGCTATCCCCTGCCTGTCCTTCCAGGGCTTAGGGTTATCTAGATTTCTTTGTGAGCCAAGGTAGACAGTCCTGATTTTCTTTCATCTGGTTTCTGGTCCATGGAAGCCTTACCATTTATTAATAGACATGTACCTAGTTTGTTAATACAGTTATATATTGCTTAAAAAGAAGAACACAGCTTAAGCCAGTGCTGGTGGCTCACACCTGTAATCCTCACTACCTAGGTGGCTGAGAGCTGAGGATTGCAGTTCAAAGCCAGCCCTGGTAAGAAAATCTGTGAGACTTTTATTCTCAAGTAACCACTAGAAGTGGGGCTGTGGCTCAAAATGGTAGAGTGCTAACCTTGAGTGAAAAAGCTCAGGGACAGCACCCAGGACCTGAGTTCAGACTCCATGACTGGCAAAAACAAAACAAAACACAGCTTAAGAACTGGGTCAGCAGGCTTAGTTGTTGTTACGTGAACATCACAGGGTGATAGGTCAGTCACTCAGTGTGGCCTCTTGGTATAATCAAAGCACAGACACAGTAAACATTAGACGATATGGGTATTGCTGGCTTAATATTGCACACTGTTTTAATGAAGGTTGGGGTTTTAGGAAGGGTTTGTTTTATATTTGGGTTTTGTGGGGTTTTTTTTAAATAGGCTCTGGCCTTCAGACCAGGCTGGCTTCAAACTTTCAGTCCTCTTATTTCAGCTTCTCAAGTGCTGGATGCTTTTGTTTCTTACTTTGTGCTGGTACTGGGGCTTAAACTCAGAACCTCACACTCTCATTTGGCTTTTTTTGCTCCAGGCTAGTACTCTTACCACTTGAGCCACACCTCCACTTTTGGCACTTTGGGTGGTTGTGGACTTTTGCTCAGGCTGCCTTCGAACTGTGATCCTCATATCTCAGCCTCCTGAATAGCTAAGATTCCAAGCCAGAGCCACCAGTGCTGAGCTCTTTATTTCTGATAAATAGTATATTTAGAAACAATGATAAAAGGTAAGGTATACTATATTTATACACCAGTGGCAAGTCATTATCAAGTTGTGTTCTATACAAAGTTATATATGTTATCCATATACATTTATACACCTGGTCGCATAGTAAGTTTATACCAGTATCACTGCAAATGTGCATTGCTCTGCGATATCAGAGCAGGTCACTAAGCAACAGGAATTTGTGGGGACCGCTCTTACATAGGCATTGAGGCTGACCTGCAATGCCTGCTTTTTGTTTTTTGCTTTTTTGGTTGTCATGGGGCTTGAGCTTATGGGTACTATCCCTGAGCTTCTTTGCTCAAGACTAGCGCTGTACCACCTTGAGCCACAGCTCCAGTTCTGGTTTTCTGGTGATTACTTGGAGCTAAGAATCTCACAGTCTTTCCTGCCCAGACTGGCTTCAAATTGTGGTCCTCAGATCTCAGCCTCTAGGATTACAGGCATGAGCTACCAGCCCCCTGGCTCCCATGCCTGTTTTTAAAGGTGCCTGTCTTGCCTGATCCTTTGCTTTGTCTTGTCTCCATGGCTGCTTTTCTGCTGAGGAAGCTTCTATCTTCCTAGTGATGTGAACTTACTGAAGTAATGGGTTCACACTTTGACACATTTTAGTTTTTTTCCGCCCCTTTTTTTAATCTCTTACCACCCCTGTCACAAGGTTGAGTGTTATTGGTCTTGCAACTCAATTTCCATTAGTTCTTTGCAGTCCAAGTGTTCTTTTTTTCTTTTGTGAGACTGTTAAGTTATGCAAGAACACATTGTCTGTTCTTAGCTGAACATGACAGCTTATGCCTTTAGTCATCCTTCTGCTTCGTATGGCCCAGAGACAGGAAGAATGACCAAGTCATTCATTTTGTTTTTAAAAAAAAAAAAGAAAAGAAAAGAAACAAGTTCTCTCATGCCTATAGTCCTAGCAATTTGGGAGGCTGAGATCTAAAGATCATGCTTCAGAGCCAACCCAGGTAGGAAGTCCGTGAAACTCTTATTTCCAATTAGCTAGCAAAAAGCTAGGCGTAAAGGTGTGGCTCATATTGTAGAGAACCAGCCATGGGTAAAAAAAGCTAAGGGACAACATCCAGGCTTTGCGTTCAGGCTTTAGTATAGGCACAGAAAAAGTTGTTCTGGTACCTTTTTTTTTTTTTTTAAACATTATATGATGACCATTAGGTTATTTTTTTACTTTATTATTATAGTGGTGATGTACAGAGAAATTAAAAGTACCCGAGTCAAGTACACTATTAGGTTTTGTAGAAATCATGTCACTTTTTTTGGTGCATGTGTTGTTACAGAGAATTAAATTCAGAGCCTCATGTTCTTGCTTAGTTTTTGTTTTGTTTTGTTTTGTGTTTTGCAAGGCTGGCATTCTACCACTTGAGCCGGAGCTCTTCTTCCACCTTTTTGCTGCTTAACTGGAGATAAGAATCTCACAGACTTTTCCTTCCCAGGCTGGCTTTGAACCTCCATCTTCAGAGCTCAGTCTCCCAAGCACCTAGGATTACAAGCAAGAGCCACCAGGGATGTGAATCTGCTTTTTTCTCATAATTCCCATGTTGCTCCTGTGGTCCACTGCCCACCCCCAGGGGCCCTGCCTGAAGCACTTACCCCACAAAATCTTATCCATGTCCTTGAATTGTTCTCAGCACAACTTCACCCCTGGCCTTATCTGAAAGTGTACCATCTGCCACCACCACAAGGACATGAAATGGTCTGCATCTTTCACCCTCACATGTATAAACACACACACACACACACACACACACACCGCCCCTTGTTTCTCCAACCCTGCTCAGTGCAGTAATGATTAAAGCCGACTCTGGTCTGTTGAGGTCTCTGCCTTCTCTCTCTCCTTTGGTCCACATGACTCAGTTTCTTAGCCATTAGCATCCGGCGGCTCCCCCCGTGGCTTATTTAAATTCATTTTTCTAACTTGGCCACAGGAGCGTGTTTTCTGTGTTGAGTGGATTCACTGGGAAGGCTGGCCCCTGCCAGCTTTACAACCCACGCTTGAGCAGGTCCGACTGGCACCGGCTGCCAGTTTCTGGCTCTGGCAGAATGCCTTTTCTGCATGGAGCACAGAGTGTTCATGATGGACAAAATCTCAGCTATTGTGGGTGGTCACCCGTCCGTCCGCTCGTGAAAGGACATGCAGCCCTATCTGGCGATTCCACTCAGTCTCTTCTTGAATCCATGTTAGTGTGTGAGAGCTCCCCTAACAGAGTACCAGAGATGGGGCAGAAATCAGTTTGTTTTTTTTCAGTTTGCCGGGGCTGGAAATCTGAGATCCAGTTGTCCTTAGAGTTGCCTTCCCTATATCTTCACTCTTGGCTTCCAGACAAGATCGTCCTACAGTGCACTCACCATAGATAGCCTCCTTTTCTGCTGTGTTCAATCATGTGCTAGCCTGCTCTGATGATGTTCCAGGCTGGATATGTGCATGTCTGTGGGCTTAAACTCAGGGCCTGGGCACTGTCTCTGAGCTTCTTTGTACTCAAGGCCAGCACTCTTACCACTTGAGCTGTAGTGCCACTTCTTGCTTTTTTCTGAGTAGTTTATTGGAAATAAGAGTCTCGTGGACTTTTCTGCCCAGGCTGGCTCTGAACCATGATCCTCAGATCTCATCCTGAGTAGCTAGGAACTCAGGCTTGAGCCACCGGCGCCTGGCTAATTCTATGTCTTGTTATTTGGTTCTTGCTCTGTTTCTTCTTCTCACTTTTTGAAGGGGAGCCGTACTGAAGATTAGTTCCAGGAATATGCTAAGCATACAGTGTACCACTGAGTTATACCATTAGCTCCTTTTCTGCCTGTTTTTAGACTATTGGATCATTTCATAGTATTTCATTTTAATTTGATTACAAGTCACCTCTTAAAGGTTATTTGCTTTATACTATGTGTAGTTTTGTGTGTGTGTGTGTGTGTGTGTGTGTGTTTTGTGGTTGCTCTCAGGACTTTTCATAGTCCACTATTCCACTGAGAGAGAGAGAGAGAGAGAGAAAGAGAGAGAGAGAGAGACAGAGTGAGTGTGTGTGTGTGTGTGTGTGTGTGTGTGTGTGTATGAATGAGAGAGAGTATGTGTGCATGTGTATGTGTATGTTGGAATTCGTACTTGAACCCAGGGCCTGGGTTCTTTAGGTGCTTAATTGGTGATTAGAATCTCATGGATTTTCCTGCCTGGCCTGAGTTTGAACCTTGATCCTCGGATCTCAGCCTTCTCTGTAGCTAGGATTACAGGCTGCTGAGCTACTGTGCCCGTCTAGTTTCTCTGGAGAAATGCATGGTTGTTCCTAAAGATTTTTCTCCTCTATGATGTATAATTTTTCCTTGACTGTTTTCAAAACTTTTGTTTTTCCTTAAGCTTCAGTTTTCTGCAGCTGGGCTATGATATGTTGGGTATGCATTTCTTTCATTTAAAATAAAAACAATTTTGAGGGATGTGTGTGTGTGTTGTGTGTGTTAATCATAGGTTTTAAACTTAGAGCCTGGAAACTGTCCCTGAGCTTTTTTGCTCAATGTTAGTGCTCTACTACTTTGAGCCACAGCTCCATCTGTGCCTTTTGGGTGGTTAGTTGGAGATAAGAGTCTCAAGGACTTTCATACCCAGGTTGGCTTCAAACCACAATCCTTAGATTTGAGCCTTCTGATTAGCCATGATTATAGGCTTGAGCCACCAGCACCTGGCCCTCGCTGATATTTTTTTTTTATTTATAAAGAACAAACAATCTGGTTGGACTTCGGCTTCATTCTGCAGGTTATGGCTCAGCATTAGTTCCATTTGCACAGCTTCTGCAGTGCCGTGTGGATCTGCCTTGCTCTGTGTCACCCCGTGGCTGTGTGAGATCTTTGGTCGCAGAGATGTGAAGATCAAATCGCATCTGTGTTGTTTGAGGATGAGTTGGAAGTTCACGCGCAGTTGTGTGGGCTTACCCTTCCTCCCCATGCTGCAACTAGGGACTTCCCACGTGCCTGGGCCTTCTCTTTTCAGTTCTGCAGTTTGGGAGACAATTTTGACCCTACAGGGGCCCCAAGGACAGCATACCCAAGGTTCTTACCCCATCTAGCCTTGAACTTCCACTCTACCTTTGTGTTTTTGTTTGTGTGTGTGTGTGAGAGAGAGAGACAGAGACAGAGACAGAGACCAGAGACAGTATTAGGGCTCAAATGCAGGACCAGAGAACTCTCCCTGATCTTTCTCACTCAAGGCTGTAGCCACACCTCCTTTTCTGCCATTTGGCTGATTATTGGAGTTAAGAATCTCTGTCTTTTCTGCCCAGGCTAGCTTTGAACCAGTCTCCTGGGTAGCTTGGATTACAGGCATCACCAGTGGCACCTGGTTTGGTCCACATCACCTTTGTTGTCTGCAGCCTGGAATTAGGAAGAGATTCAGCCCTGGGGTTCCCATTCGGGCTCAGCACTGCCACCCAAGTCCAGTTCAGGATCAGAGCCGATTAAGTGCTTTCTCTCCCTTGATACTACCCATCTCCTGGCTCACCCTGCACGCCGCACTCCTACCTGTGACCGCCCTATCTATGGTCCACGTAGCCTGGCCTCTCAGTCCGCAGTGCAGCTGAAGAGGGGACTGTGAATTTTGTTCTAGTCCAGGATGGCTGCCCAGGTGACCCTGGAGGATGCACTTTCCAACGTGGACCTCCTGGAGGAGCTGCCTCTGCCGGACCAGCAGCCGTGCATCGAGCCCCCACCATCCTCGCTGCTCTACCAGGTGGGGCCTTGAACAGGTGTGGGGCCTACAGCGAGTGGCCCTGAGCTTTATGTGATCATCTATTTTCTCTTCCCTTTAGCCAAATTTCAACACCAACTTTGAAGACAGAAATGCATTTGTCACTGGCATCGCAAGATACATTGAACAAGCCACTGTGCACTCGAGCATGGTAATGTAACTCCATTTTTTAAGTTTTTTAAAAGTTTTTTTTTGTGTATGTGCCAGTACAAGTGTTTGAATTGAGAGCCTGAGGGCTATCCCTTAGCCTTTTCTGCCTAAAATTAGCACTCTACCACTTGAGCCACAGCACCCCTTCTGGCTTTGTGTGGTTAATTGGAGATGAGAATTGTAAGGACTTCCCTGCCCCTGCTGGTTTCAAACTGTGATCCTCAGATTTCAACCTCCTTAAGGAATTGAGATTACAGGCACCCGGCTTCCCATGTTCTTTATTCTGGATTGGGTAGGTTCTTTACTCTGAGTCCTGTGTCCTCAGTCTCAGGTCTTATAGTTTAAGCATGAGTGGAGCTTAGACATAGTACCTGTAGTGGCAGAGCTATCTGGCCTGCTCAGAGATTGCTAAGTGTTATTCACACCCCTCTCCACTCTGCAAAAGCTGTGGCTGGTGTCTGGGGGGGGGGGGGGGGGGGGTGTGGTGGTGGTGGTGGTGGTGCTCAAGGTGGGCCTGTTCCCACATCACCATCAGCCTTTTAGTAGTCTGTCTCTTGTCCCTTTAGGTTTCCTAAAGGGAGCATTAGTATGGCTTTTGGCACTTTGTCTAGATTTCAGCAATTTGGCATCTCCTATTTTCCTGTTCACCTACCTGCCTTTTTCCCCCCCTCTGTGTGTCCTGCAGAATGAGATGCTGGAAGAAGGCCAAGAATACGCTGTCATGTTGTATACCTGGAGGAGCTGCTCCCGGGCTATCCCTCAGGTGCCCTGTACACCATTGCTGCCAATCCTGCCTCCATCCCCACAGGCCACACCCCCATCTCTGCTAGGCCATACTCCCAGCCTCACTAGGCCACACCCCTGGTCTCTTCCAGGCCACACCCCCACCCAATAGGCCACACCCTCACTTTCCCTCAGCCCAGCCAGTGGGAAGCCCAGCTTCAGTAAACGAGTTAGTTTCACCTGGAGTGAAGTCTCAGTGGTTTTTGTATTCCCCTCTTCCCAGGTGAAATGTAATGAACAGCCTAATAGAGTGGAAATATATGAGAAAACTGTAGAAGTTTTGGAGCCGGAGGTCACAAAACTGATGAATTTTATGTACTTCCAGGTAAGACAGCAAAGTAACTGGAGGAGTTCAGTGTCAGGGAGTGGGAACAGAGAATGTATAGTTAGAGCAGCCACATGGTGGTAGAGGGGAAGAGACTAAAGCCATCCGGGGTCTCAGCTTTACTCAGCCATTTAGAGGAAACACTTCTTCTGACTTGAGAGCGAATACTTATTTCCTTATTTCCTCCAAAGAAGCCTGTTTCCTGCCAAACCCAAGCATAATGTGGATCTGGTATTTTCAGTGTTTTTGTTTTTCACTTTTGTGCCAGCCCTGCGGCTTGAACTCAGGGCCTGGGTGCTGTCCCTAAGCTTTTTCACTCAAAGTTAGCTTTCTACCACTTGAGCCACAGCTCCACTTCCAACTCTTTTTTTGGCAGTTAATTGGAGATGAGAATCGCACAGACTTTCTTTCCCCAGGCTGGCTTCGAACCACAATCCTCAGATGTCAGCCTCCAGAGTAGTTAGGATTACAGGTGTGAGCCACTGGTGCCTGGCTGGTGGTGGGTTTTTTGATTCTCGGTCTTTCCTGGTGACCGGGGTCTCCTTTGAACCTTTGGGGAGGAAAAGTGTCTGTGGAAGGGACTTACTAGTTCTGCAAAGAAGACATTTGAAATTGTCTAAAGATTTTTAATTGTTAGTTTTCCTTTAAAAGGAGAAAACAGAACTATTTTCAAAATTGGCAAGAGAAAAATCTCCCTCACTTTTCCACATCTGAAAGTTACAACCTCCATATATCTTAGCGTTTGGTTTTGTGTCGGTGTTGGGGCTTGACCTCTGAGCCTTACGCTCACTTGGCTTTTGTGCTCCTGGCAGCCGCATTGGCTCTTTGGTGGTTGAGATAAAAAATCTCACTGGCTTTTTTTTCCAAGCTGGCTTTGAACTACATTCCTTCATACCCAGCTTCCTGAGTAGCTAGGATTACAGGTGTGAGCCACCGGCACCTAGCACAGTTTTGCTGAGTAATCAGCAAATTTGTAAAAGTCTGTCACTTTAGGGACATAGTTGATTACATACAAAATAATGGTTGTTACGGAGCAAATGCCTGGAAATTGCTTTATAGACAAGAGTCTCCTGAGTTGTAAGACAGCCCTAGAGCCTTAGTGGGGTGGAATTTTGTTTCTGGTCAGTACTGGGGCTTGAACTCAGGACCTGGTTGTTGTCCCTCAGCTTTTTTCAATCAAGGTTGGTGCTCTACCACTGGGGCCACACCTCTACTTCTGACTTTTTGCTGCTTAGTTGGAAACAAGAATCTCTTGGACTTTCCAGCCCAGCCTGGCTTTGAATTGTGATCCTCAGATCTTTAGTCTCCTGAGTAATAAAGATTACAGGTGTGAGCCATGGGTGCTTGGCAGGGTTGGTATTTTATCAATGAATGACGGTGAATGCAGGTTGTGCTGGAAGCAGGCTACGGATTTCATGTACCACTGATGGTGTACCTTCTGGCTTCCCCTTTCTTCTGCTCAGAGAAATGCCATCGAGCGCTTCTGTGGGGAGGTTAGGCGTCTGTGCCATGCGGAGAGGAGGAAGGACTTTGTGTCAGAAGCCTACCTGATCACTCTGGGCAAATTCATCAACATGTTCGCTGTGTTGGATGAGCTGAAGAACATGAAGTGCAGCGTGAAAAACGACCATTCAGCCTATAAGAGGTGAGTTCCTACCCTACACAGGCTGCAGACCCACCCAGAGGAGGTGCGGTTCAGCCTTGGGCTAAAATCACCGCCCCTGGTGACAGCAGTTATTTGTCAATCATGGGACTGTGTTACATGCACCCTTCCACGAGGAGATGGATGTGGACAAAATGCAGACCCGGCCGGGTGCCGGTGGCTCACGCCTGTAATCTTAGCTACTCAGGAGGCTGAGATCTGAGGATCACAAGCCAGCCTGGGCAGGAAACTTGGTGAGAATCTTGTCTCCAAGAAACTACTGAAAAAAGCCAGAAGTGGTGCTGTGGCTCAAGCAGTAGTGCTCTTACCTTGAGCAAAAGAAGTTCAGGGACAGTGCCCAGGCCTAGAGTTCAAGCCTCAGGACCAGCAAAACCAAAACCAAATGCAGAACTTGCTCGTTAGACTACAAGTTCTTGGCTTTGACAACAGATGGGCCAGGAGGCAGGCAGATTCTTCACCAAACTGGGGCAGGATTGCTGTGTGCTCTTCAGAGAAGAAGCCACCAACTCTTCCCATCTTTTGTGACTGGCATGTCCCATGGTGGCAGTGTTCAAGCATGACCCATGGACCAGCAAGCAAATCTCCAGATCAGCTAAGCCTCAGGTTCTCTGGATAGAGGCTTCCTTTCAGAAGCTAAGAGAATTCCTGGAGAAGGCTTTTTGATGCTGTGGCAAAAGGCCTGAGGGAGTCTTAACTTTATGATGAATAGAGGTTATTTTAGCGCAAGCACCCTGGCCCATCCCCTTTGGGCTGTTCCCCTCATGGTAAGTTACAGTGGTGGGAGCATGTGCAGGAGGAGCTCCTGCACTAGCCCAGACTCACGTTGAATCTCGATCCTCACATCTCAGCCTCCCGAGGAGCTGGGATTATAGCTGTGAGCCACGGGCACCCAGCAACAAAGTGTTTTTCTCTTGAGTCAGTGTGTTCATGCATTCTGAGATGGTTTTTGCGTTCTAGGGCTGCTCAGTTTCTACGCAAAATGGCAGATCCGCAGTCCATCCAGGAGTCGCAGAATTTGTCCATGTTCCTGGCCAACCACAACAAGATCACACAAGTAAGGCGTGGTTCCCGATGCACTGCCCATGCGCCAGGTCACCGCTGGGGCTGACATGCCTCTCTCTCTCTCTCTCTCTCAGTCTCTGCAGCAGCAGCTTGAGGTGATTTCTGGCTACGAAGAGCTCCTGGCAGACATTGTGAATCTGTGTGTGGACTACTATGAGAACAGGATGTACTTGACGCCTAGTGAGAAACACATGCTTCTCAAAGTACGTGTGTGGGGGGAGGGACAGCTGGTAGCATGGAGCAAACACAGCGCACGCAAAGGCTGTACATCATCTTGTGGCTCCATTGTTCTGCTGTTACCATGTGTTGCTTCATGGTGCAATATGGCTGCTGGAGTTCCAGCTATCACTTCTGCATATTTTTAAATTCTCATGCTGTTAAGTATACAGCCACAGCCACACATTGACCCCAGGAGAAGATACTTAGGATGCAGAAGGTCCTGCATCAAGGATTTTCTCAGTATTAAGCTGCCTTTAGGAAAAGCTGTGTGACATCCCCCTTTCTTAAAGATGTGACCCCCCTAAGAATTGAATACAGTCGTCCCTACTTGTCTATAAGGAATTGGTGCCAGGACTCCTTCTTGTATCAAAATCCATGGGTGCCCAAGGCCTTTAAGTAAAATAGAGTTGGAGCATATGGTTTATGCACATTCTCTGCTTCAAATCATCTACCACCGAGCCACCTTCCCAGCTCCAGCTTACCTATCGGACATAGCAGTTCTAGATGACCCCGACCTGCACAGTTTTAAGGGAGTAGATTTGCTTCTTTGTTTTTTTAATAGCTGGCTTGGAAACCATCAGGCCCTTTGTAAAATGGTTTCAGTGGGGAAAACCTGAGCACCAGCTATAAAGTATCTTTTATGTGTGTGTCTGTATACCGCCAGTACTAGGACTTGAACTCAGAACCTCTTACTCTCACGTAGCTTTTTTTGCAAGGCCGACACTCTGCCGCTCGAGTGACAGCTCCATTTCTGGCTTTTTGGTGGTTCATTAGAGATACGATACTCACAGATTTTTCTGCCCAGGCTTGTTTGAATCTCTACGTTCAGATCTCAGCCTCCTGAGTAGCTGAGATTACAAGCATGAGCCACGGGTGCCCCAATCTTAGGCACTTTGTTAAAAAGAAGAGTGACTTGGGATGTGAAGGTTCTCCACTGTATCAGGGTAAATCTGTGTGGGTCAGTTCACAGATTTGAATGTTACTGCATTGTCTTGTGGTTTTGCAGGTCATGGGATTTGGTCTATATTTGATGGACGGAAGTGTCAGTAACATTTATAAACTTGATGCCAAGAAAAGAATAAACTTATCCAAAATTGACAAGTATTTCAAGGTGAGTTTTAGGTGTCTATGAATTTTTGATATGTTTCTGTCTGATCTCTAGCACTGGGGAGAAAAATGTTTCTACTGACGTGTGCAGCTTGAATTCTTGCCAAGTGAACCCCAGCATGATTGTGATGCATGTCAGGACATGCAGAAAGGAGAGGAGACACCCCGGGGCGTAATCTCCCATTTGCAAAGGAGGCTGATCTGTTTTTTCTGCTCTGCCACATTGATTTCATGTATTTATTTATTTTGTATCTGGTTACTTGCACTCAATTTTTTTGTAGGAACCTGGATTTGCTTTTTTTTATTTTTTAATGAGCTCAGGAACAGTGCCCAGGCCCTGAGTTCATGCCCTACAATGGACAAAAAGAAAAATCTCTGTAGACAGTAGAATTATGAGAATTTTCCTCTGCGTTATTTTCTAGAAGCATTGTTCCCTTTCTCTTCTAGACATATCATCCCTCTGGAACTGGTTTCAGTGTAGTGTGTGGGGTTGGGATTGACTTTCATGGCATTTTTCCTAATTTGGAAAATACCCAGTTGACCCTGCGCCTTTGGTGCACAAACCACCTATTGCTCTATTGTTCGGCGGCCATGGTCAGGTTCTGACTGGCTTGGGGATCTGACCTGTTCAGTCTTTCCTCACTCTGGGACCACACTGCCTTAACTAGGCTTCAGAGACATGCTTATCTGGAAGAGAACATCTTCCAGTTTTGTCCATCCAGATGGTTTTAGATGTCATCCTTTGGAGATACAATTTAGACCTTAGTTTGTAGATTTAGACATAAAAGCACTTCCTTCCAGAGTACTGATTGGGATTCCACTGAACATACAGATGGCCAGCTAGAAATAGAGCTCACTGGTAGACCTTTTGCTTAGCATGCAGAAGGCACTAGGTTTGATCCCCAACACCACTAAAAATGTGGAATAAAGCAAATAAAAACAAGATACCAAGGCTTCTAGTACATACAAGTGAGCACTTGCTCCATTCATTGAGAAAAATCTTTTTGAGGTGATGTAGCTTTATTTACACATATTTTTAAAGTTTTTTTTATGCTATTGCAAATTGTGTCTCTGTAAATTTTCATCGTCTACTTGATTGTTGCTATTATTGAGAAATGAAGTTGATTTTGTGTCTGTGACTCTGTATGGACCAACAACATAGATGAATGCTAATGTTTGAATACTTTTTCCATCTTTTTTTATTCTTTTTTTCCATAGTTCATTCTTTTCAAGATGAACATAGAAGTTATTTACAGGTTTGTGTTTTTTTTTAGTTCAGTGTTTTGCAAGAGGCAGCATTCAATCCAAACTATTCACATTAGACCTTTTCTTATTATTTATGTATTTTGTGACTAAATATCCATATGATCCTACTTTTTGTTTGTTCTTTGAATACAGCAACTTCAAGTTGTTCCACTGTTTGGGGACATGCAAATAGAACTGGCAAGATACATCAAGACCAGCGCCCACTATGAGGAAAATAAATCTCGGTAGGAGGAGAGTAAACCTGCATAGAGACCTATCTGTACCATCCTGGCAACTCTGTATGCTGTGACTGTCTTACTGAACTTAGAGTACTAATCCAAATGACCTACATTGCAGAACTGACTATCCAATACTTTTCAATACTAGCCAGTACTTCAATACCTTTCCACATGTCGCTATTTACATTTAAACTCATGGAAAAATCCAGTTAGATTTTTAGTTTCCTTAGGAAAGCAACCATACTTCTAGTGTTTAGTAGTTAGGGTAAGTGGATTAGCACAGATTTAGAACATTTTTATCATTCCACTTGTTTCTACTGGCTTGTAGAATGTAGAAGTGTAAAATAACACTCCGTGCTTTCTAACAAACCCTGCAAACAAAGTTGTCCCCCGTGACCCTGCAACACGTGTGTATCTTAACAGTTTTATAAAATTGTCCCCGGGTGTCTAGCCTCTTCTTTTGTTTGTGTGACATCAAAGGATATCGTAAAAACCAAAACACATGGTGACTCTGATGGATTTGACAGGGAAGAGGTAGCCCACAAATCTTCCACCCTAGACAGAGAAAGTTGGCAACTTCTTTCCTTATGGGTTTATAGCTCACTATTACATATGAACCTCAACACGCAATACTTTTTAAAATCTACTTGAGTAATAATATCTGCTTTACTGATAATAGTGTATGGTTTTAGGTTGAATGTCAGCCCTACTCCCATCACTACCCATTAATATGTATTGGTTATTTTGAAATTTATTTTTCTTTTTTTTGTGTGAAGGTAGTGGAGCTTGAACTCAGGACTGCATTCTTGCTTGGCTTTTTCACTCAAGTTTGACACTCTTACCACTCACAGTAACACTTTTGGCTTTTTGCTGGCTAATTGGTGATAAGAGTCTTGCAGATTTTTCTTCCCGGGCTGACTTAAAACCTCGATTCTTAGATCTCAGCCTCCTGAGTAGCTAGATTTTAAGCATGAGCTACTAGTGCCCAACTGACAAAATACTTTGTTCGTCACGGGGCTTGAACTCAGGACCTGGGCACTGTCTCTGAGCTCTTTTTCACTCAAGGCTAGTGCTCTACCACTTTGAGCCATAGCACCACTTCTAGTTTTCTGATGGTTCATTGGAGATAAGAGTCTTATGGACTTTCTTGACCGAGCTGGCTACAAACTGTGGTCCTCGATCTTACCTTCCTGAATTGATTACAGGCATGAGCCACCAGCACCTGGCCACAAAGTACTTTTTATTGTAGATTCCACATAGCCCATTGAGTCTTATAGTATATTTTTATTTGTCTGTGCCCAGAGCAGCCTGGGGTTGCCTTTTAGCCATGGTTTTGATAGCTAATGTATCTCAGTCTGGAGTTGGGAAACCTTCTCTGTAAAGGAAGAGAGTAAGTAGTTCAGTGTTAGGTTCTTTATGGAGGGGGGAGGGGTTAGCTTCCACAGTTCTTTAAACATGTAACACGATGGTATTGTTCCTCGTACTATGCACAGTGCCCACAGCTGCCCGGGCCTGGGCAGTGCATTAGCTCGTGTCAGCCTTCCTGTGGTAACACAGGCCTCTGCCTCACACCCAGGTGGACCTGCACGTCTTCAAGCAGCAGCCCTCAGTACAACATCTGTGAGCAGATGATCCAGATCCGGGAAGACCACATGCGCTTCATCTCAGAGCTGGCGCGCTACAGCAACAGTGAGGTACTGCCCGCCACCACACCACAGCCAGGGGGGACCTGGGGTCACTCACATGTGCAAAAAGACTCACTTTTCCAATTTTATTCTGCTGCTGGTAATGGAGCTTGGACTTCAGGGCCTAAGCAGTGTCCCTGAGCTCTTTTGCTCAAGGTTGGTGCTCTGCCACTTGAGCCACAGCTCCATTTCAGCTTTTTGGTGGCTAATTAGAGATAAGAATTTCATGGATTTTTTTTTTTTTTTTTAATGTGTGTGTTTGTGCCTATCCTAAGGCTTGAACTCAGAGCCTGGGAGATGTTCCTGAGGTTTTTTTTTTTTGTTTTTTTGTTCCAGGCTATGGGCTCCACTTCTAGCTTTTTTAGTAGTTTATAGTAGATAGTCTCATGGACTTTTATTTGAACTGTGATCCTCAGATCTCAGCCTCCTGAGCAGTTAGGATTATAGGTATGAGCCACTGGTGCTGGCTTCACATTTATTTATTTATTTGTTTATTTAGTCGGTCATGGGGCCTGAACTCTGAGCCTGGGCGCTGTCCCTCAGCTCTTCAGCTCAAGGCTAGCACTCTACCACTTGAGCCATACCACCACTTCTGGCTTTTGCCACTTATGTGGTGCTGAGGAATCAAACCCAGGGCCTCAGGCATGCGAGACAAGCACTCTACCACTAAGCCACCTTCCCAGTCCCTATTTATTTTTTATTAAATTAAGTAATTTAGCTAGTACAGGAGCTTAAACTCAAGCTCTGTAGGCTGTCCCTTACATTCATGGATGGCACTGTAACACTTGAGCCATAGTTCCACTTCCCGCTTTGTGGTGGTTAATTGGAAATAAGAATTTCATGGGCTTTTCTGCCCCAGATGGCTTCAAACTACAATCTTCAGATCTCAGCCTCCTGAGTAATTAGAAATGCAAGCCTGGGCTCCTGGCTCCTGGCTTATTCTTTTTTTGATTCTGGCGGATCTGAAGTGGTAGCTGGCTGTATTCAGAGTTGGTATTTCCCTTTTCACTCATGATGACAACCATGCTTTCATGTGCTCATTGGCTCAGTTATAAGTCTTTTGTGCAGAATCTATTCAGGGGCCAGGCCAGTAGCTCGCTACTAGAGTGCTTGCCTACTGTGTGAAAAGCCCTAGGATCTATCTGAAGTGCTATGTGGATAAAAAGCACGGTAGTGCATTCCTTCTTGGAACACCAGCACTCAGGAGGCAATCATGAATTGTTGGAAGAGAGCCTGGGCTACGTAATGAGCCCTTTTATCAAACAAAACAAAATGTGTTGAGATCCTTTGCCCATTTTGGGATCTTTTGCACCTGTGACTTTGGGATGGGTTCCTGGAGTGGATTTCATGGATATGGTTTTCTCCTGATGCTCGTGCCTGTGTGCCTAGGTGGTCACGGGATCAGGCCGCCAGGAGGCCCAGAAGACAGACGCCGAGTACCGGAAGCTCTTTGACCTGGCTCTGCAGGGCCTGCAACTGCTGTCTCAATGGAGCGCCCACGTGATGGAAGTGGTAGGTTCTACACCAGGTGGTTTGGAGAATTTAAGGAACTAAATGTGCAGCTACTTTCTGGCTCAGGTTAGAAGTGCTTGTCTTCTAGAATGCGCCAAAAATAATGGGCTCAATGGTATTGGTTTTCTTTAACAATGCTTTTCTTTAACAATACCTTTGATGTTAGTAAAAATTGTTTCTGGTAATATTTACAATTATAGCATACCTTTTGGGGGTTTATATTCATCAGATAAAACGTTTTTAGAAAATAATTGGAAGACCATATGATCATTTCAAAAGAAAATTCTTTTTTTTTTTTGCCAGTCCTGGGGCTTGAACTTAGTGCTTGGGTACTATCCCTGGGTTCCTTTTGCTCAAGGCTAGCACTCTACTACTGGAGCCATAGTGCTACTTCTGGCTTTTACTGTGATTAATTGGAGATAAGAGTCTCATGGACTTTCCTGCCCAGGCTGGCTTTGAACTGCAATCCTCAGATCTCGGCCTCCTGAGTAGCTAGGATTACAGGTGTGAGCCACCAGCATCAAAAGCAAATTCTTTATTCCATTCTAATAAAATGCCTAGAGTCTCAGTCACTCGGCACACAACAGCCAGGCCATTTTGCCTGGTGTAGCTTTTCAACTTGACTTTTAACATGACTAGGGTAGACTGTTTTGTGTTTCTTTAGAGATATATATGTAGGGGTATGGAGAGAGGGAAAGAGGATGGGAAGGGATACAGTACATAATAAAAGGCTCACATTTTGATGGCCTTGGCCAAGGTCCTGTGGGTCAGAACTATTGCACCACTTCCAGTTTTCTCCTGCCCAGGCTGGCTTTGAACCATGATCCTCAGATCTCAACTTTTTGAGTAGCTAGGATTAAGCCGTGAGCCGTCAGCACCTGGTGCATTTTTTTCCTTTTATGTGGAATGTCTCTCTCCTCTTTCTGTCCATACCAGTATTCGTGGAAACTTGTCCACCCAACAGACAAGTACTCCAACAAGGACTGCCCTGACAATGCTGAAGAGTATGAACGAGCCACACGCTACAACTACACGAGTGAGGAGAAGTTTGCCCTGGTGGAGGTGAGGATTCGCGCCTGCTTTCTCTTACCTGTGTGACTTTGGTCTCAGTCTTTGTTGGTTGGTTCCTGGGTCTGTGCTGACAGCCTGCTGTGGGCAGATCACCAGCTCCCTCATCAATGATAATCAAGGCAGGGCAGGGCAGTTTTTTGGGTTAGAAGTATAAGGTGAATGAATTGGCAGTGGAATCTGCTGTGAGAAGGGAGAGCCTTTCCCTAGGCTCTGGGTATTTCCTAGCCATGGTGGCCTCCAGCTGTCTGCTTCACACTATATGTCTCTGTACTGCCTTCCTGGACCTATTCATGGACAAGAGTTCTTAAGTGTAGGAAGAACATTTTATAGTTGTACGTTTCCTGCCTCCTTAAGATATCTTGGCATATTCTTTTTTTTTTTTTTTTTTTTTGGTTATAGGGCTTGAACTCAGGGCCTAGGCACTGTCCCTTAGCTTTTTAAAGAAGCTCTAGGCTAGTGTTCTACCAGTTGAGCTACAGTCTCACTTCCAGCTTTTAGTGATTAATTGGAGATAAGAGTGTCAAGGACTTCCTGCCTGGGCTGAGCTTCGAATGGTGATCCTCCTGAGTAGCTAGGATTACAGGAGTGAGCCACCAGCACCTGGCTATCTTTGTAGATTCTAAGGTCCTGAGAATAATCTACATTGTCTTCCAGGTGCTTTACTCTGCTGTATCTATGGCCTGAAGTCTCAGACATACAAAAACCACTCTTGTCATTCAGAATATTTGCATAGCTCAGAGCCCAGTGAGTTTGTAGAAGCAGGACAAGAGTCAGTCCTGAGGGTAGACCTTTCTTGGGAATGTGGATGTGATCATTCCAGGCCCGGCTGAGTTAAGTCTTTCCTGTACAAGGGTCCAGCCAGATTCTTTTGCTTGAGGAAGTCCAGTTGTCCCAATACCTAGAGTTGAAAAGATACTTTTTCCCATTGAAATGTTTTGGCATCCTATAGAAATCAGTGGACTAAAGTCAGGCACCAGTGGCTCATGCCGGTAATCCTTATAACTCAGGAGGCTGAGATCTGAGGATCATAGTTCAAAGCCATCAGGAAAGTCCATGAGACTCTCATCTCCAATTAACCCACAAAAAGCCAGAAGTGGAGCTAAGGCTGGTAGAGCATCAGCCTCGAATGAGAAAACTCAAAGAGACAGTGCCCAGGCCCTGAAGTCGAATCCAATACCTGCAAGCTCATACATGAACACAAGCAAACCACATCACTAGATTGTAAATGCGAGAGCTTTTATTTCTAGATCCTTAATTCTAGCCCACTGACAGACTATATGTCCTAAAATGATCCATTATCATGATCTAAAATTTTGAATTGTGGTTAAGTTTCCCTTTTTCGTTATTAATCTAATAATCCATGTCTTATTTGTGTATTTGGTTAATACTGCTGGACATCTGTCAAACTTTTAGTTATGAAACAGTTTTTGTCTCATTAATTCAAATATTTATACATTTATTTCTTTTAGGTATTTTAATTTTTTTGAAAAGGCATGGTGAACATTGGGTGGATGTTACTTTCAGGCTTACATATTTATCTGAAGCTGTAGTTTCAGCTTTTAGCCTTCTCCTTTCTCTGCTTCTGAATTACGTAGTAGTTTCATTTTCATTCAACTAGAGTTTCCCCATTTGCTTGTTTTAAATAGGTGATTCCTTTTTTTTGCCCTTTCAGTTTTGATTCGAAAAGCAAAATAAAGTCACCAGGCAATTCTCCAAAGGAGACACATCAAAACTTTACCCACCCGGGATGACTCACACCTACAATCCTCTACTTAGGAGGCTGAGATCTAAGGGTGGCAGTTTGAGGCCAGCCAGGACAGGAAAGTCTTTGAGACTCTTATCTTCATTTAACCACCAGAAAACTGGAAGTGGAGCTGTGACTTAAAGTGGTAGAGTGCTAACAAAAAAGTTCAGGGACAGAGCCCAGGCCCTGAGTTCAAGCCCACAACCACTAACAACCACAAAAATCAAACATAAAACAAAAAAACAAACACCTAACCAGGAGGTCAGGGAAGTGAGTGGCATTGAGACAGTCAGGATCAGGGTCAGACTTAAAGCAGCTGCTGCATTTTCTTCCAGGCATATTTATCCAGAGCGCCGTTATTGCTTAACAAGTGGAATGTTAGCTACAGGGTCTTTTGTCATAGTCTTGTGCGATACTTAACTTTCCAGCTGCCTTCTTAAATCTTCTCCCTTTGAAAGTCATGATGGTGAAACTGCTCTGTTTGAGTCAGATGCATCTGATGAGATTAGATGTTGGCTCAGACAGACAGTCTCCCAGCTGCTACTCAGAGAAAGGGAGTAATAGGATAGCCAGATGCATTGTGGGAAGAAGGTGACATCCAGCTGAGCTGGGAAAGGCTGTCTTGTTTCCTTCCCCCACTGAAAGCCATGTCCTTGGCAGGTGATCGCCATGATTAAAGGCCTGCAAGTGTTGATGGGCAGAATGGAGAGCGTGTTCAACCACGCCATCCGGCACACCGTTTATGCAGCTCTCCAAGACTTCTCCCAGGTGACCCTTAGGGAGCCACTGAGACAGGCCATCAAGAAGAAGAAGAATGTCATCCAGAGGTCAGCCTCCTGCATTCATCTGGTGTACCAATAATAATCATCTTAAAAGGAAGTTGACAGCCAGGTGCTGGTGGCTCACGCCTGTAATCCCAGCTACTCAGGAGGCTGAGATCTGAGGATCGTGGTTCAAAGCCAGCCCAGGCAGGAAAGTCCATGAGACTCTTACCTCCCATTAACTACCTGGATGTGGTGCTGTGGCTCAAAGTGGTTGAGTGCTAGCCTTGAGCAACAGAGCTCAGGGACAGTGCCCAGACTCTGAGTTCAAGTCCCATGACTGACAGAAAAAAAAAAGAAGCCTGGTCTATGCACCATTAAGTCCCCTGTCAGGGATCAGGATTCAGAACAACTCCAGGCCCAGCTTCAGCCCAGTCCTCAATCCCATAATGAATCTCTGGAGCCAGAGGCTTCCCCTTTGTCTCTGGGTCAGAGCCAGCATGACCTCAGCCAGTCAGCCTTCCTAGGTTGGCCCCACCAGATAGGAGCCAACAGGGGATCCGTGCCTTTGTGTTGACCAGCTTCGTCCTCACACTGGATGACAGCCCAGGAAAGCTAGACCCTGCCCCAGCATGGCCCCTGGGGGAGCCAGAACTCAATGGGGCAGAATCCAGCCCTGATCCTTAAGCATGGGGGGTTAACCTCTCAGCCTAGATACCTTCCAGGCGGTCTCAGCACCATGCCCGCAGTTTCTGAGAACCAGCCCACTTTCTCCAGCTGCCAGCCTCCTCTAAGCCAGTTCTTCAGTAACATTTTCTTCTACCTCCTTTGCCTGAGGTAGCTTGTAAGGTGAGCAAGGGGCTCCGGCTAAGGCAGTCAGCACAGAGATGGATACCTTCCAGCAGTTTCCTCATACAGATGAAGCACCATTACTCTCCTGTCCCATTGAGGCATGCTTAGGCTGGTGGGAAATCTGAGATCCTGAGATCTTAGATGCCAGGCTCAAAGACTCTACAATCTCCCATGCATCCAGGAGAAGGCACTTGAATAGAGAAAATAAAATAAAACCACTTTTTTTTTAAGGTCGCCTCTTACAAGGTCACATTCCCGATGATGAGTCTGGACACATGCGCAGTGTCCTCAGTTCCGTTAGTGACATCTCATTCCCATAGGAACTCAGGACCAATCAGCTGCAGGCAGATGGCACCCAGTTCAGGGTGGGCGTTGCCATCTTCTCCCTGCCCTCAGCATGACTCAGGGCCACCTGCTGTGTGTTCAGGAAATAAAAACACTGGTTTCTGGCTTCATCTAAGTTGCTGCTTCTGCAAATAGTCATGTTTCCAAGAATATAGTTTTATGCTTTCCATTTCAGGTTGAAATAGATTATTTTTCACATCCCCCCCCCCCCCCCACCGCCCCCAGAAGAGATTATTTATGCTTTGTTCCTGGCAGTTCTGAGAGCCTGTGTGTCATGATACAGGCCCTCCCCTGATAACTGGATGGGTCTCTCCAGTGTCTTGCAGGCCATCAGAAAGACAGTGTGTGACTGGGAGACGGGACATGAGCCCTTCAATGACCCAGCGCTGCGGGGTGAGAAGGATCCCAAGAGTGGCTTTGACATCAAAGTGCCACGCCGTGCTGTGGGACCCTCCAGCACACAGGTTCTCAGGCCTTCCACCTTCTACCTGGGCTGGAGTAGGGGGTGGGTGGGGTAGGCCAGACTAGAGTGGAATGACATCACCGCTGTCTACTCAGACCAATCCCATTCTGCTGTGGCTCGTCTATATTACACCACCACCACCGGCCACGCGCATGCTCCCCCCTCGCCCCCCCAGGTAAATCTGGGACTTGGGTTGAGACAGCTTTGTGATTCTCTAGTTGGTTCATCGACCTTCAGAAGTGAATTGGCTCCATTGCCTTCCAGTCTCCCAAGATAACAGATCAAAACACCCGGGTTTACCTCTTTACCTGGTGTTCCTTGGTGGTGGTTTAAAATGAATGTACAGTTGTCATTCTTACGTTGCATCTGCAAATGAGCACTCCTGCAGACGGAGCCAGGGGAGACTGTGCCCCTTTGCTTTCCTGTGTCATGGCTGGAAGCCACCTTTGCTGTCTTCTTTCTCTTAATGTGTCCAAGCCTTCTTTAACGTGCTTCTCCCTGACTCTTAATACTTGATTTAATACACCCCTCTGGGACCTGGTATATTTTACTCCTCTCTCTGTTGGAGGCTTTACAGTCTCTTCTGTCAGTCTTCGAGAAAGTTCACCGGTAAAGCACGTGGTTGGCTCGTGATGTCAGGAGGAAGACACTTGGCCCATGCTTTGGGGATGACCCCTCCAGGGGTAGCTCCTTCCCAACTCTGTCCCGTGAATCCATTCCCCATGTCTCCCGCCCAGGCATGTGCGTCGTGTGACTAACGGCTTTCTCCCACCTCTCCCTCCCTGTCTGTCTGTCTGTCTGTGTCTAGCTCTACCTGGTGCGCACCATGGCGGAGTCCTTGAGCTCTGCCGAGCTGCTCAGGCAGCTCAAGTCTCTGGGCATGGAAAGGCTCTTGCATGTGGTAAACGCGTTTCTGAGGCAGTCCTACACCTACCCACCTCTTTTAACCTTTAGTGGTAAGACACCCTTTGTTTTTCTGCGCGATGGTTATGACACGGAGGTGAACTGCTCCGCTCCAAGTTGTTCTCCCTCCCAAGAAGCAGCAGCCTAGCCGCTTAGGCCCCGCCCACATCTCCCCGGAAAACTCTGCCTGGCGCTCTTGTTTGTGAGGAGCAGTCAGGACTTAGCGGAGCAGTCCTTCCCTCGTGGTTTATCTGAGGTCGGCGTAACTAATGTACCATGTGTATTTTCTCCCCACCGATGTTTGCCTCGGATAACACAGCTGTACATGGTGAGAACTATGCTAGAGTCCCTCATTGCAGACAAAAGTGGTTCCAAGAAAACCTTGAGAAGTAGCCTTGAGGGGCCCACCATATTGGACATAGAAAAATTTCATCGAGAATCATTCTTCTACACTCACTTGATAAATTTCAGTGGTAAGAGACAGCGCTGAGCAGAGTCTTGGCTGGGCATGTTCTAACAACTGCTAACACCACGTAGGATGCTTCTGCCTGACCGTTCCTTGCCCCAGTCCTTCCAGGCCACCCCTGCGGTGACCTGTCCTAACCTTTGTGGTGGTGGCCAGATGTTCCGAGGTTCCCTCAGATGCCCTATCCTTGACCTCCGCCATGACCTCCATGGGACTTGGCCCACAGGACAAGGACCATGGGGCTGTGGCCGGCCTTGCAGCCTGAATATGAAGTCTTTCAATCCACAAGGGGTCCAGAACCTAGGCAAACGAACAAAACTCATCATCCAAGTATGGATAAGTCGTAGAAACAGCGCCCCCTGCAGGCAAGGATGTGGAAAGTGGCAGAGTGCCCTGAATCAAGCCAGTCCCCCGTTTGGGTGATACACAGCTCCCTCCACCTGGCACTGGTGGGTATTGTCTGCCTGTGGTCCTCCGTTGAGCCATCTGAGTGCTTTGCTCAGAGTGAGAGCCCTCTGTGCCTTGGCTGCAGTGCTGAAGGTATCAGCTATTAGTTCCAAGGAAGGACAGAACCTTCTGTTGTGGTTTCAGGGTTTTGTTTTTTCTAATCTATCTCAAGTTTTGCATTAGCCTAACTCCCTCACGTCCCACGTGTACATTCAATACTGCATCCGAGACATGGGTGTTTTTCTCAGGGAAATCAAGTCCAAGTTGAGTATCCCTTGTCGGAAATGGTTGGGAAATGTTTCCTGTGATGAGTATTTTTGTAACATTTACATATACAGCATGGGAGATCTTGGGGATGGGACCCGTGTACTTCATACACACAGCATGAAGGTAATTTTATAGAGTTGTGTACTGCCTAACAGCATCTCGATCTCAGCACCTTCCTAATTATGGTCCTATAGGATTTCATCACTTACTAATACAAAGTATAATTGTCTTCACTTGTGAGTACACACATTTCTAGTGTCTTCCCATTAAGCCACAAGAGACTAGATAGTTTTTTGTTTTTATTGTTTTGTTTTCTGCTGGCCCCAGGGCTTGAACTCTGGGCCTGGGCACTGTTCCTGAGCTTTGCAGCTCAAGTCTAGCATGTTTTACTACTTGAGCCACACCTCCACTTCCAGCTTTTTGGTAGTTAATGGGACATAAGAGTCTCACAGACTTTGCTGCCCAGGCTGGCTGCTTTGAACTGTGATCCTCAGATCTCAGCCTCTTGAGTAGCTTAGGATACAGGTGTGAGCTATTGGTGCCTGGATTATGCAGTATTCTGTGGGTGCATGTATTTTGACTTAAGCCATCACATAAGATTAGGTTTGGAATGTTCAACTTATGCATAAATTAGAGCATAAAGACTTTCAGACTTAGCTCGAGTCTGTAATACTAGCTACTTGGGAGGCAGATATGGAGGAATCTCAGTTTGAAGCCAGCTCAGACCTCCTCCCCAAAAATGTTTGAAAGACACCATCTTTTTTTTCTTTGGTTGGTCATGGGGCTTGAACTCAGCGCTTGGGCACTGTTCCCGAGCTTTGTCGCTCAAGACTAGTGCTGTACCACTTTGAGCCATAGTTCCACTTCTGGTTTTCAGTGGTTAATTGGAGATAAGATTCTTACAGACTTTCCTGACCGAGCTGGCTTTGAATAGCCATCCTCAGCTCTCAGCTCCTGAGTAGCTAGGATGACAGGTGTGAACCATTAGCACCTAGCTAAGACTCTTATCTTTTAACTGTATCTTTTCAAAGGCACGGTAGCATTTTCACCTGCCATCTCAGCAATTCATGAAGTGCCAACAAGAGGATTACAGTCCAATCCAGCCTGTACATAAAGTGACCCTATCTCAAAATAAACTAACACAGAGCTGGTAGAGTGGCTCATTGGTGGGTTAGAATACCTGCTTTAGTAAGCATAAGGCCCTGAGTTCAACCCTCAATACTAACCAAAAAAAAAGTTTCAGATGACGGATACTCAATCTTGGTCTTGTTTTCACTTGTCCCCTTTCCCCTGATGCTGCTGAGGAAGGCTGAGGCGGTCCCTGCTGGTGGGTGGGCACTGGCTGCTCAGATACACAGGGCCCGCCCACATGGCTGCACGTGTAGCCACACCCATCCTGATCCTGTCTGTCCTGTGAGGCACAGGGTGACCCCTCCCTGCTCATGTCCACGCTGCATGGCTCACAGCTAATCATGGAGGAGCCAGTGCCCCGCACAGAGCTCCCCCTGTAGCCTCTTCTGTGCTGAATGATTTTGCCTGTGTGTGGAAAATGACATGATGTTATTTGACTCTTTCAAGAAACATTGCACCAGTGCTGTGACCTTTCACAGCTGTGGTTCCGGGAATTCTTCCTGGAGCTCACCATGGGCAGAAGGATCCAGTTCCCTATCGAGATGTCCATGCCATGGATTCTGACTGACCATATCCTGGAGACCAAGGAGGCGTCCATGATGGAGTGAGTGATTGAGGGCATGTGGGACGTGAGCTTGGAGGAGGGCTGGGTCTATTTGCATTCCTTGATGATTTGAAAAATGGAAAGGAATCGTGTCTATATTTAGCTAAGAATTTTTGTATAGCTGGGTCCCAGTGGCTCATCCCTGTAATCCTAGCTACTCAGGAGGCTGAGATGTGAGGATCACAGTTTGAAGCCATCCAGGGAAGGAAAGTTCAAGAGACTCTTATCTCCAGCTAACTACCAAAAAGCTGGAAGTGGAGCTGTGGCTCAAGTGGTAGAGCACTAGCCTTGAACACAAAAGTTCAGGGACCGTGCCCAGGCCCTGAGTTCAAGTCCCAGGACTGGCACACACACATACCAAAGAGGCCATGTTCAGATACTGATTGAAAGAGCCCTCACCGAGCGTCCATTTCTTACCAAGTAATATGCAACTATTGGGTACTGATAAGCAGGAAAGCCAGTTAAAGCTTTCCCTAAAGCTTTCGAGATTGTATAATACAGGTAGCTAATTTCAGGATGTAGTAGTTCATGCCTATAATTCCAGCTACTCAGGAGGGAGATCAGGAGAATCACAGTTCAAGACCAGCAGGGCAAAAAGTTAGTGAGAACCTCCACCTCCACCAACAAGCCAGGCATGGTCATGCATGCTTGTACTCCCAATTTGCAGGATGTATAAATAGGAAGATCAAAGTCTGAGCCCAGCCCCCTGCAAAAGCTCTATACTTTGCCCCCCCAAAATACCTACAGCAAGAATAAAAATGAAGAGTTGGGGGCATGGCTCAAGTGGTAGAGTACATGCCTAGCAAGCACAAAGCTCTGAGCTCAAAATCTTAGTATCCCCCCCTCAAAAAAAGAAAAGAAAAGAAAAACAATTTCATAGCTTCGGGTGGAAATCAGCTCAGGCAGTAGAACTGGTTAAGTTCCTGCTTCACAAGTCTGAATTAGGGAAATGAAATGAGGCAGGGTCTTCATGAATGTGGCTGTCAGAAACACCCCACTCCTTCCCCTCCCCAGGCTGGCTTCTTAGGGGGCCCACCCAGGCCCACATGGAATTGGGAGAGGAAGCTTTGTTTTAGGTTTCAGAATTCTGTGCCAGAGCAGTAGGGTAATCTCTCAGAATAAAAACAGGAATATCGCTGGGCTCAAGTGGCTCACACCTGTCATCCTACCTACTCAGGAATCTGAGATTGGAGGATCATGGTTCAAAGCCAGCCTGGGCAGAAAAGTCCCCATGAGATTCTTACCTCTAATTAACCACTCAAAAACTGGAAGTGGAGCTGTGGTTCAAAGTAGTAGAGCACTAGACTTCAGCAAAAGAGCCAAGGGACAGTGCTCAGACCTTGAGTTCAAGCCCCACAACCCTCTACCCCATCCCACCTCAAAAATTAGGATTATCCTGTGAACCATTTGAGACAGGGCAGCAAGACACTTTTTTGCAAGTCAGTCCTGCAGGTCCTTTGCTGTGCCTAGACATTGGTTAGGACAGTGGCTGTTCGTGTGGTCTGGAGTGGCCATCAGTTCATTCTGCAGCAGTGGGATTCTGAGCAAGACCAGCGCTCACGTTAGAAGCCTTTGTTCACCTTGAAGCTACCTTTCTGCTTGGGCCTGCTTCCTCCTACAGTGTCTCCTGAGGCCCCTGGCCCGCTGCTTTTATCTCCACTCAAGTTGGGAGAGATGGGCTGGGCACCAGTAGCTCACACCTGTCATCATAGCCATTTAGGAGGCTGATAGTCAGCGCATCACAGCCCAAGGCCAACCTGGACTGGAAAATCTGCTAGACTCCATCTCCAGAGTAAACAGCAAAAAGCAGAGCTGGAGGTTTGGCTCGTGTTATAGGTCTAGGCAAGTGAGGGCAAGGCTCTATTTTAAACCTTAATATCTCCATATAAAAGGAAAGAGGAAGAGAAACTGTGGCTCATGTGGTAGAGTGCCAGGCCTGAGTTCAAGCCACACACACACACACACACACACACACACACTCACTCAGTTAACTGGGCTTCTGTGGCTAATACTTAAAATCCCAGCTATTCAAGAGGCTGGGATCTGAGGATCACAGTTCAAGACCAGCCCAGGCAGAAAAAAATCTGTGAGATTCTCAAGCCACACACACACACACACACACACACACACACACACACACACACACTCTCACTTAACTGGGCTTCTGTGGCTAATACAATCCCAGCACACACACACACTCTCTCTCTCTCTCTCTCTCTCTCTCACTTAACTGGGCTTCTGTGGCTAATACTTACAATCCCAGCTATTCAAGAGGCTGGGATCTGAGGATCACAGTTCAAGACCAGCCCAGGCAGAAAAAATCTGTGAGAGTCTTATCTCCAAATAACCACCAAAAAGCCAAAAGTGGTGCTGTGGCTTACTTAAGTGGTAGAGCACCAGTTTTGAGTAGTAAAAGCTAAGAAATATTGCTTAGGCCCTGAGCTCAAGCCCCAACACCTGTACCCCCCCCCCAAAAAAAAAAAAAAAAAAAAAAAAGAAAGGAAATGGAAAGAGAAAAAAAACATGAATGTGAGAGAGCTGAGCTTTCAACCCGGGCTCAACACTGGCCATATTTGTGGTCATTTGTTGGGTCAAAAACATTCACCATTCACCCATCTTACAAAAGTCAGTTCATTCATAAAATAATTGTTTTGATTTACTTTTTTTTTTTTTTTTGGTCTGTTGTGGGCCTGAACTCTGGGCCTGGGCACTGTCTCTCAGCTCTTCAGCTCAAAGCTAGCACTCTAGCACTTGAGCCACAGCACCACTTATGGCTTTTTCTGTTTATGTGGTACTGAGGAATTGAACCCAGGGCCTCATGCATGCAAGACAAGCACTCTACCACTGAGCCACATTCCCAGTCCCCTTGACTTACTTTTTTAAATTGGCACATAATAATTGTATTTATGGAGCACCTATGTTACATTGACACACATAATATGTTCTAGAGTGATCAAGTTGGGGTAATTAGTATATCCATTATTACAGATAGTTATTTCTTGGTAGTGAAACACTAAAAAGGTTTTTTTTTTCCTTGTGCTGCTAATGGGGCAGAGCTGAACTTTGTGCTCTTACTTGGCTTTTTACTCAGGGCTGGTGCTCTATCACTTGAACTACACCTCCATTTCCAGCTTTTTGCTGATTAATTGGAGATAAGAGTCTCATGGACTTTCCTGCCTTGACTGGCTTCACCACAATTCCCAGATCTCAACCTTTTGAGTAGCTAGGATTACAGGCGTGAGCCACTGATACCTGGCCCTCTAAGCTATTTTGTACTATTCATTACATTGTTTTAAATTATGTACTATGTTAATAATCCACATACTATGCCATGGATCCTCAAAACTTAATTTTGTTGCCCAAAAACTCAGTACTTGTGATAAAAGACATTTGGTGGGTGGCTCATGCCTGTTATCCTAGCTACTCAGGAGGCTGAGCTACAAGGATCGTGGTTCAAATCCAGCCAAGGCAGGAAAGTGTGAGATTGTTATCTCCAATTAACCAGCAAAAAGCCCGAAGTAGACCTGTGGCTCAAATGGTAGAACAGTTATCCATGAGCACAAAAGCTCAGAGAAAGGGTCCAGGCCCTGAGTTGAAGCCCAAGGACAAAACAAAACAACCTTGCAAGCGTAATAAATGAGATGGGTATGGCCTTTCTGAACTTGTTCCTCCTGTGGGTTGACACCCAGCTAACCCCAGGTTAACTGAACCCAACTTCCCAGGTGTGTGGCCGCTCCTGGAAGGCACGGCTGCCTGTAGCGCTACAGGAATAGATTTGTTAAACCAAGTGAGAAATTGCCTTACTCAGGTGAGAGCTGCATTTCTCTGAGAGCAGGGACTCTGAGGTCTCTAATGCGGTGGTGTTGTAGGCCAGGAAGTGACGGCTGCCTCCTCCTGCAGGTACGTCCTCTACTCGCTGGACCTGTACAACGACAGCGCCCACTACGCCCTCACCAGGTTCAACAAACAGTTTCTCTACGACGAAATCGAGGCTGAGGTGAGGGTCCGTTCATGGAATCTCCTGTTTAGTGTCCTGTCTCTGACTACCGATGAATTTGAACTTGCTTTAAAATTCAAAGCAGAGGGCTAGAGCTATGGCCTAAGTGGTAGGTAGAAAGCCTGCTTAGCAAGCACCAGGCCTTAAAAAATCAGGTGGGCTGGGCACTGGTGGCTCACACCTATAATCCTAGCTACTCAGGAAGCTGAGATCTGAGGATCATGATTCAAAGCCATCCCATGCTGGAAAGTCTGTGAGACTCTTATCTACAGTTAACCATTTAAAAGACAGAAATGGAGCTGTAGCCCAAGCGGTAGAAAGCTAGCCTTGAGCAAAAACTCAGGAACAGTGCCCAGGTCCTGAATTCAGTCTCCACAATCAGCACACACACACAAACAAAAGATATAAGAACTCCTCCACAAACCGATCCTTGCTTCTGGGCATCCTGTCTTCTCATAAAAACCACCTAGCAGTGTGTACCCAGTTCAGGGAACATGTATTGCATTCCCAAGTCAATATAGGTAGAGCAAAGGACTCCAGCTGCTCAACCTGTGGATCTTAGCTTCCCCTGCCTCTCATTACCCATCTCCTCAACGCCTTATTATGGTTCCAGTGGTTGTGGTAGTGCTAGCCCTAAGTACAAGTAAGGTTACCAATTATAGGGATTTGATTTTTTTTTTACTGGGTATTCTCATGCACTATGTGTAAGGTCCGCTCCTGGATGGCGAGCAGACTCCACCCTCCTCCCAGCAAAGTCTCCACCCAGTACCTGCGTTACCTAGGCAACTGGCACACCTGGAAGAGGTCACATCTGCATCCACTGAGGTCACATCTGAATTTGATGTGGCCACACCTTTCTCCGCCCATACCCTACATAAGGCCTAGCCCAGGCCCGGATGCTCTCTTTTCCAGCTCTTTCTTTCCCAGCTGTCTCCCAGCTCTCTTTCAGCTCTCTTTCCCAGCTCTCTTTCTTTTCCAGCTCTTTCCCAGCTCTCTTTCTTTTCCAGCTCTCTTTTCCTCTTTCCCAGCTCTCTTTCTTTTCCAGCTCTCTCTTTCCCAGCTCTCTTTCCCTTCTCGTTCCCAGTTCTCTTTCCCAGCTCTTCCCCAGTTCTTTTCCCAGGTCTTTCCCAGGCCTTTCCCAGCTGCGTGCAGTGCCAACAGGGCCTGGTGCCAGGTGGAATGATGAATAAACCTACCCCTTACCTGAATACCACGTGCGTGGTGTGGTTCTTACTCAGTCACCTCTTTTTTAAAAACCTAACACTATGCATCCATCCCTGTTCCAGAGGAAACTCCTGATAGCTGGGCACTGGTGGCTCACACCTGTAATCCTAGCTACTCAGGAGGCTGAGATCTGAGGATCACGGTTCAAAGCTAGCCCAGGCAGGAAAGTGTGAGATTCCTTATCTTCAATTAACCTCTAGAAAACTGGAAGTGGTGCGGTAGCTCAAGCAGTAGAGTGCTAGCCTTGAGCAAAAGAGCTCAGGGACAAGCACCCGGGTCCTGAGTTCAAGCCCCACCACTGACAAAAAAAGAAAGAAAATGTCTCCTGAGAAGCATAGCTAGAAGCAGGAGCTAGCCGGGTGCGGGATCCTTGGCAGTGCATCCCTGCTCACCACCAGGAGCACACGGTAAAAAAAATACTTTTTCATGTTTATTTTTGTGTTTTAAGATAACACAAATGATGATTTGGTTAGTAAAAATGGTTTTAGCATGATTTTCAATGGTGGCATGTGGTGGTGACCCTTGGCCAGACCACACAATTTAATGTGCTGTTTTGGATCATAAAAGTATTTATCATAAGAGCCTCAATTTATCACCTTAACAAAAGATTGAAGAAGAAAGAAAAAGTAGCATTCATGCCTATATTCCCCAGCTACATGAGCATAGAAATGAGGAGGATCGCAGATTGAGACCAGCCTGGGAAAGAAGTTAGCAAGACCAATCTCAGCCAATAAGCTGGGTATGGTGGTGCATAGGAAAGTGTAAATGAGTGGATCATGATCCAGGATGGGTTTGGGTCGGGGGAAACTAAAATACCCTGAAAAACCCTGTCTCCAAAACAAGTAAAACATGAAGGTCTGGGGCATGGCTCAAATCCTAGGAGCACTCACAGAAAGAAAGAAAAATTATTATTGCATTTTTAAGTGGTGTTATTTAATCTTGGCTTCAGGATTTGAAATCTAATGACTACTTTGCTTTTCATCAGGTGAATCTGTGTTTTGACCAATTTGTCTATAAATTGGCGGACCAGATATTTGCATATTATAAAGTGATGGCAGGAAGGTGAGTATGCGATTGGTGATTCTCATGCACTGTCGTGGATAATGGGGTCTGATCTTTCCATTCAACACCACTGTGTGCAACGTGTCCTGTCTTCCTTCTGAACCAGTTTGCTTCTTGATAAACGGTTACGGTCAGAATGCAAGAATCAGGGAGCCACAATCCACCTGCCGCCGTCTAACCGCTATGAGACGCTGCTCAAGCAGAGACACGTGCAGGTGAGTCGGGCTAGATAGAGCACCGCACAGGTGGTTTGTAGCTTGCTGGGTGGTTTTTTTTTCTTTACATATAATTTGTTGTTGTATAAGTGTATGTTGTATAAGCAGGGCATGGTAGTATAAGTGTATACACTTATACTAAGTATACACTTATACTACCATGCCCTGCTTAAAATGTTTAAAGACATCGCTGAGTGTCAATAGCACATACCTGCAATCCTAGCTACTAAGGAGCCTTATAGCTGAAGATTTTGGTTTGAAGCCAACTCAGGCAGGAAAGTCCATGAAACTCTTACCTCAGTTGACCACCAAACAGCCAAAAGTTGGTTTTGACAAGTATAAATAAAATTTCATCTGAAATTTTTAAAAATCTAAATTTCTTTTCTTTTTTTCTTTTTGTTTATGTGGTGCTGAGGATTCAAACCCAGGTCCTCAGGCATGCAAGGCAAGCGCTCTACCACTGAGCCACCTTCCCAGCCCTAAAAATCTAAATTTCAACTGCAATTCTTCTACAAATTCTTTTGAACTAAGTTATTTTTTGCTATTGCTTGCCTGTTCTTCATGATTCATAAGGTTTTCCCATTTACTTTTTTCCCCCTACTGACCTTCCCTTTCCTCTCCCTCCCTCCAGCTCCTGGGCAGGTCAATAGACCTCAATCGTCTGATTACACAGCGAGTCTCAGCAGCCATGTATAAGTCTCTAGAGCTGGCAATTGGACGATTTGAAAGTGAAGATTTGACATCAATTGTTGTAAGTATTGATTGTCTTTGCCTCTCGATTGATAAATGGAACTAATTGATCTAGTTCATGGATAGATAATGAAAGATTGGTTCTAATTCAACTTTGCATATGTCAACCGTGTTTAACATGGCCAGGACCTGGCCAGCATGCATATATATATATATATATTTTATGATAGCAATGAACTATTACATAAAACCATTTTGGGCTGGAAATGTGGCTTGGAGGTAGAGTGTTTGCTTAGCAAGCATGAAGCCCAGGGTTCAATTCCTCAGTATCACATAAACAGAAAAACGAGTGGTGCTCTGGCTCAAGTGGTAGAATGCTGGCCTTGAACAAAAGCAGCTCAGGGACAGTGCCCAGGCCCTGAGTTCAAACCCCAAGATTGGCTAAAGGTAAAATAGACTAAGAAAATAGTCATCATGATTATTTTTTACCCATTCCCTCAAGTCACTTTTTGTCCTTTAAGAGTCATGTTGAAAGACTATAGAATAAATTTGAACAAGAACTTGGTGTTCTCAGCAAACTTAGATTAAAAACTAAAACAAGCTGGGCGTCGGTGACTCACACCTGTAATCCTAGCTACTCACTTGGGAAGCTGAAATCTGAGGATCACAATTCAAAGCTAACCCCCAGGCAGGAAAGTCTATGAGACTCTTAATCTCCAAGTCACCACCAAGAAAGCCAGAAATGGAGCTGTGGCTCAAGTGGTAGAGCAGTAGCTTTGAGAAAAACAAACAAAAAAACTTGTCAGTTGTTTATTTTTGGAATTTTTGGTTTCATGTTTTTGGGTTGTGACTGACAAACTGGAGAGCGGAATCAGAAACTAAGCTAGGATTACTCCAAATGTGACAGTTGACAAGGTCATTTGTGAGCATATTTAAATGTTTCCTACCCAATCTCCCCCCCCCCCCCCCCCCACACACACTTTTTTTTTCAATGCTAGGAATTGAACCCAGGGCCTCATGAATACTAGACAAGCACTTCTACCACTGAACCAATGCTTTTGAATAACTCCAGCCAAATTCCTGAAAGCTAGCTACACCCGGCATCCAGCCTGATTGTTTAGCAGAGGATGGGGGTGGGGCCCAGGGTTTCAGTGTTGCATTCGAGCTGGTCATCAATAGGATGGACTGTGCACTGTGGGTAGCTGGAAGGCAGGGACGGGTAGCAGAGACAGGGAGGTGGCCACATTGGAAGAAGGGCAATGACCCAGTGGGATGGCTGCAGAAAGGAGAGCTTCTAAAAAAAAAAAAAAAAAAGCTTTCTGAGATGCCTCTTATGTGTCATACTAGCTGGTCTGGGAATTGAGATCCTCCCTCCCTAGTCTTCTGGAGTAGCTGGAATTGGTCTTGTACCCTGAACCTAGCTCCAGTGAGCTGGCGTTAATGCTCTTAAGACATTAGTTTCATTTCCAGTTTTGACTAAAATTATCTTAAAAGAAATATCACAGCCGGGCGCTGGTGGCTCACGCCTAGCTACTCAGGAGGCTGAGATCTGAGGATCTCGGTTCAAAGCCAGCCCGGGCAGGAGAGACCGTGAGACTCCTATCTCCAATAAACCACCAGAAAACCGGAAGTGGTGCTGTAGCTCAAGTGGTAGCGCGCTCGCCTTGAGCTGAAGAGCTGAGGGACAGCGCCCAGGCCCAGAGTTCAAGCCCCACGACCGACAAAAAAAAAAAAAAAAAAAAGAAATATCACAGAGTTATAACATATCAAGAGCTTGAAATAAGGGTTCGGAACTCTGAACTGAAAATAGTTCTATTCCTGCCTCTGCCCACCTGTTTCATAAATTGCACCTAAATTCTTGAAAGTCTTTGATTAGGGTAGAGTAGTTCCCGATGTGTCCGCCAGAGGGCGCCAATATTTTACTCAGGATAGTATAGTGTTTCCAAGGTCCACTAATTGTATTGGTCTTGTGTTTTTGCTTGATTGCTTGGTAAATACAAAGTGAAGCTGTTTTTTGTCTCTATAAGTAGCTTATACAAAAAAGCCTTACATGGATTTTATACATGGGGGGGGAAAAAGGGGAGAGCTTCAAAGGCTATGGGAGGGTGTGTTTCAAAGCAGGTTTCCGTCACTTACCAAAGCCCTACTGCCTGTATTCTTGTCCTAAACGCTGATGCAACTTCTCATCTGTCCCAGGCACCACATAGTCTGGGAGGGAATTTCTGGCTGCAGCATTAATGCCCCCTCCCTGCTTAACCCAATTCTCATCCCCATCTCCTGGGGCCATGTAGGAGCTGGACGGCCTCTTGGAAATCAATCGCATGACCCATAAGCTGCTGAGCAGGTACCTGACCCTGGATAGCTTTGATGCCATGTTCCGAGAGGCCAACCACAACGTCTCAGCCCCCTATGGGAGAATTACCCTCCATGTCTTCTGGGAACTCAACTACGACTTCCTGCCCAACTATTGCTACAATGGCTCCACTAACCGGTAGGTGTGCTGAGAGCTTTAGCGGGGGGAGAAAGTTCCTTGACACGCCACAACCCCAGGAGGGCATCTGTGGAGGTTGATAGGGAACAGTTTCCCTACTGGCTTCCCCCTTCACTGTCCAGGACACTTGGTCCTTCATTGTTTGTTTATTTTTATTTATTTACTTTTATTGGTTGTGGAGCTTGAATTCAGAGCCTGGGCTCTGTCCCTGAGCTCTCTTGCTCAAGGCTAGCATTTTACCACTTTAAGCCACAGCTCCACTTCCAGTTTTTTGGTAGCTTATTGGAGATAAGAGTCCCACAGGCTTTCCTGCCTGGGCTGCCTTTGAACCATGAGCCTCAAATCTCAACCTCCTAAGTAGTTAGGATTACAGGTGTGAGCCATTAATGCCCGTCCATTTGTTTAATTCATAACTGCAGCCCTGGACCAACCCTTGGGCAAGTGATGGGAATGGAGGGACTGCTTCAGGGAAGTGGTCATTGTTTCTAAGATGCTTGTTTGTATCTCTAGATAGAGTCTCACAGTATGCTGGAAACAGCTACAAGTCTACCTACTCAGACTGCTGTTGAGATGTGGTAGATGTCAGGGGTACACAAGCATGAAAGAGAACCCAATTCTCCTCCTACCCACCCTTCCCACCATATTCCAGCCAAGTCTATTGGCCCAGCACCACAGTGGAGTGCACACCTCACCCCAGCAAAGTGCTTCATTATCAGACAGTTAAAGCAAACCTCTGTGAGTGAGGCTAGGTACAGTAAAACTGTCCACTGGGCTATTGGGTGAACCACATCCTTCCATAGCCAAGATGGTAGAGACATAGCTCAATGTAGCATCAACAAAGGGGAGTTTGATGGTATTTCTTGTAAGTCCATTGGAGGCAGGTACAGTGCCCAGCAGGGTTCAGGGTTAGACCAGGAGCCGTATATTACAGGCCGAGATGCAGGATACCTAGGAATGACCCTCGCTTCTTCATTCCAGCCATGGCACTGCCAGCACTGGGCCCAAATGAAGGTGTCCGTAGACTCATGCTTCCTTTGATCCCTTGGGCAGAGTCTACTTTTCTCTAGCTGCCGGTCATCAAGTGCCGGCATTCCTTGGCTGGTAGCTCATCATTCTAATGTTAGTCTGTCATCGCATGCTATCCTTCCTGTGCGTTCCTCAGTGTCTCCTACTCTCTGCTTATAAGAACATCAGTCATATTGAATTAAGGGCCTGCACTCTTCTGGCATGATCTGGGTTGATGGATTACAGTGCTGGGGATTGGACTCCAGCACCTCATGCTTGCCAGGGAAATGGGCTCCCCTGAACCTGTTAACTACCTACCTCTGTGCACTCAGTGAGACACTGGGGGAAAAGGATTTTGGGGGAGGACACACCATCAATAGCATGTGTGTGTGTATGTATGGTGACTGAGTGTTGTCTGAGGTAGCTTGGGGGTGTTCTAGCTTGCCTGGGCTGGTGTCTCTGTCCTCTAGCAGGTCCTCATTGTTCTATAAGCCCCACCCTACATTCTGCACCACACATGTTCCAGAACCATCTTGTCCATTTCCTACTTGAACTTTAAAAAGCTCCTTTCAGTAGAGAATCATACTTAATAAAATGGTGAGTCGGATAGTTACCATGCTCACCTTTTCTCCGTATCCCCTAATGATCTGAGCAGGTGGGAAGTCAGCACCACCTTGCCAGCATGTCTGGGTCCAGAAGCACAGTAAAGCCAGGTGTGAATTCACTATCAGCTAACAAAGGATGGCGTTAGGCCTAAGACAGTTCTGATACCAGTGTGCCAAAATCTACCAAAGTTAGAGAATGGATGAAGGACACCAAGTGTTTTGAATATAATTACTGCATTCTAGAGAATTTATATATAATCTGTGTTGGGTTTTTTTTTTAAAACTAGAATTTCCCTGTTTGGCAACTGTGTCAGATAATTAGGAGGAAGACTTCATAGATGGGTAGCAGGAAAGCTCTGAGGTTGGAAAAGTACTATAAATGCTTAAAAAAAAACTTTTTTTTCCCTAGGGGCTGGGAAGGTGGATCAATGGTAGAGTGCTTGCCTTGCACGCATGAGGCCCTGGGTTTGATTCCTTAGCACCACATAAGCAGAAAAAAGAAAGTGGTGTTGTGGCTCAAGTGGTAGAGCACTCACCTTGAGCTGAAGAGCTGAGGGACAGCGCCCAGGCTGTGTGCATTTAAGTATCTAGTGCTTCTTGCCAGGGTGACCCCTTCCATCATGGCCAATCCTGTGTGATTCCTCTCCCCAGATTCATTTTACATTTCCCACTTCCTTTATCATATATTGGGAAAATACTATTAATTTTTTTTCCCCTCTTAATCTTCCTTGTTTAGGTTTGTTCGGACAGTATTACCATTTTCTCAGGAATTTCAAAGAGATAAACAACCCAATGCACAACCCCAATATTTGCATGGCTCCAAGGTAAGTTTTTTTTGTTGTTGTTGTTAAGGATTTTTTTAAACTCCTAAGGAAGCATATTTTGAAATGGATTTTTTTTTCCCCCATGTTGCCAAGACTAGTCTGTAACTCCGAATCTGGGACTACAGGTGTATGTTTCTATGCAGACAGAGTTGGAGGTTTCATTTATGGTTATAATCATTTTATTTTATTTTTTTTCTTTTTTTTCTCTTTTTTTTTTTTTTATTGTAAAGCTACTATACAGAGGGTTACAGTTACATGAGTGAGGTACTGAGTACACTTCCTCTTGAACATTGTTACCCCCTCCATTGTTTTCCCCCTACCATCCCCTGGTTATAATCATTTTAAATAGAAGCTACCCAGACATATAGCATGAGTCTATCGGGCCAGCCACTACAGAGTTTAAAAGAGGATTGCGTGAGCTCTGGCAACACAGTGAGATTCCATCTCAAAGAAAGAAAAGAATGCCGGGCACTTGTTGATGACGTGTGGTGTGTGTGTGTGTGTATGTAATAAAATGTTATATGTAACTTATAAATGAATATGCATACGCATATATTGGATAATGTATATTCTATATGTATGTTTATATATGTATGTGTGTATATACACACACATATATACGTATGTACGTGTGTGTGTTTATATATATAGTGTGTGTGTGTGTGCACACGTGCACGTGCCAGTACTCAGGGCCTAGGGGTTGTCCCTTAGCTTTTTCTGCTCAAAACTGGTGCTTTATCACTTGAGTCACACCTCTACTTCCAGCTTTTTGCTGGTTACTTGGAGATGATTACCTATGGTCTCAAAGACTTCCTACCCCAATCTTTGATCCTCCAATCTCAGCCTCCTGATTAGCTTGGATTTCAGGTGTGAGCTACCAGCATCCCACTAAATAGGTCTCCCTGCAGATTTTTGCCTAGGTGTGTGCTTCAGAACCATGTTGAAAACTCTGTCCTCTGTTCCTCAGGCTTTAAACCTGGCCTATTCCAGCATTTATGGCAGCTATCGGAACTTCGTTGGGCCTCCTCACTTCCAAGTTATCTGCCGGCTTCTTGGCTACCAGGGCATTGCGGTGGTCATGGAGGAACTGCTGAAGGTTGTCAAGAGCCTGGTGAGTTTCCACAGGGGAGCGCCCTTCACGTGCCGTGACGCTGGGGACTAGCCAGGGGAGTCTTCTCCTCCCTTTATCCTAACCATTAAGTCTCTTAAGAGGTGAATGATTCAGTGTAGACTCAAAATACTTCTGATACTATATCTCCCCCCATTTTGGCTAATATCTGAGGATCACAGTTTTAAGCCAGCCTAGGCAGATAACACATGAGAGTCTTCTCTCTAGTTAACCAGCAAATAGCTGGGACTGGACGCATACCTCAGGAGGTAGAACTATGAGCCAAGAAAAGCTGCAGGAGAGTTGGTTCAACCCTCTGAGCTCAACCCTCCTAATACCAGCACACGCAAAGAGAGAGGAGAGAGAGAGAGAGAGAGAGACAGTGGTTCCACGGAGCGTGATCGTATGCACCTGTACTCCCAGCTGCTCAGGAAGCTGAGACAGGAACATTACTTGAACCCAGGAATTTGGGATACCTTGTCTTTTTAAAAAAGAAAGGAAAAAGGAAGGAAGGCAAGGAAAAATGAAGAGAATCCATTTTATTTGAACTGATTTTATAGGAATATTTAATCCCCAAAATATTGTCTTCCTTCTAAGAGAATATTGCGCTTATCCTGGTACTGGGCTCATACCTGTAATCCTGGCTACTCAGGAGACTTAGTTCTGAGGATTGAGGTTCGAAGCCAGCCTAGGCAGAAAAGTCCATGAGATTCTTCAATTAATTACCAAAAAACCAGAAGTGGAGCTATAGCTCAAGTGGTAGAACGCTAGCTCAGACCCTGAATTTAATCCCCAGTACCAGCAAGCCCTCCCTAGCCTTCCTACCCCCTCTCCCCCCAAAGAAGAGAGAATGTTTCTCTTTAAGTAGTCTTTCACTAGGCTTTCAAGTAGACGAGTCTTTCAGTCACAGTAGTACTTGCCAGTAATGCCAACTGTGCAGGAGGCATAAGTTACTAGTATTTCAATCTAGGCAATTTTAGCCAAGGCAAGAGTGATCTTTCTTAAAAGCTAACCTAAAGCTGGGCACTGGTGGCTCACACTTGTAATCCAAGCTACTCAGGATGCTGAGATCTGAGCATCACTGTTCAAAGCCAGCCCAGGCAGAAAAGTCCCCATGAGATTCTTATTTCCAGTTAACCATTCAAAAACTGAAAGTGAAGCTGTGGCTCCAAGTGGTAGAGCACTAGCCTTGAGCAAAAAGAGTTCAGGGACAGCGCCCAGGCCCCAAGTTCAAGCCCCACAACTGGAAACACACATGCACACGAACACACACACAGCCTAAAACAAACAGAATGCATGCCTAGCAAATGTCAGACCCTGAGTTCAAACTTGAATGCAATCAAAAAGAAAAGACGGGCTGGGAAGGAGGCTCAGTGGTAGAGTGCTTGCCTTGCATGCATGAGGCCTTGGGTTCGATTCCTCAGTACCACATAAGCAGAAAAAGCTGGAAGTGGCACTGTAGCTCAAGTGGTAGAGGGCTAGTTTTGAGCTGAAGAGCTGAGGGACAGCGTCCAAGCCCAGAGTTCAGGCCTCATGACCACCACCAACCACAAAAAAAAAACAAGGGCCACAAACCAAGGGCCACCACAGTTGCCCTGGACTTGAAGAAAATGGGAAACAGAGCAGAGGTAGGAGGCCAGGATAGAAAGATGCCAGAACACACACTGGCCTGAACCTTTCAGAGGAGTGGTGGGGAGGCTGGTGGCTGACGCTTGTGTCTCTTGCAGCTGCAAGGCACAATCCTGCAGTACGTGAAGACTCTGATGGAGGTGATGCCTAAGATCTGCCGCCTGCCTCGGCATGAGTACGGCTCTCCCGGTGAGCAGGGTCCTGGGGGTCCCTTTGGAGTCCTGACCTTAGGCCACAGGAAAAGGAAATCAAACTGGAGAGCTTTTAGAACTAGATTTGCCTTCCCTGGCTGAGAGGCAGTAGGAGGCCCACAGTGCTTGCTTGTTTAGAGTAGAACAAACCAATGCCCCTTGCAACCGGGAAGCAGGGAAGTGAGCAGGAAGGTATGTTGGGTTCACTGAAGGTGAGAACGCGGAGCGATTCCACCTCAACCAGCGACATAACAGGTTTTTGAATCCTGCATCCTCCACATTCCCCGTAAAGGCTCACCCCTGTAATCCTGAGATCTGAGGATTGCAGCCTGTCTGGGCAGAAAAGTCCTTGAAAGACTCATTTCCAAATAGCTAGCAAAAAAAAGCCAGATATGGAGGTGTGGTTCAAGTGGTGGAGGAGTACCAGCCTTGTGTGATAGAGCTAAGAGACAGACCCAGGCTGTGGGTCAGAGCCCCAGTACCAGCACACACGCACAAATACATACTACATACATGCATACATACATACATGCAAAAACATCATTGGTTCCTATAGAGCCACAACTGTCTGCCTGTAGAGCCGCTTTCCTTACCTCCTTACCTCCCTCAGTCATCAGCCTCACTAGCTGCTTCCTATGCTGCCTTCCACTTACCAACAAAGCCCTCCCTGCATGACCATCACCTGCCCCATGCCCATTCTGACTACACATGCTATTCAGACTCCTATGTAGTGATTGCTTGGAGGCAGCCCAGATGCACTCTGGCTTACCAGTGCTGCATGCATGTAAGGCTATCCTGGGTTTGGGACCATGGGTAGGGAGGGAGAGGAAAGGCAGGCAGAGTGCAGACCCAGGCTGTAACCACTCTGACCTGTACTTCTCTTCGATGGTAATTTTTCATCCCCCCCCCCCAACTCTGCCATGTGGGCCTTCCCTAAGAGATGCGCCTTTTGAATACTTGGCAATAACGGACTTTGTTCATTCTCGTCTGCCGCACGTCTTCCTACTGGCTATAAGACCTGTGGTTTCCCCTTTCCTCCACCACACCCCATCTTCCCAAAATGGCCATCTCTTTCACGTTTTTATTTTTTCCTGGCTCCCTTTTATTACTTGTTATGGATGGTATTTCAGGTGGTCTGGGTGGGAAAGCAACCTGCTGATGTGGTCGGTGGTACCTTTTTCTTTTAGATGTGGAGGCCAAGAGAGGGTTAATTTAACCATTCCTAAATGCCAAGTGTGTCAGCAGTCCACAGGGGCTGTGACTATCCCTGTGCCCCTCTGTAGACTGTTGGGACTGGGATTTGACTGGCACACTTGGTTTGTGTCCAAATCCCTGCTCATCACCGATGCTCTAGCTTACGGTATGTGAGGCAGTCCCCAATTTCTCCATCTCCCCAAGTAGATGGTGTTAGAAGACCTTAATTTTCTTCTCTCTTCTGTATGGACTACAAATAAAACTTGGGGTGATTTCCTGTTTGGGGGAAAATCACTAGGTAAGGCAGGGAATGTAACTACCAAGTCCTTCTTTTCTCCTGTCTTTAATGGGTACTAATCCTCAAAGGCAAGAGGGGGGGGGGTCTTAATCTTGCTCAGTCCTCCTTCCTCCTCCTGCTTTCTAGACAGTCCTAGTCCTATCTGTCCACCTGTCCTATCTGTCAGTCTGCCTACTGGGCAGATTATGCCTGCTGTAGGCTGGTGCTGGTGTATCCAAAGAAATACCTAATTATCTCAAGGATTGCTTCATGGTCAAACGGGGCTGTAGGAAAATGTTGTTGCTTAAAACTGCCTTGTATCTCATCATAGGCTCTTAAAAGCCTATCAGTTAACTGCTTTTTGTGTCACTGGGACCAAACACCTGAGGATAGCAGCTTATGGAAAGATGTTGACACGCTTTCAGAGGGTGTCATCCATAGTCTGTTGGCTCCCCATGTTTTGGGCCTGCTATGAAGTGGAGCATCATCTCATGAGAATGTGGAGATTGTTCACCTCATGGTGGACAGGAAGCAAAGGAACTATAGGAAGGGTCTGTGGTAAAATACAGCCTTCTGGGACACAGGGACACATACATACACTGTGACCTCCAAATAATGCCAGAGTGTTATGAATCCATGGTATTGATTAGGTTCTGATAATTCAACTGTCTCTGGAAATACTCTTCTAGGCATAGCCAGAAGTGTGCTTTACTAATCTCCTAGATGTTTTTTTTGTTTTGTTTTTTTTATTGTGAAGATACTGTACGGCTCCTAGGTGTTTTTCAACCCAATCAAGTTGACAAAATTAGACATCAGTTGGACACTTGAACACTAACCTTGTCTTGCTAAGTGACTTGAGCCCACACGGAGGTAGACCAGTAAGAGACTGCCTTGATGAGCAGCCTGTTGATGTAGCCACGCTCTCAGAGACTACTTGGCAGCCCTCATGGGCTCCTGTTGGAATTTTGGAGGTCAGCCAGAGGACTAATGTGCCCTCTCAAAAGAAAATAACCATTAGGTTTGGCCCTTACTTGGAAGAACTCAACTTCAATTCATTGTCAGAAGTAGATGATGTTGGAATCATGAAACTAGAGATGGGAAGCTAGCATGGAAGGAACAGCCATTTAGGATGACTTCAGCACAAAGTTCACACAGATCACAGTTGCTCACAGTCTTGTATTTGTTGAGAGATGACTCAGGTAAAGGTCATCCCCGCTCCTGACAGAGTCTCTTTGCTGGTGAATTACTAGACACAGCAGGTAAAGTAGAAGCAGCAGGGGAGACCAGTGTCTCAGACAGGCAGTAGGTGGGTCTTTGAGGAGTACATGCTCAGGGCTGACCTCTGGGTTACGTGACTTTGAAATGTGTTGAGGCCTAGCTTTGTTCTCTTGAAGATAATTTGGCTTTTTCTAGGTCTTACGCATGTTCATGTATATTTTGGAATCAATTTGTCAAGTTTTCACTAAGCTAGAATCAAGTTTAGGAGATAAGTCAGGCCCTATCGGGTCATACCTGTAGTCTTGGTTTTCAGGAGCCTTGAAATCCTACTATTGCAGTATGAAGCCAGGAAAGCCTAAGAGACTCTTACCTCTTGAAGATGTGAGTCAAGTGGTAGTGCTAGCCTTTAGTTAAAAAGCTAAGGGACAGCACCCAGGGCCCTGAGTTCAAGCTCCAGAACCAGCATTAAAAAAAGAAAAATTTTAGGAAAGAGTAGCTTTCTTTCCAGTGTTCATGCCTGCATCTTCTCATGCGTGCACTCTTGTGAAGATACCTGTCTTGCTCTAGAATTCAGGGAGGAAGTTTCCCCATCGCATACGCTAGTAACTGCAGACATTTTTATTGTGAATATGTCTGGAGGGATAGAGTTACCGAAGAGCAGGTCTTCTGCTGGTGATGACTGTCTCTAATGTTTTCCTTTGGTTCTGTGATATGACATTTCCAGTCATAGCCTGCCTGAAGATACACAGTTGATTGTCAGAGCCTTGGCCCAGGGCCACATGGTGGGTGCGAGACATGTCCATCTCCACCGTGGCAGTGAGATTGTCAGGGGAGGGAGGTGGTGCTGGTCCCCAGAAATAGGTGAAGTGCCAGTGTCTGAATGGCAGGTGCTCTCCTTATAATGCTCTATCCCTCTCTCCTCCCCACACCCCAACTCTTGCTTTCTGGGAACCATAGGCATCCTGGAGTTCTTCCACCATCAGCTGAAGGACATCGTGGAGTATGCAGAACTGAAGACAGTGTGCTTCCAGAACCTCAGGGAGGTGGGAAATGCTGTCCTCTTCTGCCTGCTTATCGAGCAGAGCCTGGTGAGTGCTCACCCCAGCCAACTCCAGGTCCCCCAGGGCTGCTCCCAGCTGGTGACAGAGACAGTTTCTGTGTTCTCTCTTTTTTTTCTTGGGTGTGCCAGTCCTGGGCATTGTCCCTTAGCTTTTTCATTCAAGGCGAGCACTCTATCACTTGAGTCACAGCTCCACTTCCAGCTTTTTGGTGGTTAAGTGGACTTTACTGCCTGGGGTGGCTTCAAACTACAGTCCTCAGATTTCAGGCCTTTGAATATCTAGGACTACAGCTGTGAACCACTGGCGCTCGAAAGGACAGGCCCGCGATTCCCTGTACACATTTTCAGAGCATGGCAGTGACCTCACAAAGCCTCTAGGATCTGAACTGCTGGGCTAGCAACCTCACATTAGCAAATGGGGAAAAAAAATAAAAAAGTTGTGGCTCATGTCTGATTCAGAGGCCCTCCCAGGGACCTGTGTCTTCTGATCTAATGATGTTTTTTTCTCTTTTCCTGCACTGCTGGGTAGACCTTTTATCCATGGTAGTAAGGGGGACTGAAGCAGTTCTACACCCTCATCATCATAGCACTCGTGGGGTCAGTGGGGACCCTTAGTGAAGAACTCCCTACAGCTACCCTCTACCCCCTCCTTTCCTGCCTCTTTCCTTGTACCAGTACTCGGGCTTGAACTCGGGGCCTTGGGATTTTGTCTAGCTTTTTCACTCAAGACTGGCTCTCTACCACTTGAGCCATATACCTCCTCTTCTGGCTTTTTGCTGGTTAATCAGAAGAGTCTCATAGACCTTCCTGACTAGACTGGCTTCAAACCATAATCCTCAACTCTGCCTTTTGAGTAGGTAGGATTGCAGATGTGAGCTCCTGGCATATTTTCTTACTAATTTGGGGGAGGACATTTTCATTGTCCCAGAGACTGCTACTAGCAGGGTACTTAGGAGTGTTGCTTTTCTATTAGAAGGCAAAGATGTACCTTACCTTCAGCACCAGGTTTCTCTGTCCATCTTTGCGGACTTTCTCATGTGACTTTTCCTTTCTCTGCTCTAGTCATTGGAAGAAGTGTGTGACCTGTTGCACGCAGCCCCTTTCCAGAACATTTTGCCGCGAGTCCATGTGAAAGGTAAGCCAGTATGTCCCCAGCCCAGAGTTCAGATTGTTCTCTACCAAGTGGCACTTGCAGTGGGCAACCAGGGAGCTAACAACCAGTGTTGGGCAGCCTTTGGTGAACCATAATCATAATGCCTGGAGAATTGTGCTAAAGTGAAGAACTGAAATATCTATAATTGAAGCAGTAGAATGTCTAGTATTTTCTTCAAAATAGCATGGGAGGGCTGGGAATGTGGCTTAGTGGTAGAGTGCTTGCCTAGCAATTCCTTAGTACCACATACACAGACAAGGCTGGAAGTGGCTCAAGTGGTAGAGTGCTAGCCTTGAGCAAAAGAAGCTCAGGGAGCTGGGTGCTGGTGGCTCACACCTGTAATCCTAGCTACTCAGGACGTTGGGATCTGAGGATCATGGTTCAAAGCCAGCCCAGGCAGGGAAGTCCGTGAGACTTTTATCTCCAATAAATTACCAGAAAACTGGAAGTGGCTCTATGACTTAAGTGGTAGAGTGCTAGTCTTGAGCTGAAGAGGGAAGCACCCAGGCCCAGAGTTCAAGCCCCACAACCAACCAAAAAGAAAACAAAAAACTCAGGGGCAGTGCCCAAGCCCTGTGGTCAAGCCCCAGGACTGGCAAAAAAAAATGTTCTTTTTGTTTCATCTTTGCGTTGCATGAGGATACACTAATTTCAAGTTGAAAGCAGACTCCCCCCCCCCCCCAAATAAATACATTACACATACAAATCAGTATAGATTAAAATATCAAATGATACTATGTGAAGATTGAACTGCATTAATTTGAGGGTGGGGAGGGAGTGGGGAAGATGAGGGAGAATGAGAAAAGGGTGACTGAGCAAAGTGCATTGTGCGTCTGACATTGAATCCCCTTTGCACAATTACTTAAAAATAAATATTAAAACAATATGCAGCAAATAGGCATCAAATAAAGCTGTCTCCTTAATGTGAACCTCTCGTTTCTTTAACAAGGTGACATTTTTGCAGTATTTATTGTACAAAGGAGTCTAATGAATTTTTTTCCTCCTGCAGAGGGGGAGAGACTGGATGCCAAGATGAAAAGATTGGAATCCAAGTACGCCCCCCTACACCTTGTCCCCCTGATTGAAAGACTGGGGACCCCACAGGTAAAAGTGCTCTGTGACCCCCCCATGGTGGACTGCAAGCTAAGCACCCCAACTAGAACAGTGGCAGAGTGAGGAGCAGCCTAGAAAGTATGAGATCAAAAAGTGCGCTCATCTGCTTGCTGTGTCTCCAGGGTGATTCATGGCAGAAACAGTGGCATGCTTGTGGAGCTTAAATAAGCTGATACCAGGAAAAGGCTTATATGCCTCACTTGGCAACAAAGACATACACAGTAAATGTCACATGTCCTTGTCCATCCCTTCACCAAGGTTTTGTCATGGAATTTCTCAAGACAGAAGAAACTGCCCGATGCCTGTGGCTCACACCAATAATCCTAGCTACTCAGGAGGCTGAGAATCTTGAGGATTGAGGTTTGAAGCCAGCCTAGGCAGGAGAGCCCATAAGACTCTTATCTCTAATACACTACTGGGGAGTGGGGTAGGGGGGTGGGCAGAAGTGGCCTTGTGGCTCAAGTGGTAGAACACCAGCCTTGAGCAAAAGCAGCTCAGGGACAGTGTCCAGGACCCAAGTTGAAGCTCCACAATTGACAAAAAGAAGAAACTTAAGACCACAAGCAAGTGATCCAGGTAGAGAGAGTTGTGTAATTCCATGTCAGCTTATACTCGATCTGGTCTTCCCAGCCTTGTCACTGGTACCATTTTGGACAAGATAATGTAGTAGGGGCTGACTTCTGAACTTTTCAGATATTTTGTGACATCCTTAGCCTTTAAAAAGCCCATTAGGTGCTACTAGACTCACCCTATTTTATGACAGTCTGAAATGACTTGAAATAAGTTTTAGAAGTAAAGCCACTTAAGAGCCTATTTTCTTGATGCTCCATGATTATGAAATGTGTTGTTTAATCATGTTACCTATACAAACAATGATTGGCATCTTTTTGTTTCTGTCATTTGTAGGGTTTGAACTTAGGGCTGGGGTGCTATCCCTGAGCTTTTTTCACTCAAGGCTAGTGCTCTAAAATTTTGAACCACAGCACTACTTCTGCTTTCCTGGTGGTTAACTGGAGATAAAAGTCTCATGAGCTTTCCTGCCCAGGCTGGCTTCAAACCGCAATCCATAGATCCTCAGCCTCTTTAGTAGCTAGGATTAAAGGTACAAGCCACCCCGCTGCATCTTTACTTTTTTGCTACTTCCAAAAACCCTCTTGTGCCAACTTAGCATTTTCTGTTAAGAAATGAGAGGGGAGCAAGGCACCTGTGGCTCACATCTATAATTCTAGCTATTCAGGAGGCTGAGATCTGAGTTTCAATGTTCGAAGCCAGCTCAGGCAGGAAAGTCCATGAGATCCTCTCCACTTAACCAATTAAAAAGCTGGAAGGAGAGCTGTGGCTCAAATGGTAGAATACCTTGAGCAAAAACACTACGGAATATGCCTAGGCTCTGAGTTCAAGCTTCACTACTGGCACTGGGGGAAAAAGAAAAGAAACCTAATAGGGGATGGGGCCATGAGTTTGGTGTAAGCCCCCAGTACGTTGCCTCCGCCTGGAACATGTGCCACTTATGCTTTGTGTAGCAAATTGCAATCGCAAGAGAGGGGGACCTGCTGACCAAGGAGCGGCTCTGCTGTGGCCTATCTATGTTTGAAGTCATCCTGACGCGGATCCGGACCTTTCTGGATGACCCCATCTGGCGTGGACCTCTGCCCAGCAATGGCGTCATGCATGTGGATGAGTGTGTGGAGTTTCACAGGCTGTGGAGTGCCATGCAGTTTGTCTATTGCATTCCTGTGGGGACGCACGAGTTTACGGTTGAGTAAGTATGTGCTCAGTAAGATGCTTTGGAACAGCACTGAGTAGCAGTGGAGGTAGCAGAGCTAGTGGTGGAGGAGGTGGGAACAGAGCTCCGAGTCCAGACTGATATTCAAGTTTTTCTGAAAAGGGACCAAAGTGAGGCTTTTTCCCAAATGGATCCCACCATTATCATCTGGGGAGTTTCTGAACCCATAGCACTTGAATGCAAATTGGGTGTGGTTTTCTGGATGGTAGGTCCACTCAAGTCTTTTTTTTCTTTTGTGCCAGCCCTGGGGCTTGAACTCAGGGCTTGGGCCCTGTCCCCTGTCCCTGAGCATCTTTGTGCTCAAGGCTAGCACTCTACCACTTGAACCACAGAGCCACTTCTGGCATTGTCTGAATAGTTTATTGGAGGTAAATCTCACAGGCTTTTCTGCCTGGACTGGCTTTGATCTCAGCCTCCTAGGTAGCTAGGATTACAGGTGTGAGCCACTGGTGCCTGACTTCCACTTCTGGCTTTTTGCTGGTTTAACTAGAGATAAGGGAGACACTAAGACATTCCTGCCGGGGGTTGGCTTTGAACCACAATCCTCAGATCTCAGCTTCCCAAGTAGCTAGGATTACAGGTGTGAGCCAGCAGCGCCCAGCCGTAAAATCATTCTTCACCAAGGCCTATGACCTAGAAAAGGTCAGGAAACGAGTGCTAGAAGAAACCAAAACAGGAATTCCTTCCCACTCCAGGAAAACTGCCAGCTATTCAGCATTCTGGTTGAGGAAGGGGACGAGATCAGCGAGAGCAGTGCAGATGAGTGATCAGTGGCCTTCCCCCAGAGATAGGATCACAGGAGGTTTCCTGATGGCTTGTTTTTCACTGTTTCTTGCTCACAGGCAGTGTTTTGGTGACGGGCTGCACTGGGCTGGCTGTATGATTATTGTACTTCTTGGGCAGCAACGGCGCTTCGCTGTGCTGGATTTCTGTTACCATCTACTCAAGGTCCAGAAACACGATGGCAAAGATGAGATTATCAAGAATGTGGTATGTGGACAGAGATCTTTAACTATTTATGGATGTTTTGCAAAATGCCAAGCATTATTTGTTTACTCATTTACTTAAAGTTCTTTTGGAGAGTCATGGTTCCTTATCCTAAGGCATATACGGTTCTACCAACTGAAACTTTCATTCCACAAGCAAATCTACATATAATTGGCAAGTAAAACAATCTGGAAGATGTTAAAAAAAAGTCATTTTCTCTTCCTTCTCTTTTCAAGGTACCTAGATCTACTTCCTATCTTCCCCTGTAGAATCGGCATTTTGAGGTTGCTGGCATATTCTTCCAGTCTTCTGACTCCCAATGTGCTCTTTTGGGGGCTTTTAAGATCTTTGTCTTCATGGAGTCAAGGAAGTATTCAGCCATTACCATTTCAATTACTTGTTATCCTTTCTTCCATTCTCAGCTGTGGGGACGTCAATTAGACTTACTTTAGATCTTGCTCCCAAACCAGTCAGCACTCTACCAAGGACAGAAACACTTTCGCCGGTTACCTCAGCTTTCTAGGCCAGTAGAGCTCTTGATCATCTCACAAAGCCAAAATCAGTGTTGGTACCACTGTGTTTCTCTGGAGACCCCAAGGGATCCAATGCTATCAACTTCATTCAGACAATTGGCTCACTCATTTCCATATGTAAGACTGAGCTCCCATCACCTGCTTCCTTCCTTACTCCCCATGCTTTCCACATGGTTGAGTCTACTATTGCTGGAAGATACCGTCTCAGCTTCTAATCTGCCATCATCACCACCGCTTTCCTGTCTTCTGCTAGATGAAGGTCTCTGCTTATACTGATTCGACCGGGTTCACCTGGACAATCTAGAATATTCTCCATCTTAACAGTCCATCACCATAGCTGCACCTGCAAAGTCCCTCTTGTAAGGTAACATATTCACAAGTGCCAGGGGCTGAGTGTGGACAGCTCAGGGGGATGGGGAGCAATCTAGTTCCCACATCTCCATTTCCTTGGCATGTACTCTTTTTATAGTCACAAAGCAAGTTCAGTTGGGTTCTTCCAATCTTAATAATTTTATCTCAACTGAAATTTCTCCATCTCACTTCTAGTTCTGTTGGGGATTATTTAAAAAACTGTGGATTTTTATTTGCAAGCTTTTATTGAACTTAGTTTTCTTTCCAAGATTTGCATTTGGCTTCTCCTCTTGGCTATTTCCAACCTGGGACCACTTTATCTGAGTCTCCAACATGTCCGATTTGCTTATAGCCCAGGGTGCCGCCTCATCCTACCTAGTGCTGCTGCCATGTGTCCGGGAAGCAGCTGTGGTATCTGCCTCTGTGCTATCTCCTTTGTGGGCAGAAGCATTCATGCTTTCTAAGTGAGAGGCAGAGATTGCCAAAACTTAATGGTATGCTGTAGCTCCTATGTGGGCAGTGAGTGTCTGGGAGAGAGACACAGGGCCTGCCAAAACATACTGTCTGCTTTATCTCCTGTGTGTGTGAGAGAGAAAGATCATAGGAAGGTCTGCCTAAACATACTGTCTGCTGTATCTATATGTGTGTGTATGTGTCAACAGGAAGGTCTGCCAAGACACAGTTTGTAGTATTGACAATCTGGAATTCTAGGGCTTATCTTTTTCCAGTGTGCTGCCTCTTCCTACTGCTTCCTATTTTCATGTTCATAGTCCCAGCTTTTTTTTTTTTTTTTTGGGGGGGGGGGGGGTCCAGTCGTGGGCCTGAACTCTGGGCCTGGGCGCTGTCCCTCAGCTCTTCAGCTCAAGGCTAGTATTCTACCACTTGAACCACAGCGCCACTTCCGGCTTTTTTTTTCTTTTTGCTTATGTGGTGCTGAGGAATCAAACCCAGGGCCTCAGGCATGCAAGGCAAGCGCTCTACCACTGAGCCGCCTTCCCAGCCCCAGTTCCCAGCATTTGGCACATAATTTTTGTGTATGTGTGCTGGTCTTAGGGCTTGAACTTGGGGTTTGGGAGCTGTCTTGAGCTCTTTTGTTCAAGGCAAGTGATCTGCCTTGAACTACAGTTCAATTTTCGACTTTTTGGTGGTTAATTGGAGATAAGAATCTCATGTGCTTTCCTACCTGGGCTGGCTTCCAACCACAATCCTTGTATCTCAGCCTCCTGAGTAGCTAGGATTATAGGCAGGAGCCACTGGTGCCCAGCTAGATAATTTTTGAATAGCTGATTGTTGAATGAATATGCTAAGTTTTACAAATCCACTGAACACTGTAAAATGAACAGAGAAATATTTTAAATGGAAAATATGTTCATTGTTCCAATGTCATTTAAAAGCTGGTACTGCATATGAATAGTTTGCTATCATGACCCAAGAAAATAAGAAAATCCTGACCTTTTTTATATGTGAAGACTTGTACAAGTGTGAATAGTAAAATGCCATGATCTATATTCTGTAGCCTTTGAAAAAGATGGTGGAGAGGATCCGCAAGTTCCAGATTCTTAATGATGAGATTATCACCATCCTGGACAAATACTTGAAGTCGGGGGATGGTGAGAGCACTCCAGTAGAGCACGTGCGCTGCTTCCAGCCGCCCATCCATCAGTCTCTGGCCAGCAGCTGAGGACACAGACGGGACCAAGCCCCACAGCATTTAGTGATTCTGATGGCATGTTTATCTTTCCATAAACCATTGGGTGGAAATTTTTAGGGACTATTTTTCAGTATCTCTGTACCTGTTCAAGGAGGTGCTTTTTGACCTAAAAGCTTTTATAAAATTGACTTATTTTTCTAGACTATAATTGTATATGCTTTTGGTAATTAGGAAGTCTGAAAACACTGGCTGCTGATCAATGCCATCATGTTCTTATAAAATTAATTTTTCCTATTTTCTAAGCAGCTAGCCATGTCATATATGCTGCTGAGTTCATTCACCCCTTAAGAAACTTAATACCAACTAATTGTATTAACTTAATACCAACTAATTGTATTAAACTCCTGTATCAATTACTGTTAAACTACTTAGTTTTTGTTTAGATTATTCGATGGTCTTTCGGTCTTTTTTCTAAGTCACTGTCCTTGTCCCTCTTTTGTGTCAGTGTTTCAAAACATCCCAATGAACTTATTTCCCCTGCTTTCACTAAACTCGGTTGTAAAAAAATGTTCATTTGTAAGGTATGACATTGATTAGAGAAATAAAACTAATGAAACCTCTCTGTGCTCATTCATTCACCACAACCTGTCCTGATAGGCCTGAGCAGTGGGTGGTATCTTTTCCATCCAGGCTTACAGACCAAGTTCAGGTCAAAATCTTGACATCTTTAAAATATGACTACTACTGGCAGGTATGTTTAACTACTACTACTGGCACTTACGTTTAACTTTATACTTAGCTTTCAACAGGGATGAAAGGAAAGCCAGGCCAATCAGACACACAGCTGTTGACCGCTCTGTTCTGGACATGGAGGCACATTAAGTACCTCTACACCATGGCCTCTGTGACCTAGAGGCCAGTATGGGAAAATATTAGTCTGGATAAGGGGGTGCTGCACAATAGGACTAAGGAAAACTTGGGTGCTACTTCTAATACCCTCAGATTTCCTTCCCGGCTGCTGGGTTGCTCAGTAAGTTGTCTTCTGTGGCTCGAGTTAGTTCATAAGCTCTGTCAGAAGACACGTACCAGATTTTTATTTTTTGGTGGTAATAACTCAGGGCCTTTGCGCTGTCCTTCAGCTTTAGGTTTTGTGCTAAAGTGAGCCACAGCCTCACTTTTTTTTTTTTTTTTAAGTGACTAACTGGAGAATGAAGGAAATGGTGAACCTTTGTCCAAGGGAAGGATTCTGCTTTTGTGTGTCTGTGATGGTAGTAGGGCTTGAACTCGGGACAGCAGCGCCCTAAGCTTTCTTGCTCAAGGATTTACCACTTGAGCCACTCCATCTCCATTTCTAGCTTTTTGCTGGAAGAGTCTCACATACTTTGAATTGAGATCCTCAGATCTCAGCCTTGTGAGTAGCTAAAATTACCAGCACCTGGTTAAGATACTAGGTTTTTTTTTTTTTTTTGGTTTTTTTTTTAATCTACTACTAAGACATGAAAAATAGATTAAAAATGGTTAAGAATGGAAAGCTTGGTGTGTGGCACACACCTGTGTTCACAGCTACATGAGAAGCTAATAGAAGCTTGTACAAGGCCAACCTAGGCAACATATAATGAGCCCACATCTCAAAAATGTAAAATCCACGATGGAGAATACCAAAGTCCCTTCAAGCATGGTAGAGAAGTACAAGAACTATTCTGTTGTACAATTATTGTTACATGATCTTTGTAACAAGTATTTATGAAAACTTACCTCAAAATCTTGGGTTCGGTGCTCAATTCTCCTACAGATTTGAGAGTGGTATTTGTGTCCACTCTATGAAGGATAGAATAAAAAAGTTACTATTTTTACAAGCTTCCTAAGACTTAATGATAGGCCAATTAAAGTATATACATTATTTCAAGTGCTACAAAATGTTAATATCAATCTATGCATTCTCAATGAAGATATTCAGGTGAGAATTCCATTTTTACAAGCAAGACAAGACATATAGTACGACAGATATACAATGTATCTATGGAAATGTAAAGACACACCCATGGTATTAAAAGTTGCATGGGGGAATGTGGGGGAGCTTAGTGGTAGAGGACGGACCTTGCATACCTGAGACCGTTTTATCCTCAATATAGTGGGGGGAAATAGAGCAGGTAGCGGCTTTAAAAAGATGTAATAGATTCTTGGAGTACCACCAGAAACCAAAGCTGTAGAAAAGGGATTTGTTTCATTTATAGAAGTTGGTCTGCCCCAATGGAGGCTCCTGGAGAGCTGTATGGGGTATGAGCACTGCTGCCACAGGAGACTGGGCAGGTTCAGTCCTGATAGGCCACCATGCAGCCTTAGACATGACAGGTCTGAGCTTCTGATCTAGAAGGGTGATGGTGACTGGAAGATATATTGCCAATACTTTTTATAATAACCAACTATTAACTAAGTGGATGTGAAACAGCTTATTATGCTGTTTATTGTCCTGTCTTTATGCGTATGGATTTGAAATTTTCCACAAATTTTTCATAAACATTTCCTAAAGGACAAAAACATAACAGTAAAAAAAAAAATACACCTCAAATATTTGGTACAAAGATAACATATCATCAACACTGAAGTCTGTTCTAAGTACCCGGACTTCCTTTCATTGTCTTTTTATGAGCTAACTTAAGTACACTCGTCTTCTGATTTCATTTCCCAGTGTTATTAAAAGGTCTGCAATATAATATTACCTCATTATGAAAGTACAAAAGTTGATGTAAAATGGTAATTCCAGGCATCGACCAACGAATAAAGGCTGCAGTGGGACTCGGCCCTGAACATGGAGGGCATACTTAATGAACAAGGGGAGATCTTCCTGAAGAAGCCCATCAGATGCAACACACAGGAAACCAGACATTGCTGGCACACCACAAATTTGACCTTGATTGGGATCCTATCCCTTTGCTAACAAGTTTTCTTCAATGGTAAAGTGAAGATTCTCTTGGCCTTATATTTCAAAATTAAAGTAATTCACCAAACAGGAGTCAATCTGATAGGTAAGGTAAACCAGAGGATAATGTATTGGGATAATTTTGTTCTTTCGCACAATCAAAAAGTCATGTATGGTCAGGGACTGATAGGCTGGGATGACAAATACACATTTCAGACTTTCATCACCAATGAAAAAATAAAGCATTTTTATAGACTTAAAACTGTATTAGTGCATTTAGATTTTGGAGAAAGAATCAAAATGTAAAATACCTCTACAATAATACAACATTAATAGAAATCAGCCATGAACTGGGGTCATCTTAAGTGACCTCATTTAAACTACCATTTTTAAATATAAGAAAAGTAATTTCTTGGTCCAAATTAATGAAACTTTTAAAAAGATTGTCTTTAGAGAAGCACTGAAGACAATGCTTTTTCAGACACATTCTGATACTCAAAATCACTTTATAACAGAATTCTAGATTAACCTTTTAATCGTATCTTTCTTAAAAAGCTGATAGATTTCCATTTCTCCGGGAGATATTTTCAGCTGTGTGTTCAACTCCACAGGGTAAGCTTTCTTCATTATTATTAAGAACTTCATACATACTAGAGAGATTGCCATTCACTGCTTTTTCATCTTTTCGAAAAGACACAGGCAGACTTGCAAGACTAAAGCTGACGTCCTTAAAGGCATGCAACAAGAATATCCCCACAATGATAGTGAGGAAGCCACTCAAAGTCCCAATGATATCATCAACAGGCATGTGTTGCCACTCTTTAAAAAGAATAGCTGAACAAGTTAAAACTGAAGTTGTAAAGAATACATAATAGATGGGAGTCACGATAGACGTGTTGAATATGTCCAGAGCTCGGTTTAAATAATTAATCTGTGTGCTCACACAGACCACAAGGCTCAGCAGCAGGATCCAGGCCAGGGGATGCCGCAACACTGGCTTCGAAGCTAACAGCTCTTTGATAGCGATGCCCAGGCCCTTCACACAGGAGACAGAAAATGCTCCAATCACAGAGCAGATTGTGATGTACACGAGGATGTTTGTTTGTCCATGGCGAGGTCCCACCACAAAGATTAGTATCAAGGACACAATGACCACAAGAGTTGCAAAGACCACAAAACCTAGAAAGGGCAAAGAAAAGATGTAGTTAATCAAATGTTCTGAAACAGAAGATAACTGAAAACAAATTTGGTAGGAAAGAAAAAAAAGGTATGGTCTGTCAGTTGTGGGGCTTGAACTCAGGACCTGGATGCTGTTCCGGAGCTCTTTTGCTCAAGATGAGTGCTCTACCACTTTGAGCTACAGCGCCACTTCTGGTTTTCTAGTGGTTAACTGCAGATGAGTCTCATGAGGACTTTTCAGCCCAAACTGGCTTCAAACCATGATTCTCAGATCTGAGCCTCCTGAGTACCGAGGATTACAGGCGGGAGCCACTAGCACTCAGCTAACCGTTGGTATTTTTTAAGTAGCTTCATCTGCCTACCTAAATGTGCCTACCTGGAAGGAAAGGGGACAGGCAATCAGAACAGGTTCTGAGCTGGCTGAAGAGAAATCACAATGTGTTTTAAGTCTTGAATGCTGGAGTTTTAGATGATTGGAGAACTGAAGCCAACTTAATAGCCAACGTGCATCACGTAGGCATGCGCTCTTCTCAGCATTTGTAATCAACTGCCCACAGCACATATAAACACTTGTATTTTAAGATGAGAAAAATCTGTCCCTTCCTCAAACTTCACTATAAAGAAGCAAATATAGAGAAACAAGAAAGGAGATGATAGCAAAATATTTTGTAGGAGGGCAATGTTTCTGATGCCTGTCAGAAAGCAGACGCTAACTCATAAATGATATACAAGATCCAAGAAAGCTGACCCTTGTATCAGCAGCAATCAAATTCAACAGCATGGAATATTTTTACTGATAAAATGCTATGAAGCAGGGAAGAAACAAAACTGAACACAGAGCCTGGATACAAGTCCATTCAAGATGCAAGGAGATCCCTGACCCTTTCCCAATTGTGCAGATATGGGCCACTTTCCCTCCTGAGACAGTGCTGTCTATAAGCAGACTGAGGACCAGGTGCTCATGTAAGTATTACACTAAAATAAGGGCCAGCAAGCTCAACGAGAGAAATATGAGAAATGTCTAACTAAAAGAAAACATGGAGTTGAGGATTTAGCTCAGTGGAAGAGCACTTGCCTGGCAAGTGCAAGGCCCTGAGTTCGTTCCTCAGCTCTGGAAAATAAAAAGTAAAAGGACAGGAAACCTGACCTGAGTGTTAAGGGGGCACTGTTTGGTATGGAAGCCAACAGGAAAAGGTGAAAGGAGACAGTGGTGGGTAGGTAGATAATATAATCAGAGAGGAAGAAGGAAGAAAGGCTAATAGTAAGCTCAGTTTGATTAAAGTACACAATATGAATGTACATTATACATTTGTACTGAAATACAATGAAACCCCACTGTACAATCAGTGTTCTAATAAAAACTATGAGGCGCAACAGAGCAAGGTGTGTTTGTGCAGATGTTTAAGTCCCTCCTCCCCACTTCAGTCACAGGATTTCTGTGCTCCTGTAAGAAAGTAGAAGATTTTTGCTGGAAATCTGACCACCCTGATTGTGCCAGTCCTAGGGTTTGAACTCAGGTCCTAGGTTGTATCCCTGAGCTACTGCTCAAGGCTAGCACTCTACCACTTGAGCCACACCTCCCCAACTCCAGCCTTTTTCTGGTTAACTGGAGCTAAGAGTCTCATGGACTTTCTGGTATGGGCTAGGTTCTGACTTGAGATCTCAGCCTCCTGAGTAGATAGGATTATAGGTACAAGCCACCAGTGCCTGGCTACCTAGACTTTTTAAAAATCAGAAAGTCAAAGAACATCTAGAAAAGCCCAAACAGAAAGAAAAAGAGCCTGAACTCCCTCTAGTAAACAGAGGAAAAGTTCAAAATGTATCAACTACCATCCTCAAAAAAACAAAACACAAAAAGCTACCATTAACAGCCTGAGAAAATAAATACCAGGCTAACCACGAACCCTAAAACAACTTTAAAGAATATATAAATTATAAAAACAAAACAGAAAACTCCCATAACAAACTAATATTAAACCTTTATTTAAGGGCAGTAAAGAACAATCAAAGCATCCAACTCTTAAGGGGGCCAAAATTTGAAGAAAAGAGAGTAACAGCTCAACACTCATCTCAGGACAAAAAACTGCCCCTGCAACAGAAGGCACGGGCATAAAGACTAATGGACATTTCAATGGACTAGGTGGGGTGGCTCAGCAGGTGAGCCTTAGTAGACCAAGATCCCCAAAAGAAAACTAGAGTAGTGACTCCAAATCTCTCCTTACAGCATTTGTGAACACAGAAGCTGCAGAGGGAAGATCACAGGTGGCCATAGGGCTGAGCAGATTTCAGCATCTTCTAATACGGAGCAGATGTGAGCTCACAGATCCCAAGTGAGAGGCCCAAGTTGATACTGAAAGTTATCAGCTGAGAGCCAGAGGCAATGAACAGGAATAAAGGTAAACTGGAACCAAACCAGATCCAAAGAAGCTTAACGTTGTCAAGGGGAAGGTGACCTGCTGGTCTCTTATGTGCCTGTCAGAAGAAATTTCAGTTCTCTCTGAAGAAAAAAACCACTCAGGGTTAGGCAAGGATTACAGTTCAAAGCCAACCTGGGCAAAAAGTTAGCAAGACTCTAATGGAAAAATAATTAAAGTGAAAATGGTTGAAGGTATGACTCAAGGGGTAGAATACCTGCAATACTTGCAAATATGGAGCTCTTAGTTTAAACACCAGTACTATGAAAAAAAACAAAATACCACTTAGAATCAGTATCTTATGTTTTCATTCCATCAAAACTGCCAAATGACAAAGTTTAAATGCCTAAAAAACAAAATTAAAAAACAATGGATCATGGAAACAGGCCTACAAAGAATCTTGATACTGTAAGAGGTGGTTGACCACACCTATAATCTCAGCTACTCAAGAGGCAGAGATCTTTCAAGTCCAGCCTTAACAAAAACACAGCCAAGACCCTCTTCTAAACCAACATGCTAAGCGTGGTGGTATGTGCCTAGAAGGCCTTTTATATAAAAGGATGGGTAGAAGGATCACAGTATGAGGCTAACCCCATGCAAAAACACAAGGCCCTATCCAAAAAACAACATCTGCTTATAAACGGTCTGAGGCTGTGGCTCAAGTGGTGGAACACTTTGCCTAGCAAACACTAGGCCAGGAGTTGAAGCACCAGTACCATTAAAAATAATAATAAAGACTTTAACTAAGAATCTGCTGTGTGCCAGTGGCTCACATCTGTAATCCCCTAGCTACTCATGAGGCTGAGATCTAAGGATCACAGTTCAAAGCCAGCCAGGGCAGAAAGTCTGTGAGACTCCAAACTAATCACCAAAAAACCAGAACAGGAAGTATGACTCAAGTGGTAGAGTGCTAGCCATGAACTAAAAAACTGAGGTCTAGCGTTCAAGTCTCAACATTGGGGGGAAAAAAAAAGCAAGCAAAGACTACTATTTTTCATAAGCTATGTAGGAAACTTGGGTCTCTTTATGTGTACATATACAACAAATGAAGCTTTTCTTTCTTCTTACCAGGATCGCCCAACTTATGTGACATTTCATTCAAGGTCTCAATCTCTTCTTCTTTTGGAGCATGGATGACCATTACTGTAGATCCCAAAATGCTTAGCAAACACCCAATTTTCCCATGAAGATTAAGTCTTTCATTTAGAAAATATGAAGAAAGAATGGCACTAAAATGAGAAGGGAGAAAAGGGTTGAGAATTTAAAAATAATCAGCTACTGCTTTCATTTTGTTTTTTTTACTGTTCTCATTTTAAAAAGTAACAAACTCACAACTTATATTACCGAACTCACTAAAACACTGAGCTCTTGAAGATTCTGGCTTTCAGCCAAAGAAAATATACGCTGACTCATAAAACTATATGTAACAAGGACTCAGAGACTGGTTCTGCTCAACTCCTCGCTTGCGCTGGCACGCGTCGGCTCCACCGCCATTCTGCACCTGTCCTCTTTGCTCCGACCCCTCTATCCTGTAGTCGCCTAAGAGTTCAGGAGCAATTCTCAAAACGACCTCCAAAGCAACAAGAAATCTGTGAGAAATTTACAAAGTAAAAATCTAGTTTGTGCAACTCAGGTCCTCATTAAAACATCTATATCCAAAGCAGGGTCTCAAATTTGCTCAATCTTATTCCTAGTGGTGGTACATTCTATTTATAGGGACATTCAAGTGTACATAATCTGCTCATAATTATTTTATGTTATTTACAGAGGTAAGAATGAAGGGCAATGGGACATTTAATTATTAATTTGTCTATTTTACACAGTTTCTTGTGGGTGAGAATAAAAATATCTAACTATAATCAACAATCGGAATAGTAATCAAAATCCAAACTTCAATGGTTAGCCTAACCTTAGGTCAGTCTTCAGAGGCACATAAGCTCCTATCAGTCAACAACTTTCTGTAGCAGGTATAGAAATCTATTTATCACCAACCATGAGCTATCAAAGTCCAAATGCACTGCATGATAAATGTTGGACAAGGACAACTTTTGAGTTTTCCAAACTTGAATCACTAATGCTGGCTCTGAATACAGGTCAAAGTATAAACTCCTTTTGCCCATTCATCAGTAGCTTTCCCTATACACAGAGGCTGACTTTGAAAAAACAAACTACTACATAGTATTAAAAACAAAAGTCCTCAAGGGTGCTCAAATATACACTAAAGAAAAGTGACTAGCATTATTTCACTTACTAAAATACTACTTACAGAAGAAGCCACATTCTTACCTTACAAGGACGCTGAGAGCTCCTAGCGGAGTCACTAGTGTGGCTGGTGCAAATGCATATGCAGCGAAGTTGGCCACCTCACCTGCTCCCACTTAAGAGATGGACAACAAAAACACTTTCAGATTAAAATGTACATGCAATGGCTTACATATTATTTCAACCATATTCTTTCCTATAGTTCTAAGAGTTATGGTTTTGAAATTACCAACATTCAGAATCCAAGTCATCTGGAAACAACACATATCTTTAACTTAATTGCAAAGCTCTAGTTTTATGTTTACATTAAAAAAAAAGATTTAAGTTGGTATTTATTTTTAAGGACAACAAACACAAATCAACTAAGAGAAGCCAACACTAACACAAAGGCACTTTTCTCTAGTGTTTTTCAAATGGCTGCTCCTTTTTAAAGTCCAACTTATACAATATGCCAGATTCTAGGAACAGAAAATACAGGAAGGACAAAAACAGTGACAATACTCTCATGCAACTACATTTCAGTGAGGGCAAACACAAGAAAGCACATGGTCCCATTGTCAACAAAAGGAAAACAAAATGCTAGCGAGGAAGGGACTACATCCAATACTGAGAAGGATCTCTGGGATTAGGAAACCTGGACAGTCTGAAATGAAGTGTGGGAGTTATACAATGCACCTGTACAGGAGTAAAATATTACAAGCTATGGAAACAGCAATACTAAGACCCTGGGTGCAAATATTTGGCAATGTCTAAACACCAAAGGTAGCAGAGTGGTTCCATTAGGCCCAGCAAAGAGAGATGGCCAGGGAAAACAGAGGCAGACAAGGCCATAGCACACAGGACCTTCCTGAGTCCTGCTGGAGATCTCAGCTGTTACAAAAGCCTCACTAAAGCAAAAAGGGCTGGAAGCATGGTTCAAGTGGTAAGAGTATTAGACAAACACAAGGCCACAAGATTAAATCCCAGCAGCACCCTCCTTCCCCAAAATAAAATCCTTAGATCACATCACTCTTTTGTAAGGTCTCCAATGACTTCCTAGCTAACATAAAAATCCAAGTCTTTTATGTGACCTACAAAGCCCCCCCACACCCCTCTCCCCTCCCACCCAATCCATTCCCACACATCCCTTTTAACTTACTTATCTTGCTCACTGTTTGTCACCTAGAATGTAAGCTTCATATGGCAGGGATTTTGAGGGGAGGATTTTTTAAATGTGGTTTTAAATATTTTTATTATCTTTAACTGTACAAAAGAGTTGCTTTTATGTCTCTAATCTATCTTCAGCGCCCAAAACACTACCTGACAATAAACAGCTGTTAATTAGTAACATTTCAGGGTTCTAAGGACAAATTTTTCCACATAACCTTTTTTGTTGGCAATTTAGGAGGTTGAACTTAGGAACTGCTTATCAGGTAACTCTACCACTTGAACCACACCTTCAGCCCCTTTTTATGTTATTTTCAAGGTAAATTTTTGCCTAGTATGCCCTCCTATTTCCTCCATATTACTGGGGTTGACACACACATGCTACTGCATCCAGCCACTGTACTACCCTCACATTGGCGGTAACAGACATGCCATGGTTCCCAGGCACTGGTTGAAATGGTGTCTTCGGTATTTTCTTTTTGCCCTGTCTGGCTTCAATGAGGAACTCCAGATCTCCAATGCCTAGGTAACTAGGATTACAGGTTTTAGACACCATGCCTGGCTTTCACATACCTTTATAAAGGTAGTTATCAAAACAAGCATGGCCATCTAATCAATCAAACAAATACCTTCCTTTCAATTTGGAATGAGAACTAATAGAGGAAGTATTGAAAAATAAAGAAAAAACAACAGTCTTGTCAAGCTACTAAAAACTGCTGACATAGTTTTATAGGTAAATATTTACTTATTAAAGATTGAAGTTTTAAAATTTACTAGTATTATAAAGCTGTAATGGCATATGCAAATATTTACACATACAGCTATAACATTTTCTTGAAATATTCTCTATACGTACTTGACAGTAGTCCAGCCCACCATAACCACTCTTTAAGATATGCATGTCCACCTTGACCTGTGAATAAAGAAATATTTCACTTCTTTGGAAAATTATCAGTCTTCTTTTTAAGTTATGAGAAATATTACAGATTTTTTTCAATGTCTCATCTGTTGCTTGTAAATACTTTAAAGGTTTTTGCATGATTATATAAAAGGGATTTCTTAGATAACGTTTTTATGATTACCTTAGAAAAGTGAGAATCACAATAATCTTAAAAAATGTTTTGGAAGGGCTGGGAAGGTGGCTCAGTGGTAGAGTGCTTGCCTTGCATACATGAGGCCCTGGGTTCGATTCCTCAGCACCACATAAGCAGAAAAAGCTGGAAGTGGCGCTGTGGCTCAAGTGGTAGAGCACTAGGAGCTGAAGAGCTGAGGGACAGCGCCCAGGCCCAGAGGTCAGGCCCCACGACTGACAAAAAAAAGATGTTTTGGTTTGTACCATATTCTTGGATGAAAGAACTAAATCCTTATGTTTAACTCATCCTCTATTTTGTTCTATGAATTCAGCTTTGATAAAGAAAATAAGCCAGTAACTTCAAATAAATTACTCTGCAAAGGGATACGTTATTTATGCGTGTGCAGCCCCACTTAGGAGACGATGGTCCTAAAAACAAATAAGAATTACTTTTACACTAGGGCTGCCACAAATCCTGCTTTCTCCTTGGCTTTCCTCTTAACCAAACTACAGCAAGAAGCAATCTGAATTGAAGTCACTGTCTTGAGAGCCAAGATGAATGAGTCCTTCACAAGCACCTCCTCTGTGGATGAGACATACTGTAGTACCATGGATGAAGGACTGGGGGAAAAGAAGAGATGTTAAGATTTCCTCCTCTATCCACTAAACCCACTAAACTCTTATCCACTAAACACCAGACAAGAGTCCACTGTCTCACATTTTAACACTACTAAATTAGGAATAGCCGTAGAGCTGGCACCGGAAAGTGAGACAAAGTCCTAATTTTTACTGCTAAAACAGGTCTACTCATGAGGTCCAATCAGATCTAGAATGCAGAACCATAAAGATTACATTTGACCTGAGAACTGTTAAGGATGCCCCACATGGGGGCAGCGCAGCGTTTAGAACAATGAGTGGGTCTTGTGACGTGGCAGCAATTTCTGGGGTAGAAATTAGACTCAATGACAGCGTACTCTTCAAGCCAGAGAAGCTCTTTTACTCCTGTCAGATTGAGATCATAAAGGAAAATATCTTCAGTAAAATCCAGAAGTTCTACTGTCATGGACAAAATATCCCAGCCTTCAGTATGACTCTAATTCTGTTTATTGTCACTATTTTCTTCTCTGTAGATATACTAAAATTGAGTCTGGATGTTAATTTAGCATTTGTTCCCCAACTGTAGTTTAATAATAACCATAGGAAAGGACAATCGATTGATTTTGATAACTTTATTTTTCTTATTATAAAATTGATATTTGACCATCAATATCACTTAGAACTCTTGAACAGAAGGGTTCAAATACACTTAATGAGGAGCGAAGACATGTCCTTCTACAGTATGTAAGCACACAATGATGTCATTTCAAATCATATAGGGCAAAACCTACCTGCTCTCATGGAACCTTTTCTGGCAAGTCGCAAAAGGCCTTTCTTTTTCAAAATGAAACTTCCTCCAATGAAAATGCTGGAGGTCATAGCCAATCCCAGACCAATATAAAAGTCATATTTTCCACGACCCGGGCTCATTTCGTTTGTTACTTAAGAACTTCCTGTGAATCACATTGATCAGAGAATACAGAAACTGCTGGTACTAGAGGCAGGATGATGCAGTCTTCAAATCTAAACACAAAATACAATGGGATTTTCATTTAACAATGACATGACACAAATTCAAATTTTTACTTCACATTTCCTTTCTCATAAAGAATAGCTGGGCACTGGTGGCTCATACCTATAACCTTAGCTACTCAGGAGGTGTAGATCAGAAGGCACAAAAGTAGAGGTCCTCCTGGGCAAAAAGTATGAAAGACCCCTATCTTGACCAACAGCTGGGCATGACTGTACATGTCTAACATCCCAACCATGCAGAAGGCAAAGAGTAGAAGGCTCTGTTCTAGGCCAGCTTCTGGTATTTAAAAGTTCAAGAGCTCCTATCTATATAAACAGCTGAGCATAGTGGTACACCTGTCATCCCAAATACATAAGAAACATAAATAGGAGGCTGGCCTAAGCATAAGAGCAAGATTTTTCTTAAAAAGATAATTAAAGCAAAAGTAGCTAGGAACATGGGTCATCACCTGACTAACAAATGTGAGGCTCTGAGCTGAAACCCCAACACTGTCACAATTAAAACTAAGTAAGAATTTAAAATCATTAATGAAAACAATCATTTTGTGAGCAAAAGATGATGATTTTAGTAAATATGTCTGCTAGTATATGGGATATGGTACTGTTGAATCTACGTAAATAGGAGGACTGAGATAGGCTTAATCCAGAAAGCATAGGTTTACCACACTGTATACTTTTCCCCCAAACAGCCCAACTCATGAATTCTGTTGATAAATATGGAGTGCAGAGAATAGAAATCATACTAAGAAACCAGGGCTATGATTGCTTACACCTGTCAATCCAAACTTTTTAGCACACCTTGATATTTTTAGTCCTATAATTTAACTACCAAATCTTATAACTAACCTAAAGTTCAGTCAGGATCCTCATTATCTAGCCAGATTTTCCTTAGTTTAAGTTATAAGACTCTAGCCTTTAAACAACCCAATTCAACTTCCTGTCCTCACAATTACTACCAATCGATTTTTATCAGCTGATTAATTTTGGAGATAAGGTGTTGCTAGGGAGCCCGGGCTGGCTTTGAACTTAATAGTATTCTTACCTCAGCTTCCTAAGTGGTGGGATTACAAATATATAACACCAAGCTCAGCTCTGAAATTACTTTTTCTATTTCAACAGTATTTATTAGGTATATGTTGTTTGTGGCAAGTATTATACGGAGCATTTGAGACAAAACAAGAATATGCTTATTTTTGGTCAGCAAGGCAGGGATAAGAGTGCTTGCCTAACATGCAGAAAACCCTGAATTTGATCCCTAGCACCACACAACATATATACTAAAAGTAATGACTTTTAGTCTTCAGCAGGGAGACAGACAAAAAGACCAAAGAGAAGTACTAATAACATTCAGTAATAAATACAGCTTTATAACAATGAGTTACTATAACTCCAGAAAAAGCATAAGGTGTTAGGTGGGAGCCGGTAGGCTCATGCCTATAAATCTTAGCTACTTAGGAGGCTAAGATCTGAAGATCCCAGTTAGAAGCTAGCCTGGACATCAAAGTCTGTGAAATTCTTATCTCTAATAAACCACCAAAAAGCTGAAAGTGGAGGTGTGAATTAGTGATAGAGTGCTATCCTTGAGCAAAAAAACTCAGGGACAATGTCCAGGCCCTGAGTTCAAGCCCCAGGACTGGCATATGCATGCATGCATGCATACTCACACGCATACACACAACTAGGTTTGCTCAGGTCACTGGGAAACAACTTTAGCAAAGTGCCCGTTGTTAAGTATGGATCTATAGAAACCTCTCACACTTTTGCTCCCATGTGAGCAACACAGATTACAAAAGAAAGAAATGCGTAGAACAGAATTATTTTAGCTGATCTACAAAAAAGATCATTCCTATATGTCACCTAGATGGCTAACAAGGTTTCTAAAGTTAATGGGGTTGAGCATGTATCTCAGTGAACACTTGCCTAGCATGTATAAGATGGAGCAACAATCAAAAAATTAAATTAAAAAACCCACTCCGGACAGAGGCATGGCTCAAGTAGTACAGCACCTGTCTACGAAGTATGAAGCCCTACCAAAAAAATCCATATGGTATGTTTTAAAACAATAACTTGCATGTAGAAAACAGGAACCACAATGAAAAGCTGTGACTACATAGGATACATAGGGAACTTCTAATGTCTACAGTAAAGGTTTAAAACATATTCTTCCATGCTGAGGAGTAGTAGGGATATGAGGAAAGAACACAAGCAAGTGCCCCAAAGCAAGAATCTAGGACCACACCGCAACATGGGAAGAAGACAAGAAGCCTAGGTCAGAAATGGGCTGTGTTTTCCAAGAATCAGTTTAACATGCATGAGAAGCAGTCTTGAATCTTTCCAGAACTACTCTTTCTCTCAAGGGATTTGGTCAAGTGTCTCTAGTCCTACATGTGCAGCTCCTAAGGCAAGATGATGACATAAGGTGGGGAATTCAGAGACTCTGTCCTGCCTTTAGCTGGTATTTGACCGTGGATGAGTCACAACCACAACAGACACTATAAGAAAAGAAAAACAAAATAATCTAAAGTGCCAGCCTTTTTATGGGCCAAACACTGGTCATCTCAAGCCACAGCTGAACTTCAGCATGCCCTTCCTAACTGTATCAATTAATTGCAGATATGAAAACACATGCAGGCAGAGTGAGGACAATTAAAAAAAGAAAAAAGAAAAGAGAAAAGAAAGAAAAGGGCTAGGAAGTAGCTCAGTGGCAAACTGCCTAGCAAGTGCAATTTCCTGAGTTTGATCCCCAGTACCAAAAAAGACAAGACAAAAAATAAAAATTAAAAAATTAAAAAAATAGGTAACCAGGGCTGGGAAGGTGGCTTAGTGGTAGAGCGATTGCCTTGCATGCATGAGGCCCTGGGTTCGATTCCTCAGCACTACATAAGCAAAAAAAGAAAAAAGCCAGAAGTGGTGCTGTGGCTCAAGTGGTAGAATGCTAGCCTTGAGCTGAAGAGCTGAGGGACAGCACCCAGGCCCAGAGTTCAGGCCCCACGACCGGACCCAAAAAATATTAAAAAAAAAAAAAGGTAACCATAGCTATATATAATGAGAATTATAACTAAAAAAACAAGAAGTGTGCTTAAACTGCAACTGCCACATACCCTACATGATTAGATTACCTGTGTTTATGAGCCAGCTTTCCTCATAAAAGTGTAAGTTCCTAGACCCATCCTGCATATTACTCATCTTTTAAGCCTACACCTAGTTATCTGACAGTCTCAAAAGAAAATTCTTACTGGGCACTAGTGGCTCATGCCACTAGTAATCTTAGCTACTAAGGAGTCTGAGATTAGAAGACCAAGGTTCAAAGCCAGCCTGGGGAAGGAAAATCTGTGAGACCCTTATCTCCAAATAATCACCCCCAAACCCAGAAGTGGCATTGTGGCTCATGTGGCAGAGCACTAGCCTTGAGCAACAAGGAGCTCAGAGACAGTGCCCCAGTCCAGAGTCCAAGCATCAGGGCTGGCAAAAAAAAAAGTCTTAATAATTTGTTTTCTAACATAATTTGGATGATTGATAACTATCCCTGAAAAATAGTTGCCTATGCTTTAGTGTCCATTAATACACAGAAAACCACTTCATTATTTACATTAGCATCCTAAAATGTAGCCAGCATTTTACAGCCTATAAACTAGAGAATTATAACAAGTTATAAAAATAAACTAGGAAAAGCCAGGCACTGGTGACTCACGCCTGAAATCCTAGCTACTCAGGAGGCTGAGACCTGAAGATCGTGGTTCAAACCCAGCCCAGGCAAGAAGTCTGTGAGACTCTTATCTCCAATAACCACCAGAAAACCTGAAGTGGTACTATGGCTCAAGTGGTAGAGTGTTCACCTTGAGCTGAAGAGCTCAGGGACAGCACCCAGGCCCCACAATCGACACAAACAAAAAAAACAACAACAACTAGGAAATAATACAAGATCCAAGCGAAAAATGTAAGAACATTGGTTGTAGAGCCTGGGAAAATTATAGTTAAAAAACTCTAGCTACTCAGACCCTTCAACCCTCTTGACAGGTATATTCTAATTATCAAGAGTCATTTCACTTTATTGAAAGCATCCTTGCAGATCAGTTGATGTAAAGGCTTGAGCCTCAAGCATACAAAAAAGTTCCAAGCATACAAAAATAAAAAAGATCAAAAGATGTTAAAAATACCATCATACTTTCATCATTACCTGCATGAGGCAATGTTCTTAACTACAATGTAAGTTCTACTGAGGAAATGACTACTTGACAGTTCTATCTCTCATTTTAAGTTATGGGGTTCGTTTGTTTTGGTCTTTGTGCTGATACCAGAGCTTGAACTCAAGAGCATCAGGCTCTCACTCAGCTTTCTTGCTCAGGGTTGGTATTCTACCACTTGAGCCATGTCTGCAGTCTAGCACTTTACTAGTTAAAAGGAGTTGGAGCCTCACAGACTCTTCTTCCTGGACTTGGTTCAAACCATAATCCTGTAAGTCTGAGCCTCTTGAGTAGCCATGATTCTAAGTGTAAGTCACCATCACCCAGCTTCACTGTAAGTTTTTTAAAGTTCAGTGGCTAAAAAATCATGCTACTGGGGCTGAGAATGTGGTTTAGTGTTTGCCTAGCATGCATGAAGCCCTGGGTTTGATTCCTCAGCACTACATACACAGAAAAAGCTGGAAGTGGCGCTGGCACAAGTGGTAGAGTGCTAACCTTGAGCACAGACAGGCTCAAAGACAGTGCCTAGGCCCTGAGTTCAAGATCTAGGACCGGCAAAAAAAAAAAAAAATCATGCTACTGAAGGCATGAATAAATCAGTTCTATAGACTAAATATTCCAAAATCAGTAAAATGGAACTTAATCTTCTACAAAGTTGATGCCCCAGAAATAAGTGAGTTTTTTATAAGTGAGTTTTATCTCTAATTCTAATCCCAGTACAACACTTTACAAATTCAGACTTAACTTATAAAACCTTGAATTTCAAATACCAAATGTACAGATAACAGTAATATTTGTCAACTACTGTTATTTACACTAAAAACAAGTTACATATAGCATAAAATCTATAATATGTGAGACATGCACGGTAGCACTCTGGAAGACTAACACGAGACTCTGTCCCAGAACTCTGGAGACTGAGGCAGGAGTATTGAGATCAAGAGTAGCTACAAAATGAAATCCTATCTTAAAAACAAAAAACAAAAACCTGAGTGACACAGAGGGTAAGATTGGAATAGTGTGAACATAAGTGGTAGAACAGCAATGATAACACTGTTCTATTATAAGCTAATTAAAGGACCGACATTATACCTTGCCCTGACATTGGTTAAAGCCTTGATAGTTTGCAACTGCCTCACAATAAATTCCCTCCCCATTCTACTTCTGTGGATCTGAACCGAAAGCCAAACAAGCCTCTTGATGAGAAGCTGCCTTGATCTCTTAACTCAATGTTGCTCCTGGGCCACAGACCATTCTCACCTGGGGGCCCCTCCTAGAAATCTCCTATCCTTAAATTATTCTCAGCAAAACTTCAGTTCACCATCTGCTACAGCTGCCAAGACACCATAAATCCAAAACAGGACCTTCTGCTACAACTACAAAGACATTTCAAACCCAAAATTCTCATGCCCGACTGTATTTAAACCCTAAAGCCACTGTACTCCTCGCTCCTTGTATCTCCAACTCTGTTCACTACTTAGTGCCCCTCTGCAGCGATGATTAAATCCTGCCCTGACCTACTGAGGTCTGTCTTCTTTCCTTTCTTCCCCTTGATCTTTCGTAACATCTCCTTATCAAGGCAACCAGACAATGTCATAGTTCCATTTATCTTTATATAGTAGGCTTCACTTCCCCAGCCAGCCCAAAGAATATCAAAGCAATCAACCACATTTTCCTCAGAAACTGAAAGGTACTCCCACTACCACAGAGCCACTAGAGCATCCATTCAGAGCAAAGCCCCCAAGAAGCTCAGCATAGTTCACAACAACTTCCATCTCCTGGGCTAGGAACAAGAAACTGCTGTCCATCTCACCTGCCCAGTGCAGTGTCTTCAGGCAAGAATCCCTCCCCAACCAACATGAAAACAATGCATATAATAGAATTTTCTTCATTTCATCCTAAAGTCACTAAAAATTCAGTGTTCCTTCTTTTACCATTGATTATATATTAATTTCTCCACAATTAACGTTTCATACACTATTTAAATATCTACTTTTCCCTTTCCTTTTATCTTTTTTTTTTTGGGGGGGGGGGGGTTTGGTCGTGAGTCTGAACTCTGGGCCTGGGCTCAGCTCTTCAGCTCAAGGCTAGTGCTCTACCACCTGAGCCACAGTGCCACTTCCGGCTTTTTTTTTCTGCTTATGTGGTGCTGAGCAATCGAACCCAGGGCCTCATGCATGCAAGGCAAGCGCTCTACCACTGAGCCACCTCCCAGCCCTTTCCTTTTATCTTTACTTATTCAACATAAAAAATTTCAAACGAAGAGACTGGTTTTGGACCAATTTTATCAGTCATGGATGTATTGACTCTGGAAAATCTTCACAGCCAGGCTACTTTTCTCCAGCCCACATCATTTTCCAACCCAGTAACCTGACATCCATTATAAGCGTCTCCCCTGTTGAAGTACACCACAACCCTCTCCTCTGTTCCTATACCAGATTGTGGCTCATGCCCTCATCCTCAACTCCCTGAGGTTTGCCGTTGGCTCAAAGTCAGGCCACACGTCAGGCAGTGCTACAGACACCTCCAATAAGCCTAGCTCACTATCATTTGTCTTCTTTCCTTTTTTTTTCTTTCCGCCAGTCGTGGAGCCTGAACTTTAGGCCTGGGCACTGTCCCTCAGCTCTTCAGCTTAGGCTAGCATTCTACTACACGACTTCCAGCTTCTTCTGCTTATGTGGTGCTGAGGAATCAAACCCAGGGCCTCATGCAGGCAAGGCAAGCACTTTACCACTGAGCCACCTTTTCCCAGCCCTCTTCTCTCCGTTTTTATTCAGTCATATAAAGTTAACTTTCAATTACTGTTCCATCTTCAAAGATAAACTCCATAAGTTCCTTAAAGACAATTACTTGATGAGTTTTTGTGGTAGTTTTCCCACACCCCCCCTCCCAAAAAAAAGGCACTTATTTAAGGTCTCAAATTTGATTTATAAGGCTCTCTGGAACTACAATTATTTGTTGTTTGTTCATTCATAAAAATACACTAACATATGTAAGTGGCACTGGAGGGGAATAACATACTACATAAATTTTGTTTTTCAAATTCTAGGGCAGAATTCAGTCACTAACCTAAAAAAAAAAAAACTTATTTGGATATGCAGTTTGAAAATAAAACATCAATGTGAATGCACTGAATGGGTTGCTTCACTACCCCATACCTGGTAACGTTCTGCTCCCATTCTCAACTACAGCTGGGAGAACCTATGATACAGATATTTTTTATTCTTAAGGATTAGCCACAGCCAGGTGCATGTCACACCTGTAATGCTAGTTATTTAGGAGGCTGAGATCTGAGGATCGCCATTTCCAGCCCGGGCAGGAAAGAGACTCTTATCTCAAATAAACTACTCAGAAAAAGCTGGAAGTGGCTCTGTAGTTCAAGTGGTAGAGCATTAGCCTTACACAGAGAGCTCAGGGACAGAGCACAGGTCCTGAGTTCAAGCCCCAGGACCAGCAAAAAAAAAAAAAAAGGATTAGATATGAGACAGAGGCAGACAGAGAGACGTTAACAACGAAAACTTCCTAAATTTCAGGGCTGAGAATGTGGTTCAGTGGTAAAACACTTTGCTCACCAGATGTGAAGACCTGTGTTCAATCCTAGGCATTGAAAAAAAAAAAAAAAAGCCAAGCAAAGTGACTCACACCTGAAATCCCAGCATGAACAGAATGTAAGAGATTGGGATGATCACGGTTTGGTCAGAGTAAAGAAGTTAGGCATGATCTCCATCTCAACAAAATAAGGTAGGCATGATGGCATATGCCTGTGATCCCAGCAAGATGGAAGGCGTAGGTAGAAAAATTGAAGTCTAAGACTGGCCTCACACAGCAAACTTATCCAAACAAGTAAAGTAAAAACAGGTATGAGACATGGCTCAAGTGGCGGAAAGCCTGTCTAGCAAGCAGTCCCTGAGTTCAAACCCCAGTACCACCACAAAAAGAAAAAGAAAAACAAGCAATGAAAGACTATACTATACTTCATTCCAACCAGGTTTCCAAACCAAACATGACAATCTCTAGTTGATAACCTACCCAACCAGCCTCTCAAGAGCCTAAGATAAGCACACAGCTCCCATGTTATTCATGAACAGTCAGGAATTGGGAATTCTAAAGATGATCAAATTTCCCTATCCTCAAAGATTCTACAACTAAGAACTTAAAATTCAAAAGAAAAAACCAACTAAAAACAAAAACAAAAAAACTTAAAGACTCTTACAAGGGCTGGGATTGCAGAAGTGTGCTACCACATTCACTTCTAAAACTTAGTTCTCAGTCTTCTAAATTGTTTTCAGTTATCTATGCCAATCTTGTTTTCTCAAACTTTTGACTATTATTAAATCTATACTTATAAGTACTAAAAACATAATCAACAACCCTGATTAACAACAGTTATAAAGCAAATGTCAGCTTACATGTACATTCAACACGGCCTCTCTTTTGAAAAGAAGAGATGATTTGTTCACTTTCATTTCCTTAGAAATGCTACTCTTTATTCCCATTTAAGATGTACAGGGTTGGCTGAGTAGGTCCACCCTGGAAAACAAACAAACAAAATATAAGCAAAAGAAATGAATAAAGTTCTTAAAAACATAGTTAACAACCTCCATACCCATTTGATTTTCTCAAATAACACCAAACCCATTCAATCGAGCCTCACACACGACTTATGCAAGGGAAAAAAAAAAATCTATTCTCATTTCCTCTTCATACTCAGAAAAGGTGGGGAGTCCTAAGAAAGCTCACTGAAAGGGCATGTGATTTATCGAGAGTTTCTAGAAAAAGAACTTAAGATGTAGTCCTGTATAAAACGAACTGGCATTGTGGAAAAGGATTCAAGAGGCATAAACAGACAACAAATCCCCTTAAAAGTACACTGAGTCTCGCATGAGAAAAGCTCACAGACATGTTTAACACGTTACGGCAGGCTACCGTGTAAAACTCACCAAGCCACAGACAACAACTGCGGAGAACTTGGGAGAACACGCGGCCCGGACGGAGCCCACGAGGGATGAATGGCGCGGCAACGCGACCCACCCCACGGAAGGAACAGGTGGGGAACAGGTCGCCCTCGGCTGGGCCGCGGGCCTACAGGTCGGCCGGAGGCGCTGCCAGAACGGAAGTAGCACCTCACCCCGTCCGCAGGACAGGCCGGCCCCGCGCGCCTCAGCTCACACCCCCGAACAGGCCGCTTCCTCCAGCGTCCGCGCCGCCACCGCCTTCGTCGCCGTCCGAGGGGAAGTGCGAGCATCCGGAGCCGCTGCCGTCCTCGCCGCCTGCTCCATGGGAGCGTCCGGAGAAACCTACGAAGACCTCCGGCTCCCCCGCCGCCACCGCGGGCAACTGGCGGCAGCTGCTGAGGAGTACCTGGGCGCGGCCGAGTGACGCAAGAGGCCGTCCTGACGCAAGAGGCCGGCCTGAGGCGCACGCGCAGTACCGGGCGCCGCAGGCCACGCCCCCCTCCCGGCACTCCCAATTACTGAGTTCCGGGTTGTTTTTTGTTTTGTTTTTCTTTAACTAGACCCATGTTGGGAGGGCTGGCCACGGAAAGGAGAAATTTTCTCATTTCTCGAGGTTGTATTTATCCACCAAACGATCAGGATCCAAGTCCGGAACAGCACTTAACTTAGCATGCGGATTCCTCAGGGAGCTCAGCGTGTGTAGGCGCTTCCGAAACGGGATTGGCGAAACGGCTTAGGAGAAGCGGTGATTGGATGAGGGCGGGAAGGAGGCGGGGCCGGGGGCGGGGCCAGGACGGCGTGACGCGAACGGAATGGCTCACCAAGGCCCGCCGGCTGCCGGGACGGACGGGGAACGCAGGCAGGCGATCTGCTTGGCACCCGTGGCTCGGAGAGATTAATGTAGGTCCTACCACCCAGACAGACAACGATGCAGGGCTAGAATTTGGGGTCTCTAGGCGCCCCGGCTTTTTTCTTTTTTGCTAATTGGAGATGGAATCCCACAGACTTTTCTGCCCAGCCTTCTGAGTAGCTAGGATTACAGGCCTGAGCCGCTTGCTTCTGGGGCTGTGTGTGTGTGTGTGTGTGTGTGTGTGTGTGTGTGTGTGTGTGAGCTTGGGCCTGGGGCTCTGTGTGTGTGAGAGAGAGAGAGAGAGAGAGCTTGGGCCTGGGGCTGTGTGTGTGTGTGTGTGTGTGTGTGTGTGTGTGTGAGCTTGGGCCTGGGGCTCTGTGTGTGTGTGTGTGTGAGAGAGAGAGAGCTTGGGCCTGGGGCTGTGTGTGTGTGCGCGCGCGCGTGCTTGGGCCTGTGTGTGTGTGTGTGTGTGAGCTTGGGCCTGGGGCTCTGTGTGTGTGAGAGAGAGAGAGAGAGAGCTTGGGCCTGGGGCTGTGTGTGTGTGAGAGAGAGAGAGAGAGCTTGGGCCTGGGGCTGTGTGTGTGTGCGCGCGCGCGCGTGCTTGGGCGTGTGTGTGTGTGTGTGTGTGTGTGTGTGTGAGCTTGGGCCTGGGGCTCTGTGTGTGTGTGTGAGAGAGAGAGAGCTTGGGCCTGGGGCTGTGTGTGTGAGCTTGGGCCTGGGTGCCGTCCCTTGTCTTTTAAGCTCTTGTCTGAAACACTGCCATTTGAGCCACACCTCCACTTCTGGCTTTTTGGTAGTCACTTGGAGGTAAGAGTTTATGACTTTCCTGCCAAGCTGGTTTCGAACCGCGATCATCTGGTCTCAGCCTCCTGTGTAGCTAGAATTACAGGTGTGAGCCATCGGCGCCCGGCTAGAACAGCATTTAAACTTAATAATTAATTTACTTGTAGCTTGCTTTCTCTCCCCCTCTCCCTTTCTCTCTCCCTCCCTCCTCGCTCTCTCTCCATCCCTCTCTCTTTTTCTCTCTCTACCCCACACACACACCTCTGCCTATGCCCTAGTCATCCCAGGCAAAGATCTACCTCATCTAATCTGCTGACTCTCATCATTGTAGCCCATAAAGTCCTCTCACATTATTTGGACCTCCTAATTGGTACTGTAACATTCGTTGCATAGTGGTGGGGCAGGGGGGTGTCACTGTGTAAATTCCTTCCTAGATGAAGGGATGCCTTCCTCCTCCTTGAATGCCTAAGTCACTTCTCCAGCACAGATGGTGTGCATCTTATATACTGTGACTTCTCAAGCACTGATCATAGGAGACTTTCAAAGTTTTAAAACTATGATTTGTGGCCAGGCACAGGTGGCTGACTCCTATAAATCCTAGCTACTTAGAAAGCTGAGATCTGAGGATGGCTGTTGAAAGCCAGTCAGGACAGGCAGATGCATGAGACTCTTCTCTCCAACTAACTACCAAAAGGCTAAAAGTGGAGCTATGGCTCAAGTGGTAGAGTGCAAACTTGAGCCAAAAACAAAAAAAAAAAAACAAAAGGACTCAGGGATGACACCTAGGCCCTGAATTCAAGCCCTGGGACGACCACCACCACCACACACACACACACATACAACATTAAAGAACCTATGATTTTTTCATATACTGCTGATGGGATGGAAATATGGCACAACTTCCTTGCAAAACAAGTTGTTTCTTACACACTACAGTGCTTATGCCACAATCAGTAAGAAGATACTTAGCTTCCCAGACATCTTCATGAAATATGAAAAAATGCAATTTCATAGACAGGAAACCTAGTTTGATCTCTTCCTATCCTTTGCTCTATCCTTACAAGTTATGCTTTCTCTGATTGGCATCTCTCCTATCCTGCTCATGTTCCACTCCTATATTCTCCTATACTAGCTGAAAAATCCCTCTCTTCTCTGAAATCTAATAGAGATGGTGGCACCTAGTTATAGAACTATTTTCTGGACCATATCCCCACCTTTTTAAAAAATAAATAACTACTATGTGAGGTTCAATATAATGAGCTAGGAGTAGAGGTCGATGGTAGTATTCACTACTTACTTTGTACTAGAGTCCTGAGTTCAATCCTGACTACCATAAAAAATTAATAATGATAATGGTGCACAAGCATGACTAACATTACAACAAATGTCAATATCACATCTAAGAGTCATCAGGGAACATGGTTAAGCAACAGAAAAAAATCTAGCATGTTTGTTGTTGTTGTTGGTGGTGGTGGTGGTGGTGGTGGTGGTGTGTGTGTGTGTGTGTGTGTGTGCGCCAATATTGGTGCTTTAACTCAGGACCTCAAACTTTTCACTTAGCTTTTTCACCCATCATAGGATCAATTCTGGCTTTTTGCAAGCTGATTGGAGAGAAGAGTCTTGATGATTTGTCTACCCGTGCTGGCTCTGGATCTTAATCCTCAGAATAGCTAAGATTTTATAGGTGTGAGCCACCTGTGCTCTACACTGAGCCTGGTTTCTGTGATCTTCAGAAGTAGGTGTAAAGTTCACAATGAATAACCACTGTGCTTAGCAAGCAGCTAGAACCATCAGTTCCCTGGCAGGAACCAGATAGAAATGCAGAATTTACCAATTACACGTTTCACAGCTCTCAAAACCAGTCTGGGAACAGGAAAATAAAGCAAAAGAATTGGGAGTGTCATTCAACTGGAAAAGCACTTGCTTGGCAAGTATGAAGCCCTGCGTTTAATGTCCATGACCTCTTTAAAAAAAAAAAAAAAAAACCCACAGCAGTCCAAAAACTGAAATGATTCGCTTTATAAACATTTTGTTTTGTTTTGTTTTTTTGGGGGGGTCCAGTTGTGGGGCCTGAACTCTGGGCCTGGGCGCTGTCCCTCAGCTCTTAAGCTCAAGGCTAGCACTCTACCACTTGAGCCACAGCGCCACTTCCAGCTTTTTTCTTTTTGCTTATGTGGTGCTGAGGAATCGAACCCAGGGCCTCAGGCATGCAAGGCAAGCGCTCTACCACTGAGCCACCTTCCCAGCCCATTTTGTGGTTTTTAAAAATGTTTGTTCCTCATTCCTGGAGAAGTCTACTTTGATTAGATGCACATAAAGTCTTTAGGGAAGAGCCTAAAAAAATTGTCACTGAAAACATTTTTCTCATAAAGTAAAATTTAACTGTAGCTGTGGATACATTAGAAGAGTGTGTGCTTAACATCTGAAAAACTGTAAGTTCAAGCTCCAGCACCAAAAAACAAAAATTAAAAGCAATTTGTAAGACACTAGGAAGAAAAAAAACATTAACAAGATTTCTAGCCAGCCATGGTGCCTCATGCCTGTAATCCTAGCTTCTAAGGAGGCTAAAATTTGGAGGATCTTTATTTGAGGCCAGCTTAGGCTAAGAGTTCTCAAGACCTTACCTTGAACAATAGAAGTTGTGCAGTGTGCCTATTTTCCTGGCTATGTAGGAAGTACGAGTAGAGAATTACAGTGGAGACTGACCTGGCACAAATGTAAGACCTTATCTCAAAAATAGCCAAAGCAACTGGCACTCTACCACTTGAGCCACACCTCTACTTCCAGGTTTTTTGCTGATTAATTTGAGATAACAGTCTCACAATTTGTCTGCCTTGGCTGGCTTCAAACTGGAATCCTCAGATCTCAGCTTCCTGAGTAGCTAGGATTACAGGTGTGAGCGACCTGGAGTCTGGCAAAAATAGTTTTGATGATGCTTGGAGTATTAAGATAAGTTATAATTCTTTAACTTTCTCTGGGCTTAAAATATACAACTCAAAATTGGTTAGAAGAAGAAGAAAAAAGTACTAGCGTATTAAAACAGAGTGGGCTTTCTGTAATATCGTCACATTGGATCAGAACTATGAATGCCTTTACATTTCATGGATTTAACATGCACAGGCAGGAAATATGTGAGGAAGAACTGGGTTGATTTGGAACACAAGACTATAACAAGAATTCAAAAAAATGAGAACAACCAACAAGTTCAGCTAGAAATAAGTTATTTTATTTTAAAACACATACAGATTAATAAATATTGGAAAACTTAATAAATAGCCTTTTATTTACATAAGGCAATTACAACATGCTATGATTACTTCTGGAAAGCAAAATTTAAGCAAGTCTTAGCCATTGGTATATGTGGGTATGTATGCAAATTAGAAGCGCCCTGAAAAAAGTACTCTGTGCAAACAATCAATTTAACATTACTTTTAAATCTACGCTTCTTCTCTTCATGATTATATTCCAATTCATTAGGGAAAAAAAGTTATCCTTTAAAAAGGCAAAAATATTCAGGAATACCACTGAAAAGCAACACCCTTAAGTTTTTATAAAGTGCACACTGACAGGGTAGGAAAGGCAAATGAATACATTCTGACAAGTAAAGGAAATACTTTGAATTTTTCAAGGTGACCCTTTGGCACTAGTGGTTGGGGTGGGGGCACCTGACATTTGCCTGGTGTGAGGTCATCATACAGATGCCATTGCTTGGACAAACGAAGTTAGCATTATTCAGGACAAATGCAATACAACAAAATGGATGTATCTCACAAGTCATTAAATCTGTACAACACAGAGCTAGTGGTCCTTTACTCTCACAATGTGATCTTTCAATGCAGTTGTTGAAAGTCCCTGTTCAATCTCTTTATAAAAGAATATATGGACCTTTCCTTTATATTATTATTATTATTTATTTTTATTATCATTTCTCTGTGGGTGCCAGTACTGGGACTTGAACTCAGGGCCTGGGCACTGTCCCTTATCTTTTTTGCTCAAGGCTGGCACTCTGCCACTTGAGCCACGGCTCCAGTTTTGGCTTTTCAGTGTTCAATTGGAGATAAAGAGTCTCACAGACGTTTCTGCTTAAGCTGACTTTAAACTACAATCCTCAGATTTCACCCTCCTGAGTAGCTAGGGATTACAGGCATAAGCCAGCATCTAGCTTATCATTATTGTTAAGTAGTTGTACAAAGGGGTTTCAAATTCAAAATGTCAGTTTATGAGTGAAAGGCATCTCGATGAACCCTTCATTGTAAAACAGAAATTGGAAAATTAAAGCCTCGTGGAATCACACAAATTTACATCTAGCACTTCCTTTCCTTCCTCGGAGCTCAAAGCTGCAGGCTCCACAGCGTTGGCCTGAGCACCATGGTCAGTGCAGCCGGAATTCTGCCATTCACTTCCAGAGCGGTACTGAGCACAGTGCTGTCACTCAAGGCTTCCAAACATGGCTAAAAGGGCTAGCTTCTTAGGAACAAATCACAGAATCATTGCACCCCTTTAGAGGTAGAAAAACTGAGGCACAGAAAGGTTAAGTAAACTCACATATATTTGCACAATTCAGGGAAAAACAACAGAAATCCTCCTTAGCTTTGCTATTTAATCATTTGTGGTATACTTACAATAGATCTTTATTTCTCTCATCATTGTTCTACTAAATATAAATTTTTACTAGATAACTTTGTTTCGTGTGTGCCAGTCCTGGGACTTGAACTCATGGCCTGGGTACTGTCCCTTGGCTTTTTTGCTCAAGGTTGGGACTCTACCACTTAAGCCCCAGCTCCACTTTTGACTTTTTGCTGGCTAATTGGAAATAAGAGTTTCACAGTCTCTTTTTCTGCCTGGGCTGGCTTCAAATGGTGATGGTTAAATCTCAGCCTCTTGAGTAGCTAGGATTATAGGCATAAGTTTCCAGCACCCAGCTAGGTAACATTTTTTTTAAAGGAGAACTCACATTTATTAAACTGGTGGGTCAGAAGAGTTCCTACTCTAAACTCTGAGCCCTGTACCAGGATACAACTTTTTGATATAACAAAAATTATATTTTCTAGTAGCTGGGCCTGATGGCAAAGAACTATAATGACAGCACTTGAAGGGCAGAGATGGAATGATCACCAGATGAAGACCTGCCTGGGAAAGACTCTGTCTCAATAAAAGGAAAAAAAAAAAGTCTTAAAATATAATTCTTTTGTTGTATTTAATAGATAAGAGAAATGTGTATAAAAATTTGAATAGTGGGACTGGGCCAAATTCCCATTCTTGTTTCTTCTTAATCTTTTTAAGCATTTAATGGATGTAGAAGAATCTGGACGGAAGTGAAAAATTACCCATGCGCTAAAGGACAGACTCTCAAAAATGATCGCCAGTGAGGTGGAAATAAGGAACACAAAAAAAAAAAAATTGAGGTATTTTATAGGATATGCTGGCTTGTCATGTGACTGGTGGTCTAGCTGGTCTTTTCTCTTGCCATCTCGAATGAACAGACTAGCTCTGACTACGAAGAGGAACATAAGAAAACAGAACACAGTCATGCCATTGGAAGGAAGGTGCACATAAAGCAACTAATGATACATTTTTGGTCCCTGAGAAGGCAGAACATGAAGATTCCATCCAATCCTGGATGTCAGACACCTTGAGAATAACTCCTTGGGTCACAGAAACGCATGCCTATGGTTTTGAAGTTTTCTGTTTCTAGCATCACTAGGTCACAGGAAGAAGTCTCAACAGATCTAATAGGCATCAGAAAAGAGGGAGGGGCGTGGTTTCTGTGAGACAATGAAGCATCTCTCTGCCATTCTAGATTAGTGGTACATCTTAGAAAACAGGTATCACCCATCAAGACTTATTAAGCATGGAATTATTAAGTATGGAACTCGGAGGTACAGCACTTGCCTATCAAGCTAGAGGCCTTGCCAAAAGAAGAAAGAGAGAATTGAAATCTCAGTTTAGTATTTAGGGTAGAGCTCAGTATAAAATACTTTCCTAGTTTATGCCAGGTCTTGGATTCAATCCTTACCACTATACCAAAAAAATAAACAAACAAAAATGACTATACGTGTGCACACACAAAGAACAGGACACGGCTCTATCACCTGTAGTCCAAGAATTCGGACACATCTGATTGGCCCTGCATCTGAGTACTTTGCAGTAGTCCAGAAACTGACCTTGGAAAAGTTCAGGAGAGTGTTTACCAGGGATGGAGTCGTCTCAGAAGAAGAGGAATTGGAACTATATCCTTAAATAGTGTTCCTTTCTTTTCAGAAAATAGATACATAAGACTATGGAGAAGAACAAAGACCTGACATATTACTCCTGGAATGAGCTTCTAGAAATCAAATTGTGTGTGACAACTTGACTGGAGAATCTGAGCAGAAATAGTTCTTATTGCTAAGCAAAGAGCAGCAGCAAAGTATATGTCACTAGCATTGTAACTTGAGAAGACCATAATGACTGTGAGTGGTAAGCAAGGCCCCCTGAAAAACAGGACAATGCTACTCTCTTTCCAAAACCTCCACACATGGCTCCCTGGGTGGTATACTGAACCGAGGTTTAGGTTAGAATCTCTCATTGGTCCTAGACTTGGGCAGAAACAATCTTCCCCGCGCCTACCCCGCAGGTCCTGGGGCTTGAACTCAAGCCCTGGGTGCTGTCCCTGGGCCTCTTTGTGCTCAAAGCTAGCACTCTACCACTTGAGCCACAGTGTCACTTTCGGCTTTTTTTGAGTAGTTTATTGGAGATAAGAGTCTCAGGGGATTTTTCTGCCCAGGCTGACTTTGAACCATCATGCTTAGATCTCAGCCGCTTGAGTAGCTGGGATTACTGGCTTGAGGCAACAGTGCCCGGCTTCTCTTCTTTTTTTAAGTCTGAGACCAGAATTTGAACTCAGTACCTGCTACTTTTACTCACTGGCTTATGTTCTACCAACTGGGCCATGCCTCCAACCCCAGAAAACAATCTTTTCAAATGCAAAGATTCAGATGAGAAAATAAGGCATTGTCCAAGTAGAAGAAGAAAAGGACAGTTTAAATGTATACCAATAGTAACTCTGCAAATCATGATTTTTCACAAGAGAAAGCACTTTGATTTTAGAAAAGACTTGAAAACAAGAACGCATTAGGCATCTTTCTTGTATTATTATTTAGGTTTTTATCTCTGACAAATCTAAGAACCTAACACCTAATAAAAACATTTCATGAGCATTTGCTTTTGGAAAGACCAGTAAACTCAGGGTCTTTTTAGGTTCATTACTGAAGCTCCCACTTTCAGCCTTTGCATTTTTAAATGCATTTGTAAAAATAAATAGTATTCACTATACAAAAGGAAGAGTATTCATTACCTGACTCATGTAACTGTAAGCCTTCTGTACATCACCTTTATAATAACAATAATTAAATTAAAAATAAATAGTATTAAATCTAAATATACAGATCTTCTATATTAAACTTGGAAATCAGACCATTATACCTCAGTCTAGGAGGCTAGTCTCACACACCCTAACCATAAATAATAACTTTGTCCCTTTGGAATAAAAGCCATTTGTCTTATCTATTGTTTCCACAATCTGCTCAACAGATATATACTTGGAAGATGTTAACTAATCCAGGACCCATCATTTTAGGAAAAAAAATGAACTATTAATACCATGAGATTTTTGTCTTTCCCTAAAACAACAAAAAAATCATAGAGAAGATGAAACAAATTATCTTCTTTAAATATCCATGGTATAGTTGTATACTAAAATATAAAGTATACCATAGAGGCATTTAAATTAATGCATAATATTATCTTATGTATGCAAAACATATGTGAGATAATTTCTATACTATGAACTTCCTCATACTTCTATAGCTACCTGTTTTCTTTCTCCAACTCCGTATCCAGAAAACAATTTATAGGCTGTAAGTATTTTGATTCTGCTACCTAATACTTTCCAGTTGTATTGAGGTCAATACATTAGGGCCTCTATTCTTAAAACTACTGAAAAAGCCTTCAAGAGCTGTTTTTTAAAAAATGAACTTTTACCTATCAGTTAATGTAAGCCTCTTTTTTAACTTTAAAATATTTATGTTATTAATTTTTTGCCAATCATGGGGCCTGAACTCTGGGCCTGGAAGCTGTCCCTGAGCTCTTCAGCTCAAGGCGAGCGCTCTACCACTTGAGCCACAGAGCCACTTCCGGCCTTTTCTGCTTATGTGAGGAATAGAACCCAGGGCTTCATGCATGCAAGGCAAGCACTCTACCACTGAGCCACCTTCCCAGCCCATAACTTTAAAAATTTTAATTGGTGCTCTTCCCAAATTATTGATAAACCAGGAACATTGCCTACATTTTCTGTTCATAAAGACTGATAAACAAAGCCACCAGACAACCAGATTCCTTTGTGCTGTTAACTAGACTAATCTTATTTAGTCTCTTTGTTCAACTATTTAACAAATTATTCCTTTGGTCTTTAGAAATGTCCTTTTTGCCTGGAATAATACATTTTTATCTTGGTAGCTTTAGTTGAGTATTATTAACTTTCATTTTCTTCCTCACCTGATCTACTTCACTTAATTTAGGATAGTTTCAATTTAGGATAGTTTCCTGTTTGGAGAAAATATTGCACGAGAGGTCCACGGTATTGGGATGCAATAGTTTTATCACATCGTGTTTTGCTTCAATTTAATTTCATGGAAAGTGGCTATGGGCGGGAGAATGACTTCTTTGACCCAAATACTGGCATAACTAATGTCTATTTGTAGGATTTTTTTTGTTTAGTTTGGTTTGGTGCTAGGGATGGAACATGGGTCCCTGAACACACTCAAGAAATTTAAGGATGTTGGGCAAGGAACTCTATAATGTTCTACCATTTCAAACAACAGCCAGAGACCTACATTGTTTTTAATCTGTGTTAGAAATTCTGTGTCTGTATGTGTACACATGTACACATGCACGCACGCATGTGCACGCAGTTAGTGGGGCTTTAACTCAGGGCCCCATGCTCTCACTTGGTGTTTTCAACTCAAAGCTGGTATTCTACACTCAAGCCACACCTTCACTTCTGGTTTTTTGCTGGTTAAGTGTCTCATGGACTTTTCTGCCAGGGCTGGCTTTGAACCAGGATCCTCAGATCTCAGCCTTCTTAGTAGCTAAGACTGCAGAAATGGGCCACCAGCACCTCACCCTGTACCAGAAATTCTTTTAGAAATTGTGTACTCCAATTTGTAGAAACTATCTTACACTGATTTGTCCCTTAGTTTGTTCTTGTATTAAAGGGCCTTCAATGTCAAATTAAATAGTTTTGATCTTTTGAATGGCCACAAAAGCTTGCTGAAAAAGAACGTGGGTCATGTTGATACCCAGTTACATAGGTTGAATGCAAATAAAATATCTCATGCTACTTAATCAGTTGTCTTTAATTGGACAATAACTACATGCTAAATGGATCAATTTGCTCTAATGTGTCTACTGTTTTTGATTATCTTCCAATGAGTCTTATTTCTAACTGCTTTACATATTTGTCATTTAAATGCTAAAATATTAAGGTCTAACCAAGGAAGTGGCATTATTCTAAACTAAGAAAACGCACACACAGTAATAGTCAAATTAAATGAGTAATTCAAGAGATAAAGGCACTGAAATTGATTTGAGCTATTGAAAAGTCATTCTGCGTCACATCCGTTACCTCTTCTCTCTCTACTTGCGAATAAAATGTGTTAGGGTGCAAGAGAGAGAGTCAGTTTGTTAAGAGAATTAAAAGCAATTCAATGCATATACCTCTTATTTGAATGAGGTATGTGAAGGTTATTACATGCTTAGTGCAAACTAACACAAGTTCAGTCATATTTACTGTACATAGCCAGATGTCAAGACATTTTCCTCCCCATTCCCGAAGTCGTCTTGTATGTCAGAACATCTGTCCTCCTGCAAAGACTAATTAAAAAGAGCTCATCTTAATATTCAGATTAAATCATGTTTAAAAAAAATGTTTCCAAAGGAAAGAGTAGTCATGAAAGCTTCCAGGTTAATGAAAATGAAATCTGTCTTACCAAAGAGAGATGATACCCAAGACAACCACTGGGAGCTTGGGCCTGTAAGGGGATGGATGGGGTTTGTGTCCTGGTGTTGAGCCAGACTCCCCATTGTCTATTAGACCACCATCAGAACACAGAGATTGAGAGTTTCTTCTACTTTACATCCAACGAAGACCAAAGACCAGCTCCAAGTCTGCTCCTCAAGAACCCCCTCCCCCCACCCCCTGGCTTGCCTCCTAGTCCGTTTTCATATTAGATTTGTTCATCTCTCCAAGGTTGAAATTGAACTCTTTAAACACCTGGATCAAGACAATCCCCACAGAGACAGTTGTGAATCCACAGGCCATGCCCAAAAAGTCGACCAGCCCCACGTTGCTCCATTCCCGGAAGAGGATAGCTGAGGCCAGCAGGACCAGTGTGGTGAATACTACATAGTAGATGGCTCCAAACACAGAGGAATCGAAGCACTCCAGTGCCTTGTTGATGTACCTGAACTGGACGATGATACTGCAGCCCAGCACAGCCAAGAGCACCAGGCACAGGCACAGGGCTCTCTGACTGGATGGGTTGTTGTGCAAGATGTCCTGCGCTGCCAGTCCAATGCCCTTGGTAGATGGCACTGTGAAACTCCCCAGCAAGGAACAGATGCTGATATAGACCATGATGTTGGTAGGCCCGTGGGCTGGAGCAATCCAGAAGATGAGCAGCAGCAGCATGAGCAACACGATGCATAGGTAGCCCACAAACACTGCAAGACAGACCGCAAACAGTAACCTAGGGTGTCTCCTGGCTGGCTGCCACATGAAAGGGCAGAACTGAATCCCAATCAACAAGGCCATGCTCTGAAGCTTCCCATCTTATTCCCATTGGGGAATAAGCCCCAATGAGCTAGCCATCACAAGGACCACCAGGGCCCATGAAGAAACTATAAACATCTCCAATGACAGGAAGCCACCTGTCTTGTGGCTCCCAATAAAAGCATGAACCCCCAAAATGTCCTAAGTCCTAACTGTGTTACAGAGTGCTCTCCATTGGTACCATTTTATTTATTTATTTATTTTGCCAGTCCTGGGGCTTGAACTCAGGGCTTAGGCACTGTCCCTGAGCTGCTTTTTGCTCAAGGCTAGCACTCTACCCCTTAAGCCACAGTACCACTTTCAGCTTTTTCTGAGTGGTTTATTGGAGAAAAGTGTCTCACAGACTTGCCTGCCTGGCCTGTCTTCAAACCACAATCCCCAAATCTCAGCCTCCCAAGTAGCTAGGATTATAGGCATGAACTAAAGTGGTGCCTGACTAGGTACCATTTTAACAACAATAAAAATCAATGTTGCCAGGCACTGGTGATGGCTCACGCCCATCATCCTAGCTATTCAGGAGGCTGAAATCTGAAGATCCTGGTTCAAAGCCAGACTGGGCAGGCAAATTTGTGAGACTCTGATCTCCAATTAGCCATCAAAAACCTGAAAGAGGAGGTGTGGCTCAAGTGGTAGAGTACCATTCTTGAGCAAAGAACCCAGGCAAGAGTACAAAGCCTGAGTTCAAACCCCAATACCCACACCAAAATAAAAAAAACCAAAAACAAAAACAATATAAGGTGATTTTAAGGTTAAACACAAATGGATTTTCTTTTTCTCTTTTCTATTTTGTTTTGTACTGTTTTGAGGCAGGGACTAAACGCTGCTCAGGATGGTCTTGAATTCCTAGGTTCAGGGAATTCTTTTTGCTCAGTCTCTTGGAGTAGCTGGGACTATAGGTGAATGCCACTGCACTGTGGAAATTACACAAAATAAATCTTTCGGGTCACTCACATCTAACTTAACACTAATTCTCATCTTTCTCCCTTCCCTATCCTTTTACTCTTTTTTTTTTTTTTTTGGTAGGTGATGGGGCAGAGCTTAGGTGCTGTCCTTGAGCTCTTTTGCTCAAGGCTAAATACTCTACCACTTTGAGCCACAGCACCACTTCCAGTTTTTGAGTGGTTAATTGGAGATAAGAGTCACATTGGGACTTTTCTGCCCAGGCTAGCTACGAACCTCAATCCTCAGATCTCAGCCTCCTGAGTAGCTAGGATGACAGGTGTGAGCCACTAGTGCCCAGTTGGATCTGTTTTTAAAATAGATGTTTTTGTTTCTACGATCATCACTGCCAGTTAGAACTACAAAAGAGTCCTCTGGTCCTCACAGTTTGTGTTCTGGGGACATCTGTGTGAAGATATTTTGTACCAGCCCTGTGTAAAATTGTCAATTAGCAGCACAGGATGATCTGCTGGAAATAATTTAGAGGAAAGCTGTACTTAGGAAATTATAAGCGTGCTGCATTGTTTTGATTGCATTTTTCAAAAAAGCATTACATGTCATACAGACACACATACCCTAGGTTTCTGCTCCCAGACCTACGCATCTGTAGAAAGACAGAGAGAGAGAAAGAGAGACATTGCAGAGCTGACAGACACTTCACCACCAGGTGAAGCACCAGGAGCAGCAGGAAGATTATTCAACGAGAAATGAGATGGGGTGACCCAGAGAATGAGTGCTGTGAGGAGGGAGTGCCATGGGAGCGTGGGCAGAGGAATGAGGAAGGAAAGAGCTGATACACAGTAGATTGAATGCCAGGTCCCAAGTGTGTGCAAAGAGACAGCCATGGAAGGAAGCAGGCAGGAGAAGGCACTTAGGTCTCAGGACAGAACCAGACCTTGGCTTAACTCTGAATGGGGCATCCTTGGGTAGTGAGGACACACACAAACTCACATGCCAGCCAGCCAGATTTAAGGCATTTCTGAACAGTTTCCTACAGCCAGCAGATGCACACATACAAGATCAAAGAATGGAGATATAATCAGGATGGACGTTGTTTTTCTGCCCTACCAGGAAAAATATCAGAATGGACTTCCTGGGCTCATTATGTTGGCAGCCTGGTCAGAAAAGTGTTACCTGAGCCGGCTGCTGGTGGCTCACACCTGTAATCCTAGCTACTCGGGAGGCTGAGATCTGAGGATGGCAATTTGAAACCAGCCTGGGCAGAAAAGTCCCTGTGAGACTCTTATCTCCAATTAATCAAAAAACCAGAAGTGGAGCTGTGGCTCAAAGTGGTAGAGTACCAGCCTTGAGCGTAAGAGCTCAGGGACAGCACCCAGGCCCTGAGTTCAAACCCCACGACCAATAACAACAACGAAAAACAAGAGAAAAAGAAAAGAGTTACCTGGATTGGTCAGCTTCTCCTCCAGCTCAGCCTGTGTTGTGACACTCTCGGACTTTGGGGAGTGTATAATCAGTACAACAGAGCCTGCACAGCTCAGCAGACATCCCAACTTGCCTAAGATGTTGAGCTTTTCCTTCAGAAGATAAGAAGCTAAAATGGACCTTCAATTAAAGAAGAGAAACCATTACAGTTGAAATCAAACTATCCCACCTGTTTCTAATTACAGATACAATCTAGATGATCTACATTTTCTTTAAAGCTGTATTCCATTTTCCAATTCGTTTTTGTTGTTGTTCTGATGTTCAGGACGGAAGCCAGGGCCTTGTTTGTATTAAACACATGCTCTACCAACTGCTGAGTAATATCTGTCTCTAGTCCATCATTCAGGGTTTTGGAGGGCTGTATGGGGTTTAAATTCAGGACCTTGTTCTTACTAGGCGTGCCTTCTGCTGCTTGAGCCAGGCCTCTAAGTCCTTTTTGCTCTGGCTTTTTTTGACATGCAGTCTTTCTGTATGCCTGGGCTTGCCTGGACTGCAATCCTCCTATTTAAAGTTTCCACAGTGGCTGGGATGACAGGTGCATGTCACCACACCTAGCTTTTTCCCTCCAGGCTGACTGAAACTTCAGCTCTCCCAAGCTCAGTTTTGTAGTGGAGAAGACAGGCATGCATTCCACTATTGGTTGCAATGGGATCTCACAAACTTTTGCCCACGCTGGCCTTGAACCACAGTTCACTTGCTCTCCAACCCCCAGCAGCTAGGACTATGGAGCATGAATTATCAGCACCCAGAAGTTTTTGTTTTTCTTTTTGTGGTGCTAGGAATAGAACCCAGAGCCTTACCCTACTAGCCTCTATCTTTAGTTTTTAAAAACAGAAAAAAAATTCCTACACTAGTAATTTATTGAAGTTGTTATTCCAACAAAAGCTGCATGGCTATTATAGAGTTAATGCCTAACACTGTATTGTCATCTCAGTAGATATGAAATATAGCACATTAGAAAAAGTGTTAAGACTGATCAAAGTTATTGCTTCCTAGCTGGAAACTAGAGGCTCACACCTGGAATCCTAGCTACTCAGGAGACTGAGATTTGAGGACTTTCAAAACCAGCCCAAGGGGCTGGGAAGTTGGCTCAGTGGTAAAGCGCTTGCCTTGCATGCCTGAGGCCCTGGGTTCGATTCCTCAGCACCACATAAGCAAAAAGAAAAAAGCTGGAAGTGGTGCTGTGGCTCAAGTGGTAGAGCGCTAGCCTTGAGCTGAAGAGCTGAGGGACAGCGCCCAGGCCCAGAGTTCAGGCCCCTCGACTGGACCCAAAAAAAAAAAAAAAAAAAAAACAAAACCAGCCCAAGCAGGAAAGTGAGACTCGGCTCCAGTTAAGGCTAGTTCAAGCCTTAAACTAGCATGCACACACACACACACTTATAAAAACAAAACACACTGGTAGCTCACACCTGAAGCTCACACATTCCAGCTACTCAAGAGGCTGAGGAATCTGAAATCTGAGGACTGTGACTCAAAGCTAGCCCAAGGCAGGAGTCTGTTGAGACTCTTACCTTATTAAACTCCAGATAACCAGGGGTAGAGCTATGGCTCAAGTGGTAGGATGACAGGCTACAGCACAAAAGCTCAGGGACAGTGCCCAGGCCCTGAGTTCAAGCCCCAGGACCAGCATCAAATAAATACATTAAAAAGAAATCAAAATAATCTCACAACATTTGAGAAAGTATGAAAATTGTCAAAATAATTATAATACATGACTTAAATATATTTATACTTAAATAAGTGGAAAATGCACAAACAGGAAGCATGAAAATACTGATAGTAATTAGTATGGCTGAAGGAATCGCTGATCATTGTTCTCAAATACTAAAAACATTGGCAGGGGGCACATACACGCATGCACCAATACTGGGGCTTGAACTTAGGTCCTGGGCAACATACAGTTTTTTGTTTTGTTTTGTTTTTTTGCTTGAGGTTGCTTCTATCACTTGAGCCTCACTTCAACTTTTGGCTTTTGGTGTTAATTGGAAATAAGGGTGTCACAGACTTTCTAGCCTGAACTGGCTTTGAACCAAGATAATCAGCTTTCACCTTCCTAAGTAGCTAGGACAACAGATACGCATAAGCATTGAACTTAGCTCCTTTCAGTTTTATGAGACAGGGTTTTACTATGCAGTATAGGTGGCCTCAAACTCATTACGTTGCTCAGGATAGCCTCAAATTCGTGATTCCCTTAGCTCACTCTTCCCAATGGTGGAGTTTTTGTTTTTTTCTTTTAATTCTAAATTTCTCCTGTATTCCTGGGATGTCAGTCAGCCATGATATATAATCCTTCTTTGGGAAATAGCTCCATTTATCTTCCAAAAAGAAAGTTTGTAGTGGCTGGGCGCTGGTGGCTCACAACTGTCATCCTAGCTACTCAGGAGGCTGAGATCTGAGGACCATGGTTCAAAGCCAGCCCGGGCAGGAAAGTCCGTGAGATTCCTATCTCACCAGAAAACCGGAAGTGGTGCAGTGGCTCAAGTGGTAGAGCGCTAGCCTTGAGCTGTACAGCTGAAAGACAGCGCCTAGGCCCAGAGTTTTAAGCCCCACCATCAACCAAGAAAAAAAAGTAAGTTTGCAGTTTATTTATATTATTGGTCTTGTTGCCAGAGTAATAGTAGACTCAGAGTGAGTGGGGAAACTTCTTCCTCTCCTATTTTGGGGAGTTTATGAAGAATTGGTATTCTTCAAATGTATGACAGAATTTAATCATGAAACCATCTGTGCCTTGGTTTCTTTGTGGCAAGCTTTTTTAAATGAATAGTTTGACCTTTTTTCAATGTTATCATTCTGTTAGATGTTCTGTTTTTTTCTTGAAACAGTTTCAGTCAGTTTCTGTCTTTCTAGGAATGTTTCCATTTCATCTAAATGATCTAAATTGCTGGCTTGTCATTTTTCATAAGTGTGCAGAGTTCTTTAGTTCTTTGCAGGGTCGGTAGTAATATTCCCTATTTTATTGCTGATTTTAATAATGACAGTCTTGTCTTAGTCAAATTTCTGTTGCTGGAAGTGAACATCCCAAACTGGGTAATTTTTACAAAGAATAGGGCTGGGAATATGGCTTAGAGGTAGAGTGCTTGCCTACCATGCATGAAGCTCTGGGTTGGATTCCTCAGTACCACATAAGCAGAAAAAGCCAGAAGTGGCATTATGGCTCAAGTCCTTGAGCACAGAAACTCAGGGACAGTGCCCAGGCCCTGAATTCAATCCCCAGGATTGGCAAAACAACAACTACTACTACTATTGCAAAGAATTGAGGTTTATTTAGCTAGTATTTCTAGAAGTTGAGATGTCTTCAAGTGCATAACACTAGTATCTGCCCACATCTGATGCAGCCTCCTTGCCATACATTACACAGCAAGATAGAACAACTGTCCTTTCTCTTCTTGTTTGTATTTTATTTTTGTGGTGCTAGTACTGAGGCTTGGCTTTTGGGCCTAACATTCTTGGTTAGTGTTTTTGCTCAAGGCTGGTGCTCTACCACTTGAGCCATACCTATACTTCCAGCTTTTTGGTGGTTAACTGTGGAGTCTTGCAGACTTTCTGTTTTGACTGGCTTCAAACTGTGATCCTCAGATACCAACCTCCTGAGTAGCTAGGATAATTAATATGAGCCAATCGTGCTATAATTTAAATAAATAAATATATATTTATATATACACTATATGTTTATATAAACATAAAAATGTTCTTAATAGAAAACATAAACATAAATATGTTCATCATAGATAGACTTGCATGCAAGGGCTTAGTGATCTGTCCAGAATACAGCTGAAAACTAACAAGAAGTACAAAGTTAGATCTCATTTTTCATCGCACCTATCTCTGTTTAATGATGGTTTCTTCAAAGGGAAAGTGGAATGTAAAGATATAACTCACAAGAGAAAGTGTGTCAATCTACTTAATGAATGTCTCACAAAGTCATTGTTGCACTTAGCCAGGTTCAGATGTGGTTTGTCCCTGCCAACACTTGTGCTGAAATTTGATTCACAGTGTAACACTATGGAGATGTGGTAAGGCTTTTAAGAGGTGATTTGGTCATTAAGCGAGATTAATGCAGCTGTCACAGGACTGGATTGGTTACCACAAGAGAGGGTTATTAAAATGTGAGTCCCTCCCTTATTTGCAATATCTAGTATAGATATGAGTCAAGCGGAAAAAGTCAGATAATGTGATGTTAGGAAAACGAACCCTCAAATATGTATTTTAATGTTTTTGTTTCTTCCATGCATGTGTTTCTAACGCATTTATAAGATTATTTCTTTGTTGCTTTGTATGTCCCTCCCCCACAGTGTAACCCCCGCTTTCACTATATTTGATGTCAGTATAACATGTGGAGGAGACGGGGACAAACAAGTCGTTTAAGGATTCAGGTGGACCTGTTGCAACAATGAGAAGTACAAAATGTCATGTCAAAACCAGCTTTACAATGTCGGAGTGGGGGGGGGGAGGGGGGGTTTGATTGGGTGGGGGGGAGGGGGGAGGGTGGGAAGGGAGGTGAAGGGTAAACAAAGGAGGAGGCTGCAATGCTTGGTAAGAAATGTATGCATTATCCTGCCCATGTAATTGTAACCCCTCTGTACAGTATGTTCTCAAATAAAATAAAATAAAATTAAATTAAAAAAAATAATAAATCAAAATCTAAAAATAAAATAAAATGTGAGTCCCCCCCCCACCTTGGTTTTCTGCCAAGAATTAAAGCAGCTTGGGGCCCGCACAAAACTCAGCTATACAGTCTTGGACTCTACAGCAACCAGAACCATAAGCTAAAATAAGCCCTCTTCTTGAAAAAAAAAATCACGGTCTCCAGCATTTTGTGGCAGCAACAGAAAATGGAATAAGTTAATAAAGAGGGGCCCTTGTGATTTTTTGAAAGCTAATGGTCTTCAAGTCTCCATTCTTCCCCTTCCCCTCATCTCCGGACAACCGGATATTGAGTCAGGTTGCATGATTTCCCTGGAGTTCTTGGACCCTTGACGAAAGGCAGATGCAGCCTTGCAAGGAATCTCAGCTTGAGTGTGGAAATCACCTGGCTCACACTGAACTTATGTGGGGGACTGCTCAGCATCCAACAACAGATGCTAAGCATCTAAATAAACATACCAACTGTATGGGTGGGAATGGGAGGGAAAGACTGGGAGAGAGCAAAGGAAGGGAGGACACTGTCCAAAAAGAAGTGTACTATTAGCTGGGCGCTGGTGGCTCACGCCTGTAATCCTAGCTACTCAGGTGGCTGAGATCCGAAGACTGACATTCAAAGCCAGACCAGGCAGAAAAGTCCCCATGAGACTCTTATCTCCAATTAACTACTCAAAAACCAGAAGTGGTGCTGTGGCTCAAGTGGTAGAGAACTAGCCTTGAGCACAAAGAGCTCAGGAACAGAGCCCAGGCTCTGAGTTCAAGCCCCACAACTAACCAAAAAAGGAAAGAAGAAAAAAAATGTGCTCTTTACCTAAAATATAACTATAACCCCTCTGTATATATCCTTTATAATAACAATTTAGAAAATAAAAGGAAAAAAAACAAAAACCTGACTCATTGTGCTTAATGATTTCTCAGAATAACTTACCCAAGTATCAAGAAGACTTGGAAGAAGTTTTCCAGGACAAAGTCCAGGAACGTGAATACGATCAGATTCAGTGATAACCATGAATAAATTAGAATGTAAAAGACACTAAAGTAAATGCTGGGGGGTGGTTGGGGTGGGGAGAGATGGGAAGGGATGGGAAGGGGTAACAAAGGAGGAGGCAACGATGCTTGATAAGAAATGTACTCATTACCTTGCCCATATAATTGTAACCCCTCGGTACAGTATTTTTACAATAAAAATTAAAAAAAAAAAAAAACATGCTAAGAAAAGAGTAACACACAGAACTACATTTAAAGGAATAAAGTTAAATGATACAGACTAGAATACCAAAGACCTATCTTAACATAAAATTATACTACTCGAGAAAAAAAAAAAAAACTTGTACCAATATTGGTGCTTGAACTCAGTGTGCTGTACCTTAATTTTTCACTCAAGAATGGCATTCTACCATTTTAGCCACATTCCAGCTTCTTGGTGGTTAATTGAATGTAAACACCTCATGGATTTTTCTGCCTGAGCTGGCTTTTAACAGGGATCCTCAGATCTCAGTCTCCCAAGTATAAATAGTATTACAAGTGTGAACCATTGGCACCCAGCTATACAATTTTTTTGGGGGGGGTGGTCCATTGTGGGGCATGAACTCCTGGGTGCTGTCCCTGAGCTCTTTTTGCTCAAGGCTACCACTCTACCACTTGAGCCACAGTGCCACTTCCAGCTTTTTTTCAGTGATTAATTAGAGATAAGAATCTCATGGGCTTTCCTTCCCAGGCTGGCTTTGTACCGAGATCCTCAGACCTCAGCCTCTTGAATAGCTAGGATGACAGTTATACTACTTAAGACAAAACAAAACAGAAACATTTAAAATAATAAGAAAAAGGTTTTATATCTAAGCTGCACATCAAATATAAAAATAGATAATTTTAATTCTCACCCAAAAGGCACTCCAAGGGCACCTAGAGGAGTCACCAGGACTGTGGGAACTGCAGTATATGCCAGGAAGTTCCCAATCTGGCCAACAGCCACTGTGAAGAGAATAACAAGGACATCACTTATAAATTACACAGTTCTTTTTCAGCACTGATCATAGGATTGGATCATAGGGTTTTTTTCTGTCTTTTCTTTTTTGGTACTGGGGATCGAACCCAGGATGGTGCACTTGCTAGGCAAGTGCTTTGCTGCTGAGCTACATCCCAGCCCTGGATTTTTTTTTTTTTTTTGTATGTTCTAGTACTGGGATATGAACTCAAAGCTTTGCACTCTTATTCATCTTTTTTCCCCTCAAGACTAGTACGTTACCACTTGAGCCACAGCTCCACTTCTGAGATGCTTTTTGTTGTTGTTGCTGTTTGTTTTTTGTGTTTTTGGGGGGTATAGATTATTAGGGATAAAATCTCATGGACTTTCCTGTCCTGGCTGGCTTCAAAACACAGTCCTCAGATCTCAGCCTCCTAAAAAGCCAGGATTACAAGTGTGAGCCAAAAGTAGCTGGCTTAATTTATTTTTCAACTGAAATATAAAATTGTATATATTTGTGGGTTACTATGTGACATTTTGACATATGTATACATTGTATAATGTTTCAGTTGGGTTAAATATACATAGCTCCTCAAACCTGTATGCATGCTTGCTTGTTTTCTTTCTTTTCTCTTTCTTTCTTTTCTTTTTTTCCTGCCTGTCTTCCTTCCTTCCTTCCTTCCTTCCTTCCTTCCTTTTGTTGTTGTTGATGGTGGTCGTGGAGCTTGGGGCTTGAACTTGAGGCCTGGGCACTCTCCCTGAGTTATTTTTTGCTCAAGGATAGCACTCTACCACTGAGCCACAGTGCCACTTCCAGTTTTCTGGTGGTTAATTGGAGATAAGAGTCACACAGACTTTCCCACCCAGGCTGGCTTTGAACCATGATCTTCAGTTCTCAGCCTCCTAAATAGCTAGGGTTATAGGCATGAGCCACTGGCGCCCAGCTGTATTATTTCTTTGTAGTACAAACATTCAAAGTCCTTCCTTCTAGCTTTTTTGAAATAATGGTGTGAGTTTTCTTTATGGGTAGTTACGCAAGAACTTCAGACTCCTGTCTAACTATACCTGAGTACCCAGGACCAACCTCTCATCAACAAATTGGGTGGAAAATGGCTTGGACCTACTTCTACCATGGGCAGCCACCCACAGTGTACGAGCAGCACAGGACTTCCCTAAAGCCTCCCCCTAAACAGAAAAGAGAAGTTCTTCAATTAACAGAATCAGCCTTCACGTGGTAATAGCTTGCTGTAAGATAATATATGACAACGCATATGTTTCTGAATTTTGTATACAGCTGCCCCTTTACAAGTGGAATTCAAAACTCCAATTTTACAATTTACATTTAAATTACAAGAAGACTTCTGATCTGGTCTTTGAATCAAGTCTCTCATTCATTAAATCAATTGTATTGGCCAAATCAAGAAGCTTATGTGGCTCTTGCCCGCAAGCCTAGCTACTCAGGAGGCTGAGATCTGAGGATCACTGTTCAGAGTCAGGGAGGGCAGGAAAGTCTTTCACTCTCCTATCTCCACTCAACCACCAATAAAGCCAGAAGTGGGGCTGTGACTCAGGTGGTAAAGAGCTAGCCTTGATTAGAAAAGCTAAAAAAAAAAAGCACCCAGGTTCTAAATTCAATCCCCAGTACCAGCAAAATAAATAAATAAAGTTGCCTAACAAAATGGAATTTTACTTTAAAAAAAAAAAGACATCAGCCCTTTTTTATGCTGAGTAAGCCAGAGATGTTTTAATTTCTTCAGATTCAGGACAAAATTAACCTGGATAAAATTCAGGACCAATTGTGGCAGCCAATGTCTCTGCCCTTTCTTCGGTGGCCTTCATTCCAAAAGCTCCCACCCATCCAAGGAAGAGAAACACAACCAAGGAAGGAGGGTGGATCTCAGGTGCAGAGAGGATGGGAGGATGGTTTGAGTCTGGGAAGGGGCAGGTTCACACCTCCTCCCAAATACTGCCACGTTCATCCCACCAGAAAATAACTGATCTTACAAAAGAAAGAAGCCTTTAATCCTAGCTACTCAAGAGGCTGGGATCAGAGGAGGATAAAGGTTCAAAGCCAGCCTGGGCAGGAAAATCCAGGGAACTGTTATCTCCAATTAATCGCCTCAAAAGCCAGAAGTAAAGTTGTGGCTCAAGTGGTTGAGCACCAGCCCTGAGTAAAAAATCTCAGGGATAATTCCCAGGCCCTGAGGTCAAGCTCCAGGACCAACACACACACAAAGAATGAATGAATGAGTGAGTAAAATGAAAACTACACCAGTCACTTACTTGCAATAGTGCCAGCCCACCAGACAATGTCTGTTAAATAGGAGGTACCTGTGAAAGAATAAGAAGAACATCAGTGAAGTAGATTACAGGCCACACATGTAACTTACATAAAAGGTTGCCAAGACATACTTAGAAACTTCACGTGAAAACTAATACTGAAAAGAATAACGAATGCCATACCATTTTTATTAGCCTATTAGGGGTAGGGTACCATTTATCTGCCAAGGGCCATTTGGCATATGATGTTAACTGGTATGGGCATTTATGTTGCTATTTTTAAAAAGTCCCAACCCAGGTGCCAGTGGCTCATGCCTGTGATCCTAGCTACTCAGGAGGCTGAAATCCAGAGAATGGCAGTTTGAAGTTAGCCCTAACAGAAAGTCTGTCTCCAAAATAACCAGCAAAGCTGAGCACAGGTGGCTCCGTCCTGTTAATCCTAATGACTCCAGAACCTGAAGTCTGAATCATGGCTTGAAGCCAGCCAGGGCAGAAAAGTCCATGTGACTCTTATCTCCAATGAACCACCAAAGAGCCAAAGGTGAAGTTGTGGCTCCAGTGGTAGAAGGCCAGCCTTGAGTGAAAAGCTCGGGGACAGTATCCAGGCCCTGAGTTCAAGTCCCCATACCAGCATAAATAAAATAAAAATATATCAAATAATTATAAATTATAAAATAAGTAACCAGTTTTTTTTTTAAAGTCATCTTAGGGGATGTGGCTCAAGTGGCAGAGTGCCAAGAAAGCAAGCTGAGCAAGTTTTAGTCCCTGAAATCAAACCTCAGCATTACATACATACATACTCCACTTCCAATTTTGTGGTGGTTAATTGGATGTAAAGAATCTCACAGATTTTCCTGCCTTGGCTGGCTTGGAACCACAAGCCTCGGATCTCAATTGTATGAGTAGCTAGGATTATAGGCATGAGCCAATAGTGTCCAGCTTAAAATCAACTTTTTTTTTTCTAGTCCTGGGGTTTGAACTCAGAGCCTGGGCACTGTCCCTGAGCTTCTTTTTGTTCAAGGATAGCACTCTACCACCTGAGCCACAATGCCACTTCCAGCTTTTTCTATTTATATGGTACTAAGGAAGGAACCCAGAGCTTCATGCATGCTAGGCAAGCACTCTACCACTAAGCCTCATTCCCAGCCCTACAATCAACTTTTGATGTTCTTGATTTTCTTTCTTTTCTAATTCTTAATTATTCCCACTCTTTTGTTTGTTATTTCCTTTGAGTTTCATTTGTTCTTTACATTCTAGTGCTTAAGGTAGACAATTAAGAGTTATGAATGTCATGCAGTATTACTCTCTTTCTCCCTCTTGCCATTTTTATAGTTTTAATGGATTTTATTATGCTACTTTTACCTGCACATAAAATAGTGCAGCCATATTCCTATTCCCATTAATTTCCCCTTGCCTCATCCCCACTTGTCCCTCCAAACAATCCCTTTTACATTGATATCATACCTATATATACATCTATATACACACACATACATAGCCATATACGTGTATGTGTATACGTGTATGTGTGTGCGTGTGTGTGCACGAGTGTACGTGCGCACGCACGCATGTGTAGGAAAGGAGGGAGAGATAATGAGAGGGGAAGTTAGATTCTGATTTCAGAAAAGCATGTAGCCTTAAGAAGCCAGGTAAGTTCTGGCTTATCTTCCTTAAGTTCCACCCATTTTCCTCCAAATGACATTTAATTTCAGTCTTTATGGCTGAATAACACTCTGTTGTATATAGAAACCATTCTTTCTTAATCCATTCATCAGCTGATTGCTAATCACACAGTTGCTATTTAAAGGAATGTTTCCTATATTACCCCCAAACACACCGATCTCATGACCGGAAGACTGGTATGAAAAACCCTGAGGACTGGTCCTCCCAGCAAAACCATCATCACTAACGAAAAAGATATTCTCAAATATATGAAAAGTCTGGAATTTATCAGCGTCTGTCTCTTTTTTAATTTTTCATTTCAGTAATTTCAGTCTACTTTTGGGGGGGGCGAACTGGGAGGCTTGGTTGGTCTAGCAAAAGGATTGTCAATTCTGTTCATTTGTTCAAAGAACCTTCTTTTTATTTACTTATTTTTGTCTGTTGGCAGTGCTAGAGATTCAACTCAGGGCCTCCAGCTTGCTAAGGCAGGCTCTCCATCGCTTGAGCCACATCTCTAACCTATTTTTTTTTTTTTATCAGTCATGGGGCTTGAACTCTGGGCCTGGGCACTGTCCCTGAGCTCTTTAGCTCAAGGCAAGCACTCTACCACTTGAGACACAGCGCCACTTCTGGTTTTCTAGTGGTTTATTGGAGATCAGAGTCTCATGGACTTTTCTGCCAGCCTGGGCTGGCTTTGAACCATGATCCTCAGATCTCAGTCTCCTGAGTAGCTAGGATTACAGGTGTGAGCCTTCAGAGCCCAGCTTCTAGCTTATTTTTACACTGAAGGAAGAGGATTCCTTCCTCTCTTTCAGCCAGGTGCTATTGGGCATTGGCTTTTCCTATTTATGTCCTAAAAACACTGGGTTCCTTCAGTTTCACCCAGGGAACATACCACTGTCTGTATAGCTTCTAGAATCACCCAGTACCTTCAGGAAATGCCTGTTAAAGCTCAGCCCAATCCCTCTACTTTCTAGCTGAGGCCTGACTTCTATCATTCTTCAGATCCACATTACTCAGAAAAAACAGAGATCCACAGAACTGAAGAACACTGGGGACTCTAGTTTGTTTGTACATACTTGTGCTTCCTCCCTCCACTCCCAGGTGCCAGAGGAAACAAAAATCAAATCCAAGGACCTTTCCCTCACCAAAAACCTGGGTTGCTGAGAGTTGTTGTTTATGAGGGCTGACTGATAAGACAAAGAAGTATTTGTGCAAATATGAAAGAGACAAGATGGTTAAAAAAAACTGGCAGTTACACTGTACAATCACTGGCTAGTAGCATCTAAGACCTTCTGTTTAATTATAAACACACAGAAGAAACTCTTTGAAACTATGGATTTCTAAGTGTAAAATATAGATGATCTTCTAATTTATTTTTTTTGGGGGGTCCGATCATGGGGCCTGAACTCTGGGCCTGGGCGCTGTCCCTCAGCTCTTCAGCTCAAGGCTAGCACTCTACCACTTGAGCCACAATGCCACTTCTGGCTTTTTTCTTTTTGCTTATGTGGTGCTGAGGAATCGAACCCAGGGCCTCATGCATGCAAGGCAAGCGCTCTACCACTGAGCCACCTTCCCAGCCCCTGATCTTCTAATTTATTTAATGTCTGATTCTTTCATGGGAAAAATTATTCCTATTTGTGTGCTCATAACAGCAACATTAGAAGCCGAGCTAACAGCAAAGGGAAAATGGATGATTATGTCCTTTGTAAATGAATATCTTGAGTTAAAAAATGTAATCAATTTTGCAGCTTTCTTTAAAAAAGGTTTAGGGATTGAGAAATATTGTTTCCTGAGAATCACACAGGGAGATAAAGGTGTTATCTTCAGAGAAACTGTGCAAACACACATACACACACACACACACACACACACACACACACACACACACACACAAAACCCGTATCAACTGACAGTGATCCTATTGGGGGTATGGATGGGGTTCAGTACTTGAGGTCTCCGCCCTTTTTTTCTAATCTGCCCATACTGTGACTTAAACTTAAGATCTTGCATTCTCCTTCAGCTTGTTCACTCAAGGTGGTACTAGAGTCACAGCTCTACAGCTGGCTTTTGGATGGTTAATTAGAGATAAAAGTCTCACAGACTCTTCTTCCCAGGCAGGCTTTAAACTGTGATCCTCAGATCTTAGCCTCCTAAGAAGCTAGGCTTACAGGCCTGAGCCACCAGTGCTCAGCTTTTGACATTCTTTTACATGCTAGGATTAGATAGGCATAATTCATTTTCCTAAAGAAATAGTCTGGAAACCGTGAAGAACAAATTTGTAGGACTTTCATAATTTATACAATGTTTACTATGAAATTACATAATCAAGATAGGCTGGTACTAACATGGACAGATACACACAACAAAACAGAATAAATGTCAGACACACATCCTCTTGTGTAAAAGTCAGAGCACAGATGAATGAACTAGCACAATTCAATAAAGAGAGTCTCTTCAACAAAGGGAAGAGTAAATCTTGAATTACACCTAAGGCATACACAAAAAGCAACTGAAGATGGCCTAAAAGTAATCGTGACTTTTACCAATAGACCTAAAATCAAAGCTAAAGATATAAAATTTCTAGAAGAAAATACAAGAGATGCTGTTATAAGCTGAGAAGAGACCAAGGTTCCTAAGACAGAAATGATAAATCACATAAAAAATAAATCAGACTTCATCAAAACCAGTAATTTCTGCTTTCAAAAAGTGCCATTAAGAAAACAAATAGCAGATGAGAGGGCTCACTCCTATGAGCTAACACAGGAAGCAGGAGGCCAGCCTGCTAAACAGGGAGGAGAAAGGAAGATAGAAGAGAAAGGAGGAAAAAGGAGAGAAGAGGAAGGGGGAGAGAAGGAGGAGAAGGAAGGGAAGCATAAGGGGAAGGGAAAGAAAGAGAAAGAGGGGAAGGGGGAGGGAGAAGGGAAGGGAGGAGATGAAAGAGAAGGGAAGAGGAGAGCAAGAGAAGGGAGGGAAGGGAAGGGAGTAGATGGAAGAGAAGGGAAGGAAGAGGAGAGAGGAGAGGAAGGGAGGGGAAGAGAAATAAAGGGAAAGTTGAGCTATGGAGGAAAATGTTTATAACCTCTCTACCTGACAAAAGACTTGTGTCCAGGCTATATATAGCATACAAATTCTAATAGCCAATAATAAAAAGATACCACCCAAGTACCCAATGTAAGTCTTGAAAAAATACTTCACATAGAGCATATACAAAAAGCCAATAAACTTTTAAGATGCCAAATATCCCTAAGTACTAGGAAAATGCAAATTAAAGTCACAGTTATAGAGCACCATGAATTCAACAGAATAGCTAAAATTAAACAGATGAAAACACTAAGCTGTCACTGGTGGCTCATACCTATAATCATTCCTACTCAAGAGGCTATGATCTGAGGATCTCAGCTCAAAGCCAGCCTGGGTAGTAAAGTCCAAGAGCCTCATCTCCATTTAGCCAGCAAAAAGCCAGAAGTGAGGGTGTAGTTCAAGTGTAGCGCACTGGCCATGAGCAAAAAAGCTACGTGAGAGCACAAGGCCCCTAGTTGTTTTTTTTTTTTTTTGGGTCCAGTCATGGGGCCTGAACTCTGGGCCTGGGCGCTGTCCCTCAGCTCTTCAGCTCAAGGCTAGCGCTCTACCACTTGAGCCACAGCGCCACTTCTGGCTTTTTTCTTTTGCTTATGTGGTGCTGAGGAATCGAACCCAGGGCCTCTGGCATGCAAGGCATGCGCTCTACCACTGAGCCACCTTCCCAGCCCAAGGCCCCATGTTTAAACCCCAGTACTGAGGGGAAGGACATAAAGAACTATTGGGGGAAATGTGGAACATTTGTTATATTGATGATGATATTTAGCAGTGCCTTAAAACTCTCGAGTAGCTAGAATTAGCTACTAGCACCCAGCCCATATCCAATTTTTTGAGGAACTGTTTGCCTAGCAGATATATTGTCTTACATTCCCAGTACCAACACACGAGTTCCAATTTCTCTACATCCTCCCCCAAACTGATCTGGTTTTGTTTTCACAACAACCATCCTTATGAGATAGACTTAATTGTAGTTTTGAAAGGAGGATATTCTTAGGAGAGGATTGCAAAGGCTCAATAGCTATATGCATACAATTACATAAAATGAGATTTATGGAAATGAACTCCAAGAAATGGAAACAAGAGGTTTCTTTTTATTTTCTTTTGTTTTTCTCTGTTGTGGCTGCTTTTGTTTTCTATACCTTTTGTATGCAAGTTTATCTGTTTTAGGGAGGGGAAGGAGAGCACAGAAATGATGGGAGAGGGCTGAGAATGTGGCTTAGTGGTGGAGTGCTTGCCTAGCATTCATGAAGTCCTCGGTTCAGTTCCTTAGTACCACATGCACAGAAAAATCCAGAAATGGCTCTGTGGCCCAAGTGGTAGAGCACTAGCCTTGAGCAAAAGAGGCTTAAGGACAATGCCCAGGCCCTGAGTTCAAGCCCCAGGCTTGGGGAAAAAAAAAAGAAAGAAATGGTGAGACAAAGGGTGAACAAATGTAGCAGTGACACTCACTAGACACTACCTATACAACTTGTGGGGGGAGGGGGGCCATGAGGGAAAAACAGGGAGAAAACGAGGGAAGAGGTGACACTGTTCAAAAAGAAATGTACTTGACTTATGTAACCCCTCTGTACATCACCTTTACAATAACGATTTTTAAAAAAGAGAATCGTGGTTTTGAAAAAAAAAATTCTTTTAAAGACTAGTAGACTCATCTTGGCCTGTAGCATTAAGTATCTAATTTCTAAGTCTCCAGCAAGTTTTTGAGCACTCAACTTTTCTGATGTTGGACTCAAGGAAGCGTGTTCTTAGGGCAGCCATCTTATCCCAGCCACACACACACACACACACACCACCCTGCACAGCCTGACCATGAGCCCATGCACCCATCATCCCCACAGCCACAGCCTCAGCCTCGCATCCTCTAAACGGCTGTCACAGTGAAAGCTATGGATACCAGGAAACATTTGGTCTTACCAGACCAAGACAGAAGTAGAGCCAGGAAGGGAAGGCTCAAGCCCACTTGCATGAGATAAGTACTTTCTCAGGGACTTTCTTGAAAGTCCCACTAGAGATCCCTTCTTGTCCTACATGCATCGCACACAGCTCATGCACTCCCCGATGAGTTCTTTCATAAAACTACTTGTTTGAAATAGTCTTTAACACAATGAAGGAACGATGCTCTTAACAGAATGCTTGCTAGCAAGGGCATGTGCACCAATGAGCTGACATCAATGTCCACCTCAGGCTTCCAAGACCAAGGAACTCTGTATCCAGGTAATAGGTATATGTACATTTCTCTTTTTGCCTTTAAAATACCCATGAATACATCCATCCCCATGAATACATCCATGGTGTCCTTGGGTATGTCTATTCCCATTGCAGTTCTAATATTCCTAAATAACATGGTGACTCCTTGGGAGAATCTCTGGTTATTTATGTTATATAATGGTTTTTATTTTAAATGTCCCCAGAGCACAAGAGGCTAAAAGCCAGTCATGGTCCTGGATCTATTGGGGAAATGATAGAATCTTTAGGAGATAGGGCCAGTGGTTCTCTCTCTCCTCTCTCTCTCTTTCTCTCTGTCTTACTCTGTCTCTCTGTCTCTGTGTCTCTCTGTCTCTTTCTCTTTCTCTCTCTTCTCCCTCTCCCTTTCCTCCTGCTCCCCCATCTCTCTCTTTTGCCAGTCCTGGGGCTATAACTCAGAGCCTGAACACTGTCCCTAAGATTCTTTATGTTCAACCCTAGTGTTCTCCCACTTGAGTCACGGCTCTAGCTTTTTCTGAGTGGTTTATTGGAGATAAGAGTCTCACACTTTTCTGCCCTGGCTGACTTTGAACTGCGATCCTCAGATTACAGCCTCCCTGAGTAGCTAGGATGACAGGCATGAACCACCATTGCCCAGCTTTTCTTCTTGCTTTCTCTCTCTCATTCTTCCCCTTTTCCCTGCTCCCCAGCTACCATGAGGAGAACAAGCTTCATTAGTCATGATACACTACGCTGCCACAGGTGGCCAAAGCAACGAGGCCATGTGACCATGGAGTAAAACTTCCAAAACTGTAGTAGCTGGGGGAAGTAGGAAGTTCATAAATAGCACATTTTTTACTTTATGAACTTAAAAGCATAGTACAGAGTTTGGGGGGGTGCTCATGTCTCTCATCCCAGCTACTTGAGAGTCTGAGGTAGGAGGATTGTATGTTTGATTGTATGTTGAGGGTAATATACAAGCAAAACACAACAAGTAAAATAAATAAGAGCTTCCATCATGTGTTACTACTAATGTGGTACTTTATCATTGAATCTAGGGCCTCAGGAATGCGAAGTACATGCTCTAATCACTGGACTTTCCTTCCTCATCATGTTTTCTTAAGAGGTAGACTTGTTATTTTCCTATGTCTCAGTTCTCTTGAACACATAATGGGAACTGAAATCATACACTTAGTTTTCTTCTATAATTCACTCAGTAATTGGTGGGAATATAAACTAGTTGAAATATAGAAGTATCCTAAAATCCAGTGATACTCTTCTTGGTCCTTTATCCAAAAGATTTCAAGTCAGGATACAGTAAAGATACTTGTACACCCATATTCGTTGCTGCACTATCCACCACACCCAATGCCCTACAATAGATGAGTGGATCAAAAAAATGTCTTTTGAAGGGAAATGCATGGGCCTGGAAAAATATATGTTAAATGAAGTTAAGTCGGGCTCCAAGAGATAAAGGGTGCATGTTTTCTCACATAATGTGGAAGCTAGAGTTAAGTTATAAGTACATATGCAAACCTATACAGGGCCATATGCAGATTTATACAAACAGACTAGAGCTGGATATATTCAGGGGAGGATTCCAGTGGTATAACCCTTCTAAACAACTAACAGACAGCTTAACAAGCTCAAATATATTGTGTGGGAAAGGTCAAGGGGAGGGGAGGTAAATGAATGGAGAGAGGAAGGTTGGGCCAATACAGTTAGAATATTCAATGTACTGGCCAAACAATAGTGGCTCATTCCTATAATCCTAAGTACTCAGGAGGCTGAGATCTGAGGATTGCAGTTTGACATCAGCTGGGGCAGGAAAGTCTTGAGACTCTCACCAATTAACCACAGAAAACTGGAAGTGGAGTTGTGGCTCAAAGTTGTCTAGCCTTGAGCACAAAAGCTCAGGGGACAGCATGCAAGCCCTGAATTCAAGCCCCAGAACCAACAAAAAATAATAAGTCAACGTATATATGTGAAAACAGAACTAGGTAACTTGCAAGATGGAAAAGAACTATTGAAGGGGTGACACTGATCAAGATGTGTCCATAGATAGATTTTGTTGAACTGAAACCTCTTTGTATGACTGAGAGCTAATAAAATAATTGGTTTGTTTATTTATATTTCCTACCAAAAGCCTGTGTTTAGATCGCCTTCCTTTTCCCTTCATGTCTTTCCTTTAGTGACATGTATCTTAAAGTCCCACCTAGCTACAATAGTTTCAGATAGTATGACCCATTAGAGAACTAGTAGGAAATTATGTTAAGTTGTTCTTCAGTTCCGGCTTGTATGGCTTGTTATGTTTTTCTCAGGATTACACTAGGTTTATGGGATTTGGGAAGGGGAGGAGTCCTCCTCATATCAAGGGTACATATGTTGGGGGTTTTTGTTGCATTCATTTATTTACTATTTATTTATTTCCAGTACTGGGGAATCAAAACCCAGGGCCTTGTACTTGCTAGCCAAGTGCTCTACTACCACTTTATTGTATTTTGTCACTGAGATAAGCTCTCAATAAGCTTTCCCCAGCTGGTTTCAAATTCCTGATCTCCTGCTTTTGCCTCCTAAGTAGCTAGGATTACAGGCATAAAGGACCATGCCTACCTTGTGTACGTGCACGCACATGTACATGTGCTACACTAGAGCTTGATCTCAGGGCCTGGAAGCTGTCCCTTGGTCTTATTGCTCAAGGCTGGTGCTCTACCATTTGAACTATACCTCCACTTTTTTTTTTTTTTTTTTGGTCCAGTTGTGGAGCCTGAACTCTGGGCCTGAGCACTGTCCCTCAGCTCTTCAGCTCAAGGCTAGTGCCCTACCACTTGAGCCACAGCGACACTTCCGGCTTTTTTTCTTTTTTTTGCTTCTGTGGTGCTGAGGAATTGAACCCAGGGCCTCAGGCATGCAAGGCAAGCGCTCTACCATTGAGCCACCTTCCCAGCCCCTATACCTCCACTTTTGACTGTTCTGCTTAATTGCAGTCTCACAGTTTTTCTGCTCAAGCTAGCTTTGAACCTCAATCTTCAGATCTCAGCCTTCTGAGTAGTAACAGGTATGAGCTACTAGTTTCCAGGTCTACGTGTGTGTGCGCACACGCGCGCGTGCACCTATAGATATGCCAGTTCTGGGGCTTGAACTCAGGCATTGTCTCTTAGCTTTTTTGCTCAAGGCTGGTGCTCTCCCATTTGAGCCACAGACATATCTACTTCTGGCTTTTTGGTGGTTAATTGGAGTTAAGAATCTCATGGACTTTCCTGTCCTGACTGGCTTAGAACCTTGATCAGCTCAGATGTCAGCTTCCTGAGTAGCTAGGATTACAGGTGCCCATCTCTACCTTATTTTTGAGTCACAGGAAACACATTACCCAATCCTAAGGTCCATCAAATTGACAAACTGAAGAACATTGGCATGATTAGCCATGTGCCAGATGAATTTGTTCCTTATAGATGGAAATGTCTGGATCCTTGGAAAGTTCTATGTGGTGTTATTTAGGCTTCATATAAAGATGGAGTTGCTTTCACTCTCAAGATTACTTCTTTAAAAATATACTCACAACTTTATATTTCCACTCAATTGTCAGGTTCCTTATCTCTAAAAGCATTCCTGAGTCACTATTCAGAAAATTCCACCTGCATACTAGAATCAGAATGAAGTGTGTTTGCTTCTCAAAATCCACGGTCCAGCAGCCAGGTCCTTTCCCACAGAGCTTTTAATACTGGTCTTGTGAGATTATGGCTAACGACTAGCTCCTATGGAAGCAAATCTCATTTTCCTTTTCAAAGCATGCTACTTAGCAGGGCACTGGTGGCTCAGGCTTGTAAAATCCTAGCTACTCAGGAGGCTAAGATCTGAAGACTGAAGTTCAAAGCCAGCCTGAGAAAGGAAAGTCCATGACACTTGTATCTCCAATGAACCACCAAAAATGCCAGAAGTGGAGCTGTGGCTCAAGAAGTAGAGTGCTAGCCTTGAATACAAAAGCTCAGGGACACTGTCCAGGCCCTAAGCTCAAGCCCCAGACAGGCACCAAAAAATAAAAATAAAAATAATAGCATGCGGCCTGCTGCCTTCAATAAAGTCTCCTCTTCTTCTTCTCCTTCTTCTCCTTCTTTTGTGCCAGTCCTGGGCTAAGTTCTGTCCCTGAGTTTTTGTTGTTGTTGTTTTTTTGGGTCGGGTCGTGGGGCCTGAACTCTGGGCCTGGGCACTGTCCCTCAGCTCTTCGGCTCAAGGCTAGCGCTCTACCACTTGAACCACAGCGCCACTTCTGGCTTTCTTTTTGCTTATGTGGTGCTGAGGAATCGAACCCAGGGCCTCAGGCATGCAAGGCAAGCACTCTACCACTGAGCCACCTTCCCAGTCCCTGTCCCTGAGTTTTTTGTTGTTGTTGTTGTTCAAAGCTAACACTGAGCTCCACTTCCAGCTTTTGGGTGGTTAACTGGAGATTTGAGTCTCATAGACTTTCTTATCCAGGATGGCTTCAAACTATGATTCTCAGATTTCAGGCTCCTCAGTAGCCAGGATGATAGGTGTGACTCACCAGCACCCAGCTTCTCAGGCCTTTCTTCACAGCAAGCAACATTGGCAAAGGAGGATTCTACCTAACCTCTCAATTCTCATGTCACTAAGAATGGGGTTCTAGTGGCTTAACCAGCCAGGAAGTACTCAGTGGGTCCATTGGGGGTGGTATATTTTTTTAGTGTATGTTAAGGCTATCTTGCTTTGTTTCTTTTAAATACATCACGCTGAAGATCACACATATTCAGGATGGTTGACTGAGATGACTCAACCAACAATCCCAGAGCAAAAGGCACTGGAATGAACACACCTAATGCCGGCCCCTGGGAAGGAGTATCCCCTTGTCCCCCGCTGGTACCGCCTTCTGGGGCTCCGCAGTCTCCTAGTTGTGCATGACCACTGCAAGGAGCTCAAAACCAGCAAGTCCTGCTCTCCCAAGCGCACCCTCCCCCCCCCCCCCGCAAAAGGCACGTCCCGGGCTCCCACCAGCCCCGGCATCCCGTGGTTACGACCTCCCTGGCAGAGATGGAAGTGGGGGCCACTGGGGAGCTTTGGGCTTCACCAGGATACAAGTCAGCGGGCTTGGAGCGGCCCGAGGAGGCTGGAAGGGTGGGGAGGAGCAAAGCCGTGGCTGGGGGACCCGGGAAGACAGCACAAGGCCTGGTCCACGCGCTGGGAAAGGGCAGACACACGGCGACAGCGACCCGGGAGCCAGGGCTGCACATGCACCTGCGATGGGGGGGGGGGGGTGCAGCTGCCCGAGGACCGGGTGAGGCCCACCCCCAGGTGGGGGCCCGGCCGGCCGGGGGAGGGGGGTGGGGGGGTGAGGGGGATGGGGGGGCCTCCACGGCAGGTGCGAGAGCCCAGCACAAAGTCGAGTCCTGCACGTCCTGCTCCCCACTGTCCAGCCGGGGGTGGGGGTGGGGGACGACCCCGCGCCCCCCCCACATTCCCGCCCCGCGGCTTTCCCACGGCCCGCCCCCTCCCCCCGCGCCCGAGCGCGGCCCAGCCCCCGCCGTACCTCGCCGCTTGGCGCGCACGATGCCCTTCTTCTGCAGCACGAACGTGGAGCCGTTCACCAGGCTCGACACCACAGCCACGCCCAGGCCCAGCGACACGGCGGCGGGGCTCGGGCTGCGCGCCCCCTCCCCGGCCGCCGCCGCCGCCGCCGCCGCCGCCGCCGCTGCGGCCGCTGCGGTCCCCATTCCGCCCCGGCCCGCCCGCCCGCCCTCCGCGACTGCGCCTGCGCGCCGCGCCCCGCGCCCCGCGCGCGCGGGCGGGGACCGGGAGGGACGGGGAGGGACCGAGGGCGGGAGGGGGCCGGGATCTGCTCCGGGGGAGCCGACGGAGGGCGAGTCTGCGACCCGGGTCCGGGAGGAGGACCATGCCCAGGATCTGCGGGACCCCAGCGGGGAAAGTGGAACTTCACCCGGAAGGATGGGGAGGAAGAGACCTGGGGGGGTTAAGAGGGCGGGGTCAAGGGCAGGCGGGGAGACTGAGCTGATGGGGGGGGGGGGGCTTTGGGTGCGATTAGAATAACGCCAGAGACCCAGGACCCCTGGATGCACGGGGAAATGGAGAGGGGAGAGGGCTGGGGTGGGCAGGGCTGGGGTGGGCTGGGGTGGGCAGGGCTGGGGTGGGCAGGGCTGGGGTGGGCAGGGCTGGGCTGGGCTGGGGTGGGCAGGGTTGGGGTGGGCTGGGCTGGGGTGGGCTGGGCAGGGCAGGGCTGGGGTGGGCAGGGCTGGGGTGAGCTGGGGTGGGCTGGGCTGGGCTGGGCTGAGCAGGGCAGGGCTGGGGTGGGCAGGGCTGGGGTGGGCAGGGCTGGGGTGGGCTGGGCTGGGCTGGGCTGAGCAGGGCAGGGCTGGGGTGGGCAGGGCTGGGGTGAGCTGGGCGGGGGTGGGCAGGGTTGGGGTGGGTTGGGGTGGGTGCCCCTAGGTGCAGGGCCTTAAAAGACCTGAAGGGAGTTGGGGGGGGGGGGGACTTCGACAGGTGACGACCAGGAGGTGAACTGGGCTGGGCGGGCAACTAGAGTTTTCCAGACCCAGTCAATAAACGCTCAGAACGCCCAGTGAAGTTTGCATCCCGGAGCTGGGGGCACATTTAAAAGGAACACCCACCCCATCCCCAAAGTCGTGAATTCTTTCCTCCCAGCTTCTTCCCCTCTCCCCCGTCCATCCCTCCCCCCCCCCCCAACTCCTCCTCGTGAAGTCAACTCTCTCCATTCTAGAGCTTGCTATCCTACTGGGTGTATTCTTCATTTTGATAATTTAATAAAACAGGTAAAAGTTATGGAAAGCCTACGAAAGGTTGCTTTAAAACGAATCCTTGGCCAGAAACTGGTGGCTCACACCTGTCATCCTAACTACTCAGGAGGCTGAGATTCGTGGTTCAAAGCCGGCCCAGGCAGGAAAGTCTGTGAGATTCTTATCTCCAATTAGTCACCAGAAAACCAGAAGTGGACCTGTGGCTCTAAGTTATGGAGTGCTAACTCTGAGCAAAAAGAACTCAGGGACAGAACTCAGGTCTCAAGTTTAAACCCCACGACCAACCCAAAACTAAAACTAATCCTTGCAGGGCACTTGGTAGTTCACATTTGTAAATCCTAGATACTCTGGAAGTAGAGATCTGAGAATCACAGCAGAGTCTGTTAGACTCTTATCTCCAATGAATCATCAAAAAGCCAGAAATGGAGTTGTAGCTCAAGTGATAGAACACCAGCTTGGAGTAAAAAAGTTAAGGGACAGCACCCAGCCCTGAGTTCAAGCCTCAGTACTAGAGAAGAAAAAAACAAAACAAAACAAAAATGAACACTACTATAGTTCTTACCTAGTTATTGTGGGTGGTATATGCTTTTACATGTTTCCACTGACAATAAATAAAACTTCCCTTTGGCTCTGTATTTTTTCACAATCCAGTTCCCTATTGCCACATAATTATGAGTATTTTAGTTTTTTTTTTTTGGGGGGGGGGTCCGGTCGTGGGGCCTGAACTCTGGGCCTGGGTGCTGTCCCTCAGCTCTTCAGCTCAAGGCTAGCACTCTACCACTTGAGCCACAACGCCACTTCCGGCTTTTTTTTCCTGCTTATGTGGTGCTGAGAAATCAAACCCAGGGCCTCATGCATGCAAGGCAAGCACTCTACCACTGAGCCACCTTCCCAGCCCCAATTATGAGTATTTTAATGACAATAGAATCTCCATAAAAACCAATGACTAATTTGTCTAACTATTCAGTGATTTCTGATCCCTAAGTTGCTACCTAAGAGTTTTGGGATTTTTTTACCCTTCTAAACAGCACCACTATGCTCAACTATACTGAAGTGCTTTAGGCCAAAAGAGACTTGTCCATCATTTTTAACTCAGTAAATATAGTGAATACCAAAAATATGAAATAATCTTAAATTCCATCATCTCCAAATAACTATTACCATTAAAGAATTTACTCCAGACATTTTCCCCCGTGTAACCAGGTAAAAGGGCTATTCATAGTAAATCAAATGGAAAGGCTCAGACAGTATTTTTTTCCAGATAATATCTGTGTTGACTTTTGTTCCTGGAATTTCAGCTCCGAGCCTCATGCTTGCTAAGCAAGCACTCATCACTTGAGGGATGCCTCTAGCCCCTAGAAAATATTTTTATTTGTTTATTTATTTATTTATTTATGCTAGGCCCTGAACTCAGGGCCTGGGCACTGTCCCTGAGCTTCTTTTGCTCAAGGCTAGCGCTCTGCCACTGGAGCCACAGGGCCAATTCAAGCTTTTTCTGTGTATGTGGTACTGAGGAATTGAACCCAGGACTTCATGAATCCTAGGCAAGCACTCTACCACTAAGCCACATTCACAGCCTTAGACAGTATTTTTAATTAAAAAGATAAAGCTCTGTTTTACTGAAGGAGTGGAACTAACTCCTGAAGCGGAGACAATAACCACTCTCTAATTACTTTTTTTGTTTTTGTTTTTGGGTCCGGTTGTGGGGTCTGAACTCTGGGCCTGGGCACTGTCCCTCAGTTCTTCAGCTCGAGGCGAGCGCTCTACCACTTGAGCCACAGTGCCACTTCCAGCTTTTTCTTTTTGCTTATGTGGTGCTGAGGAATCGAACCCAGGGCCTCAGGCATGCAAGGCAAGCGCTCTACCACTGAGCCAACTTCCCAGCCCTCTAATTACTTCTGAAGACAAATAAAAGAGCTTCTGTGAAGGTCTCTCAACCATATAGGCTGGTAGCAGTTATGCCCTCTTAGATTCCAAAGTTTCCTGATATGATCACGTTAATATTTAATAACTCCAGCTTAGTTTCTCAATGTCCTGTTCCCTCTAATTGTTAACATGAAATATATAATAAGCCATAGTCAACATTTTGTCAACTGATATAATTGTAACAATTAACTTGCTGTAACTTCCTTGTTTTTTTTTTGTTGTTTCTTTTCTTTCTAATCTACAAAACTTGACTCCACAAGGCCATTTTGGGAGAAGTTTTTCTAGGTAGGTAGAATTCAGACCTCCTCCCCCCCCCATAGCTATGTTCATTTTGACTAAATAAACTCTATTCTAGCCAGGCATTAGTGCCTGTAGTCTTAGTTACACAGAAGGAAGAGGTCTGGAGGATCAAAGTTCAAAGCAAGCCCTGGCTGAAAAGTCCACAAGACTCCATCTCCAAATTTTAGACACCAGTGGACTCTTTGAAATGAAAAATGAAGAAAATCAACTCACATCACAGCTCCCTGCAATTTTTTTGTAATCTTGGTGGTTTTTTGTTTGTTTGTTTGTTTTTGGTCAGGGGGCTTGAACTTTGGGCCTGAGCATTGTCCCTCAGCTCTTTAGCTTAAGGCTAGCACTCTACCACTTGAGACACTGCACCACTTCTGGTTTTCTGGTGGCTTATTAGAGATAAGAGTCTTACAGACTTTACTGCCTGGGTTGGCTTTGAACCATGATCCTCAGATCTCAGTCTCTTGAGTAGCTAGGATTACAGGCAAGGGCCACTGGCACCTGGCTGTAATCTTGTTTTACTTCACTAAAGCATGTAACATTTAGAGACTATTATGTAGTCATAACTCTGTTATATGTAGTCATAACTCTCTATATATGTGTATGCATATATACATGATATGTGTAATATGTATGTGTATATATAAATGGGTTCATATGTGGATTCCTTGATTACATTATCCATTACCATTTTACCAAGTTTTCCTATTCATCGGTTTCAACCTTTTATTTCATTGGAAATTTTTCAGTGAATAGGGGTATATGTAAATAGCCAGATTGATTTCTTGTTATAAAACATTTGCAGCCAGATGCCTGTGGCTCACCCCTGTAATCCTAGCTACTCAGGAGGTTGAGGTCTGAGGATTGCCATTCAAAGCCAACTTGGGCAGAAAAGTCTGTGAGACTCTTATCTCAAATAAACTACTCAAAAAAAAAAAAGCCAGAAGTGGCACTGTGGCTCACGTGGTGGAGCACTGGCCTTGAGCAAAAGAAGCTAAGGGGCAATGCCCAGGCCCTGAGTGCAATCCCTAGGACTAGCAAAAAAAAAAAAAAAAATCCTAAGTGTGCTGAAGCTGTAGCTCACTGGTAGAGCACATGGTTAGCATGCACAAAGCCCTAATTCAATCCTCAGCATCACAAATACAAAAAAAAATTTGAAAAGTCACAGTGAAAAAGAGTAAGCAAGGGTAGATAGAGATAGATATAATGATGGATATATCCATCTATGTATAGATATCCATCTATATCTAAAGATGAATATCAATTTTTAGATAGATGGATATAAATAGAATTATAGATATCTATTTATCCATCCATCTATCTATATTCATCTATATCTAAAGATAGATATAGATATTTAGTTAGATGGATTATAAATAGATATATATTTATCCATCTATTTATAGATATAGATATATGGATAAGCAAGTATGGATATATATAGCTATATAGATATGTATCTGTAGATGGGTATAGATGTCCCAAGAAGATGACACCTGTTACCAGCCTCCAGGGGGAGACAACCTATTGACCTGGGGTCAGCAAGCTGCATAACAGCACCTTCTCCTGGGAGCAGCAGTCTGAAGATGTCAACTCACTCATTTCAGAGTTTGCAGATGACATGGTCACCAAGAAAGATTCAGTTCAGAGAGCACTTTACTCGATACAACCAGATCCACTTTTGGTGGCATGGATCCTCCAATACCATCGATCTTTCATATTCCTAAGTCCCTCAAGACTACCATTGGGGAGTATGGGTTGCCTATGGCAGTCTGAGTCTAACGGCAACCAATGAAGGACAATGATCTGCATGTGCTCAACCCATTACTCTCCACCAGGAAGTAGTGGGATTGCCCAAGTGCCATATGATACGCATACTTAAGTAGAACCAAGGGAACATTAAGTAGAACATTTAGTCTGAAACACAGAAAGATATACCAATACAAGACAGTGAACACAGTCCTAGATGCAAGTGCTCATTACATCTTCCTAAGGAAATATTCCAGCCCCAAGGCCCATTCTAACACAGTTAAGCAGTTCCAAATGACCACACAATCTCTTTCCTAACAAGATTAAGAAGTAAAAACAACAAAAACCATGTATGGTCATTTGCACCTGTAATCCTAGCTACTTGGGAGGCAGAGACTAAGAAGATCATAATTCCAGGGCAACCTGGCCAAAAAGTTAGCAAGACTCCATCTTAATAATTAAGTTGGGTGTGATAGCATGCATCTATCATCCCAGATTTGTTCAACAATAGGAGGATCATGGTCAGAGGCTAGTTAAGGGAGAATCTCTGAAAAGTAAAGCAAAAAAAAAAAAAAAAAGATTAGGGGTGTGGCTTGAGTGATAGAGTGCTTGATTAGCAATCATGAGGCCCCAAGTTCAAACCACAGTACTGCCAGGAAGGAAGGAAGGAAGGAAGGGAGGGAGGGAGGGTGGGAGGGAGGGAGGGAGGGAGGGAGGGCTAATTCACTAGTAAATAGTATATGTGAATTCATGCATGCTATTTTCAATTCTGAAGCCAGCCAGATTTTCAAAACAAAGTCTTCATTTGAACTTAAGAAGAGTAAAAATGAAAATGAAAAGCTAGGAAAATTAGAATCTGTTTTATTTTTCTTAATTACAAAATATTTCAATGTATATGAAAGTACAAAAAAGAGCCAGGTACGGTAGCATGTTGTAATCCCAGCCAATGAAAAGGCAGAGATCTGAAGGACTGAGGTTCAAAGTTATCTCAGTTAAAAATTTTGCGAGCCGGGTGCTGGTGGCTCACGCCTGTAATCCTAGCTACTCAGGAGGCTGAGATCTAAGGATCATGGTTCAAAGCCAGCCCGGGCAGGAAAAGTCCGTGAGACTCTTATCTCCAATAAACCACTAGAAAAGTAGCGCTGTGGCTCAAGTGGTAGAGCTCTCACCTTGAGCTGAAGAGCTGAGGGACAGCGCCCAAGCCCAGAGTTGTTCAATCCCCACGACCGACAAAAAAATAAAATAAAATTGGGATACCTCCAAAACATGAGAATCTACCTGAAAAACTGGGAAAAACTGGGAGAGAGTAAGGGAAGGGGTGACATTGTCCAAAAAGGAATATACTCATTACCTGACATATGTAACTGTAACCCCACTATACATCACCTTTATAATAACAATAAAAAAAATTTAGGGCTGGGAATGTGGTGTAGTGTTTAGAATGCTTGCCTAGCATGCACGAAGCCTGGATTTTAGAACTCAGTACCACATACACAGAAAAAGCTGGAAGTGGTGCTGTGGCTCAAGTGGTAGAGTGCTAGCCTTGTGCGAAAGAAGCTCAAGGACAGTGCCCAGGCCCTGAGTTCGAGCCCCAGGACTGGCAAAAAAAAAATTTTTTTTAAACCCACAAAGGCTGGGAAAGTGGGTCAGTGGTAGTGTGCTTGCCTTGCATGCATGAGGCCCCGGGTTCCATTCCTCAGTACCATATATAAAGAAAAAGGCTGGAAGTGGTGCTGTGGCTCAAGTGGTAGCCTTGAGCTGAAGAGCTGAGAGACAGCGCCCAGGCCCCACAACCAAAAACACACACACACACACACACAAATACCCAGGGCAAAACGGGTGTACTCCAGTAGTAGAGCACCTACCTAGCAATTATAAGGTCTTGCATTCAAATCCAACTCCCCCAAAATACAGTACCACCTAAATATAACTAAAAGTACAAAGAACATTTCAAAACAGGCATGCATCCACCCTCTATCTGTCCAATCTCAATGTTTACTATATTTGCTTCAATTGTCTAAGAAAATGGATAATAATGGAGACTCTTCCTTTTTTGTTGTTTTGGGGTAGAGGGGTCTTGGGGATTGACTCCAATGTCTCTTCAACGCTATGTGCATACACTGAGAATGAGCTTTACCCTTAGCCTTTAAGTATTGTGTGGGGGTGGGGGCAGAGATACTGGGGCTTGAACTTAGGGCTTTGTGCTCTCACTTGGCTCTTCCTGCTTAAGGCTATTGCTCTGTCACTTGAGCCACACTTTTACCTTTGGAGGCTCTTTCTTATTCTCCCTGAATTTCTCCTGCTTTGTGCCTGCAGTATGAATAGTTTACTATTCATAAAGCTCAGGGACTCAAATCAGAATGTCTCAGTAACGATCTCTCTATATAACTATTTTCTACTACACAGTATATTACTTTATTGCTATCTTATTTTTGCTTTCTCTCAGGCATTTTTCTACATCTTTGTATCTTTGACTATCCTCAAACCACCTCCCTTTTATTGTATCATGGGATTTAGGTATTTATTCCATCAGATGCATCAGGGGACTTTTCTATTTCAAGGACAAATCTTGTGTTGGACCCTCTATCTCTATTACCCCATTAGTTATATCTGCCTGCCTGTCAGTCTGTCTACAAGCAGTCATAGAATAATGGCAATGTTGTATGTGTTTCCCTAATGCTTTAACTTTCTTTGTGTGCATGCTAAGAGGAGGGTGGTCCTGGGACTTGAACTCAGAGCCTAGGCACTGTCCTTGAGCTTTTTTGCTTAAGACTAGCACCCTACCACTTGAGTCACAGCTCTGCTTTCAGCATTTTTGGTGCTTAACTGAAAATAAGACTTTCACAGACTTTCTTGAGCTAGGGATAAAAAGGGAGCCTGCTTGCTGCATGCAGGACAGATGCCAACCCTCTGCAGAAGTCAACTTTGCCTTGCTGAATTTCTTTTTTGTTGGTCTTATTCTTACAAGACACCCCAACATCCTGAGCCATGTAAAACAGATGTTTAAGGGTACAGACACCTAATAATACCATAGGACACAGATATTGGAATAAAGGCCAGGAAACAGCTGGGTTGACAAAAAGACCATGACATGTAAAATGACTTGTCGAGGATCAGCCAAATGGTAAGAAATCAGAGCTCTGTCTCCTTTTAACTGAAACCCTGCCTATAGCCAGTTCTGACAGAGGATGGTGAGATTGGACAAGGTGGGCGTGATGTGGCCATATGTGTGCATGTTGATGAGGGAGGGGGACTTTGGCAGCCACTGAGTCCTCTGGAGAGGCCTTGTGTGAGGAAGGGGGAACTGGGGAGGGGGTCCTACGTCTTTAAGGGTGGGGCCAACTGAACATGGAATCCTGGTAGCCAGGCAACAACATTCCAGATCAACAGCAGCCAGCTCACTTGGCTAGCAATCTTGAAGAAGGAGGATGTTCTCCTGCTGTCTGCCAAGATCCCGGGACTCAGGTATCAGGAGATCCCGCAGTGGTCGCTGGGTCAGGGCTCACCCCCGACTTTGGCGACTCAGGGAATTCTTCCGAAGGCACACAAATGGCACAAATGCTGCGCCACAGCAAATGAACTCTGCCCAGGTAATTTATCTCACTGTCATCCCAGCCAACCCTAGAGCCCTCCTCAATTCCCAGGTGTCCTGTTCACAGTAATTCTGTGCACTTTTCACTTCACTTGATCACACTGAGTCCAGTTTTCAAAGGTCCTACCACCTCACCTCTCAATTACCTCCCTTGATCCCACCTCAGGAGGAAAAGGAGCCAGTCCCAGCCCAGGACGTGCCCCAAACAGTGAGCACCCTGGAGCCAGGCATGCTGGAGAAGATGGTAAACCTCCTGGTTCCTCGACACCAGAAAGAGGATCCCTTCTTCGTGCCAGCCTTCCTGTTTACTTATAGGAGGTTCACCACCACAGGGCAAGTGTTGGAACTTCTATTTAACAGGTGAGTGCCCTATCCAAACCAAAGTGATGTGGCCACCCTCCTGGCTAGAGCTAGAAAACACTGTACCCTGGGATGAGACCAGTCAATGCCTTCCCAAGCTTGTTCCTTTGAAGTGGGAAGCCTAGGACCATGGGTTCCTTGGAGGGAACATATTACTTCCTTAAACACAGAACTCTGAGTAAGGAATCATGTATTTGAAGCCCTCTGATACATTTTCTATAAGTTAGCAAGGTTCCCAAAGCAATCTTCAAGGCCCCTAGAAAACTGGAGACTGAGAAAGGTCTACAGCATAGGGGTAGACTGAGGGCTCTATGTCTACTGAGTCATCAGCGAAGGATCACTGTGCCAACATATGAAGCATGCACTTTAAAGGGCTGGGAAGGTGGCTCAGTGGTAGAGTGCTTGCCTTGCATGCATGAGGCCCTGGGTTCGATTCCTCAGCACCATATAAGCAGAAAAAGCCAGAAGTGGCACCGTGGCTCGTGGTAGAGCTCTAGCCTTAAGCTGAAGAGCTAAGGGACAGCGCCCAGGCCCAGAATTTAGGCCCCATGACTGACCAAAAAAAACCAAAAAAACAAAAAAAGATGAAGCATGCACTTTGGAGAGGCACATACCAAGTCCTTAGTGCAAAAGTCAGGGAACTGTGCATATAAATCTCCCCATTCTCATCCTGGATTTAGCCAGCCCATCTTGACTTCCTGGGAGGTCAGAAAAAGAGGGTGGTGGAGCCAGGTGCCTGTAATCCTAGCTACTCAGGAGGCTGAGGTCTGAGGATCATGGTTCAAAGCCAGCCCTAGCAGGAAAGGTCATGAGACTCTTATCTCCAATAAACCACTCAGAAAACCAGAAGTGGAGCTGTGGCTCAAAGTGGTAGAGCACTAGCCTTGAGCTGGAGAGCTGAGGGACAGGGCCTAGGCCCAGAGTTCAAGCCTCAGGACCAACCAAAAAAACAAAAAGAAAGAAAAAGAGAAAAGAAAGAAAGAAGGAAAGAGAGAGAACAGAAGAGAAAAAGAGGATGATGGAAACATGACTTCCTCCTCTCTTCCTGTAGATATTCACATTTCCATCCTAACTCTGAGGAGGATGAACAAGTAAAGAAGTGAGTGGAATTGGGGACAGAGGGAAGGGCTCTCACGGAAGTGTGGGCTAACTATTAGAGCTTGGGATACAAGGTAGGAAACTCTGGTTTAGTGATCTCATCACTTGTGATGGCACCTGAGGCATCTTGTAAAGGCATGTGGAGTGTCCTGGTCTACCAGGGAGGAGAGGGGAGATGTGGACTGAAAACCCCATGGAGAAGCAATCCTATACTATCCAATCCTAGCAGGGCCTCCAATGGGTGCCACAGGGCAACTGTAGACAGCCTTCTCCTCACATGAGTCTCCTCCCTCTTCCCAACCTGCAAGTCTATGAGGTGGGCAGTCTCTGCATGGGAGCTCTCCCAGCAAGGGGCTGTGAAGGAGCTCAGGTAGGAGACAGTTGCTTTCTATCCAACTGCACACAGAACCCTGTGTTCCATGCTGGCCATGTGGCTGGACAAGTACCCCGAGGATTTCTGCCAGTCCAAGGATCTGGCCAACCTGAATAAGCTGATGGCCTATGTGCTGCTCCACATGCCCTCCTCAGACTTGGCAGTCCGTGGACACCTCCTCCTCACCCAGATGAAGGAGCAAGAGAACAAGGAGGCAGGCAAAAAGACAGAGGAGTCCTCAGGTAAGTGCTTGAGAACATGTGAGTAGGGATGAAAACCGGTCCCCCATGGGATAAGAATCCCAGGCTGGTGATTGGCCAGTAACCATGAGGTAAAACTCAATCAGGAAAGATGTCCTGTGATGGGTATTCTATGTCAGACAGCCTCTACTCTCTGTATGGAGACTCTCAGGCATAGGCATTCATTATCAACACCTACACTCTCCTTGAAGATTCAGTCCCATCTCAACTTCTAGAGCTCCCTCCATTAACAGTGCATCTATTTCCAGCCTTAGATTTGGGGCTGCACACAGCACCTGCTCCTGAGATCAAGGCAGAGGATCCATCCATGATGGCAGCAGATGAGGTAGTGGAATCCGCAGCTTCACCAGTCACAGAAGATGATCTGGGGCCTCCATAGGACTCCGTGCCCCACATCGAGGTAGTGCAGTATGCGTCCTCTGTGTAAGGAGCACAACACCTTCTGCCTCCTGTGGGCCTCCAGCTGGTTCTGGTCACCCACCTGAAATACAGAGCACCCAGTTATAAAAGCAGGAGGTAACATGTTCCTGTCATTGGCAGGGGATATTCACCTGGAGCTGCCTAAACTTTGTCTACTCACCACATCTGTACTCATGAAGGATAGGAAAGTGTACACAATGCATCTCTTGCATGTACTTGTTTTCTATGGAGGTTGAGCCACTGGTGGACCTCCAACTGTCCACCTGACAGCAGCTCCCTTCCCTTCTGCCTTTCCCTGGGAGAAAATAATCTGTTTTACCTTTTCTGTTTCTTTTCAGTGTTGTTATATTAATTGCTGATTTAATAAAATGTCACTCTTTTTTTCATTCTAAGATGTGCAATTTTAGAGTACTAAATCTAAAATCCATTTCATACAACAACTTCGATTGTCTAAATGCTATCTGAATCTCCTTGTAGAACAACTGGGGCCTGAATAGAACAAAACACACTGACCTGGTGGGTATGAGAAAGAAGCTGCTGGACTAATAGGTGTCAGCGAATGCTGAAGAGATTGGCAAAGAACCAGGCAATAGAAGGATGCTGTCATATGCTGAGATGGAGCCCCTGTTGTTTAGGAACACAAGGAGTATCATAGCACAAGCCAGATGGCCCAGAATAGTGGGCCACTTGATCCTGGTTCTCTTCATCTATCAGTTGGGACAACTTCCCTCTCTCAGGGAAGCAAACAAAATGCGGAAACGCTGCCACAATCAACTCTATGTAGACACACCATATGCAAACACATAATTTGACATTTCAAAGGAAGATGGTTGGATGCTTAGTGGGATTTTATCCTAAGATGTTCATAGTCAAGGAGATATTCATGAAGATATTATTTTGTATGTGCTAGCTCTGGGCACTGAACTCTGGGCCTAGGCACCATTCCTGAACTTTTGCCCTCAAGGTTAGCACTCTAGCAGTTGAGCTATAGTTCCATTTCTGGCGTGTGTGTGTGTGTGTGTGTGTGTGTGTGTGTGTGTGCGCGCGTGTGTAGTTTATTGAAGATAAAAATCTCACAGACTTTTCTGCCTGGCCTGGCTTTGAACTGTAATCCTCAGATCTCAGCCTCCTGAGTAGCTAGGATTACAGGTGTGAGCCACCAATGCATGGCTTCTGTTGGTTTTGAGTAAACGTTGAAAATACACTTTAAATTTAGAAAACGGGAGAGATAAAAGCAAGAAAGCAAAGACATTAAGCTGTAACTTTTTAATTTTTTTCTGGTCCTGGGGTTTGAACTGGGTTCTGGCACTTTCTCTGAGCCTTTGTGCTCAAGGTTATTTATTGCCTTACCACGTTAGCCACAGCGCCACTTCCGGCTTTTTGTGCTCACTGGAGACAAGAGTCTCGCGGATTTTTCTGCCCAGGCTGACTTCGAACCCCGGTCCTCAGAACTCAGCCTCCTGAGTTGCCAGGATTACAGGGCGAGTCAGCGGCGCCCGCTGAGCGGAAGCTTTCAAGTCCGTGTTGTGTGGGGAACACGTCGTTGATTGGAGATGTGAACTTGTGTGGGACACTAGAGCGTTAATCTTAAACGCAAGCAAAATGTGCAGAACGTCACTAGGCCGCCATCCTTGAAAACAAAAGCGAAACCGGCACAGCCGTTAGGCCCGTTCCGGCGAGCGGCGCGGACTTCCGCAGTTTAGGCTCCTACAGGCCTCCGTACAAAGGGTTGACATCTTAGTTTCGGTTAACTTGGGGCCGGGACGGCGCGCGCGCGGAGTGATGACGCAATGGCAGGTGCGCGGCTCCGAGCCTCGCAGACCTCCCTCGGACCGGCTGCTGAGCTTTGGGGGAGTCGCGCGGGAAAGGGTGAAGGAATTCTTGGGTGGTAATAAGTGATTTCCCAAACTGTGAAGCGCCGGTGTGTGATCACACCCGGTGAGGCCAGTTCCGTGGCTGCACTCAATGTCCCAGGAGACAGGGAGACGCTGGCTGCGGCCGGGCAGCCACCGGCCCGCCGCCTCGCACGCATGCGCGCGCGCGCGCGAGCCAGGCCAGCGCAGCCTTGCCCGTTCCCGGAGTCAGCACAAGCTCCGAGAGCGCGGGAAGTGCCCGGATGCTCCTGCGGGGCACGGATGCGGGTCCCACGCGCCTGCGTCCTGTTCTCTTGATGTCTCCCCACTTGCCAGGTTGTGGTACCATGCCAGCATTTTTGTCCTCTGTCCATCAGGCCTCCTAGGTCCTGGGCTGCCCTGCTGCCCTGTGACTTTAGTGGTTGTGCTCGAATTCATGATGATACCACCCCACCCCCTAAAAAAAATACCTTGGAAAAGCTGACAAAAATGAGTGAAAACTCATTCCTGTCTCTCTCATCGGTGACAAAGGTCCAGCACCTGGCTTGACTTGGGTGGGGTAGGAGTGAGGCCCGACTCATTTGCGCCCACTCCAGCCAACTACTTGCTCATGGCCCAGGCAAGAACCTTGGAAGGGGGCCCATCGACAGGGGTTCTAGGACTTGGGCTTTGCTTGGGAGGCGGGGTGTGTGTGTGTGTGTGTGTGTGTGTGTGTGTGTGTAAAAGGGTGGTACCAGAGATGTAGAACAGAAGCGGATGTGAGACAGCACTGGCGTGCAAGGTGTAGCGTGTGGTTCACGATCCTTAAGTTGGCATTCGCTTTGTCTCCCTACCCAGGCTTTGAGGCCCTGGAAGGCCAGCTGACAATGGGTCAGGAAATGGTCTGCCTTTGTCCTACTCCACATGGAGGTGGCGGGTACCCAGGCCACAGGAATGAGCTGGCTGGTGCCGTTCTCACCCCTTGGTCACTGAGAAAACTAAGTAAGTATGCCCATGCCCAGTGGGATAGAGATCGATCTGTTCCATTTAGGATGCCCATCCTTCCTTATTCAGTGTACTACCTTTTTTTGCCAGTCGTGGGGCTTGAACTTAGGGCCAGGGCACTGTCCCTGAGCTAGCTTCTTTTGCTCAAGGATAGCACACCAGTTGAGCCACAGTGCCACTTCTTTCTGGCTTTTTCTGTGTGTGGTACTGAGGAATCAAACCAAAGGCTTCATGCATGCTAGGCAAGCACTCTACCACCAAGCCACATTCCCAGCTCCTGAACTGTTTTTCAGTGTAGCAGTCCTGGCAGTTGGCCATGGGGCTGAGTTCCTCGATTGTACCAGTCATAGCTTCCCTAGATGGTATCAGGTCCACCTGCTGCCCCACAAATTTCATGGGGAAGGCATGTGTGCCTGCAAAATATGTATTTGCATCCATGATGCCTCAAATCATGTCACAAAAAAAACTGAACAAAATGAGTTAAAAGCCAATTCTTATTCTCATCGGTGAGTGATGTCTAGCACCTTTGCCTGACCCAGCTAGCGTAGGAGTGAGGCAGGGCTTACTTTTCCCACTCACATCCTTGCACCTGTGAGGAGCAGCTGTGAGGAGGTGCCTTGCCAGTAAGGGATGACCATCCGTCCTTCTGTTTAGCCATGTGTACAAGCCCCCTGGAATGCTTGGTGGAATGACCTTGGTGTTCGCGGCCTTTGAATTGGGGCCAGATGCAGAGTTGCTCTGTCTCAGAGTGGTCAGTCAGCCAAACAGGAAATTGACCTGGTGTTGCTGGGCAAGGCCCACAAGCAAGACCCAGGGAAGAGCCATTCTTAGAATAGGAACCATTTTCTCCTGGACTGGGTTAGCAGAATATGGGATCCTTTTGCACCTAGAAATGGGATAGCAAGACCTTTGGGGAGATATGCCTCTTGGGCTAGCATTGGGTTAGGATAAAACGGGGCCAAGAGGGCCTGACTGGTAGGCACAAGGATGTGTGATCACATCAGGGCCACAACATTGCCTTCTGAGATAGCCTGTCCAATCGGATGACTATTTGTTAATTCCCACTGGCTTTTGGTGGTCCCTGGTGTGATAAATGCATCCCTGCTTGCTATCCGACCCATGAGGAACCATGGAGAGGTTGGGGTCACCTCCACTCACATGGGCTCCCCATCTATCATCTGGGTTGCATTTGCAAAGAGGATGGGCAGGGGCTGCCTTCTATGATAGTTTGCCTGTCAAACTCTAGGCTTGGTTGGAATGACCAGAGGCTCAGTTTAGGAAGACAGTATCCTTGTTCTGGTGCCATACACATACCTACTTTCTTTGAGGATTTCAAGCCTTCCTCCCTAAGGGGAATTGTTGCTGGGTGGCACTTCTCCATGGGTTTTATGAGGGAAACTTGGACATAGGAGTTTAATGTGCCGGGTGCCCTTGCTTCCAATTCTCTAGAACTTGCCCTGCCCAACTCTAGAGCCTGAGAGCCAGTCAGTTGCAGAGCCCAATGTTAGTGTGGCCATATGAGTGGGTATGCGTCTGACATTATGGACTTGGGATGACCTTTGTCCTATGGGTTCTGTTTGCAGCTTGCCTTCTTTCCAACCCAACAAGAAAGTGTGCTCTCACAGAAGAAGGGTGCAGTGGGGCAGTAGGCAGATCAGGGGCGTCGAAGTCTTGGAGAAAGTAGAGCAGAAGCACTGGTGTGCAGGGGATTGGGGTGGTGTGGCGTGTGGTTCACTCCTCTTCTCAAGCGGGCATTTGCTTTGTCTCCCCTCCCCAGGTTCTGAGGGCCCTGGCAGGCCAACTGACAATGGATTAGGATGTAGTCCACCTTTGTCCTGCTCCACCTGGAGATGCCTGGCATCCAGGCCACATCAATGAGCTATCAGGTGCCATTCTTGCCCCTTGATCACCAAGGAAATAAGTAAGCGTGCCCATTCCTGGTGGAGTAAGTGGTGACCTGGTTTTGATTGAGTTGCCAATCTCTCCTAACAATGGTCCTTCAGTGCGCTGCTATTCCAGGACTACGCTGCAGTCCTGGTGGTTGGCAATGGGGCTCGTAATCCTGTGCATGGCTTCCTAGGATGGTATCAGGCCCGCCTGCTGCTCAGCAGCTTTCATGGGGGAGGGGAGTATGCCCATACAGAATGTATGTTTGGATCGATGATGCCTCAAAAATCATGTCACAAAAAAGCTGAACAAAATGAATGAAAACCCAATTCCTACTGTCATAGGTGAGTGAGGTACAATACCTTTGCCTGACCCAGTTAGTGCAAGAGGCAGGACTTACTTTACCCACTCACATCTTTACGCCCTCTTCACCAGCACCAGGGCTGTATAAACTAATATGCTTGTAAAAAAGGCACATCAACTGAGTTTTCTATCTTTAAATTTTACCCTGCTTCAAAGTTGTAGTATTTTTGTAAGTGACAATAGTGATAATAACCATAATAGGGAACAACAGAGCAGATGTCCCCCTCTCTCCTTGCCTGCTTCCATGTAATAATTGATAACTATTGCATCTAATAATTTGATAAGTATCATTAATAGACTTTTAGAAAAATGCAAATCTGTGAAAATGTCCATGTGTGCAATGTTTATTTTCAAACATTTTTATTTTCTAATCTCTTAGTATTTTCATTAGCTCTAGATGACACCACAGAGGAGCTTCAAAGACAAGCAGATGTTTAGAACACAGACACCTCTAACAATGACCTAGGGCCTAGATGTCAACAGAAAATGGGCAGGAAGCACATGTCGAGTTGAGAGGCCCCTGAGAGGAAAAATGATTCATCTCAGGGACTGGGTGCAGCCAGTTAGCATTTTCCCTCAAGGCTGGTACAATGGGAATTGAGTCACAGTTCCACTACTGCCTTTTTAATGATTAATGAAAGATAAAAATATCAAGAACTTTCTTTTTCTTTCTTTCTTACTTTCTTTTTTTTTTTGTCAGTCCTGGGGGCTTGAACTCTGGGCCTGGGAGCTGTCCCTCAGCTCTTCAGCTCAAGGCTAGCACTCTATCACTTGAGCCACAGCACCACTTCCAGTCTTCTGGTGTTTAATCAGAGATAAGAGTCTCACAGACTTTCTTGCTGGCTTGGAACCTCGATCCTCAGATCTCAGCCTCCTGAGTAACTAGGATTACAGGCATGAGCCACCAGCACCTGGCTAAGGACTTTCTTTCCAAGGCTGGCTTCAAACCAGTATCCTCAGATCTCAGTCTCCTCTATAGGTAGAATTGAAGTGTGAGAAACCAGCACTGGATATCTATTGTTTATGATGATTTACATTGGTATGTTTTAATCTTGGTGTTTTTTTTTTTTTTTTTTTTTTTTTGGGTCCAGTCGTGGGGCCTGAACTCTGGGCCTGGGCGCTGTCCCTCAGCTCTTCAGCTCAAGGCTAGCACTCTACCACTTGAGCCACAGCACCACTTCCAACTTTTTCTTTTTTGCTTATGTGGTGCTGATGAATCGAACCCAGGGCCTCATGCATGCAAGGCAAGCACTCTACCACTAAGCCACCTTCCCAGCCCCTGTTTTTTTTTTTTTTTTTTGATACTACAATGTTTCTATTTTTACTTTTCCTCCAGATGGGGTGATTGGTGCTCACCAGTACCAAACCTTCTGTTGTTAAAATGAAGTCACATGGAACTTTTTGCATGGGCTGGCCTGGAATTGAAATCCTCCTGCTCTCAGCCTCCCATGTACCTGAGATGACAGATGTGTGCCATCACAGTCCTCCGGTGACACACAAAGCTGGTGGTTGAGACGAAGCATTGCACGTATAACTAGACTGCTCTTGAACTGATGTCAACCTCCCAAACAGCTAGCATTACAGCATGCGCCTTCAAAACCTTCTTGTATTCTGATTCACTTTAAAGTAGTATTTGTACATACTTAGGGTGTACAGTGAGAACACACTCCTTGTTTACTATATATAATAATCAGACCAATATAATGAGCACATTTATCTCCTAACACACTGACTGCTAATGTAGTTTGGTAATCATGACTCTACCAGTTATTTTGGAATATATGATAAACATCCATAAATTGATAATGTGCCCTGGAGATTTAGAAGTGGGCAGGGATAGCAACAAGTAGGATTACAGGTAGTAAATGTATTTTTATCCATTGTTGCTCTGAAGAACACTATCTTATATCTACCATGACAATGCCAGACCATTTTCTTGCTGTGTATAATTTTCCTTTTCTGGTTCTGCCATCTTTCCTTCTATTCCCCTTATAAATACGAATGATTTTCCTTTTTAACTCTTTTCACTTTTCTGAACCATTATATGATGGAAATACAATATAGGTAGAATCTTTTGAAATTAGCTCATTTTACTTAGTTTTGTGATACTAGATATTGAGACTAGGGTCTCCTGCAAGTTAGGATAGCATACTATCACATTAAATTTTATCCACATCCCGTCTTTTTTTTTTTTTATCGATCATGGGGCTTGTCTGGGCTTGGGCGCTGTCCCTGTACTCTTCAGCTCAAGGAGAGTGCTTTACCACTTGAGCCACAGTGCCACTTCCAGTTTTATGGTAGCTTATTGGAGATAAGAGTCTCACAGAATTTCCTGCCGGGGCTGGCTTTGAACCTCAATCCTCAGATCTCATCCTCCTGAGTAGCTAGTATTACAGGCATGAGCCACTGGCACCCGGCTTCCACATCCCATCTTATTATTGTATTTTGGTATGAGATTTTACTGTTTTGTGAAGCTGCACTCTAACTTGCAACACCTAAACCTCAATTAATAACACTTTACCAGCAGGTGCTGGTGGCTCATGTCTGTTACCCTAGATATTCAAGAGGCTGAGATCTGAGGATTCAATTCCAAGCCAGCCAGACAGGAGAGTTCATGAGTCTGATCTGCAATTAACTATTAGAGTAACAAGTTAGATTACTAGATTACTGTATTAGATTACTATATTACTACAGAAAGCTGAAGTGGAGCTAGCCTCAATAGTAGAGCAACTAGGATGCTCAGGGATATCTCACAAGCCCTGAGTTCAAACCCCTGGATTGGCACCAAAAAAATGACACACACACACACACACACACAATTACAGCCAATATTTGATCTTAAATTCACATCCATAGATTGGATAGCAGCTAAATGATTTATGAAATTTCTTTTTCCTCATTGTGTTCAAGGAGGAGGATCAGGAACAGTGGGTGATGGGACACAGAAGCCAAGACTTGAGGCAAATAGTGTATAAGTGAAGAGCTTGTGAAAAGCACGAGTACAGTTTTCCTTTTTTAAAGTAAATTAAATCCCTTCATTAATTATTCTCCATTCTTATTCCATTTACATCGTATTTATACAACAAAAGATTCAAAGGAATAATACATAAACTCACATATGCAAAGGTCTCTCTCTCTCTCTCTCTCTCTCTCTCTCTCTCTCTCTCATTCTCTCTCTCTCTTAAGGGGCAAAGGAGCAGTTTAGGGATGTTTGTGCTATAGTAACCAGAATAAGCTATATAACTGTTGGGGTTGAAATATCAGTTCCTGCTCAAGAATTACTAAGAGGGCTGGGGGTAGAGTTCAGGGGCACAGTGCTCATTTATCATGTGCAAGGATCTGGGTTCTAGTTCCGGCACTGCAGAACAACAACAACAAAACGTGACCAGAAATCACAATTACCAAGAAACTCCAAAGGGACAGCCAAGTGTTGAGTCAAGCTCAGAGGCGCACCTAAGTGTGTCACCCTTTGTGACCCACATCCAACTGTGATTGCCCCTCTCTCCCTCCTCCCAAGCCAGGCTACCCAAGCTTGCATCTGGCTTTGAAAATGTGTTAAGTGGGGGCTGGGAAGGTGGCTCAGTGGTAGAGTGCTTGCCTTGCATGCATGAGGCCCTGGGTTCGATTCCTCACCACCACATAAGCAGAAAAAGCTGAAAGTGGCACTGTGGCTCTAGTGGTAGAGCACTAGCCCTTGAGCTGAAAAGCTCAGGGACAGTGCCCAGGCCCACAGTTCAGGCCCCACGACTGACAAAAAAAAAAAAAAATGTTTTAAGTCATGTGATTCTGGACAAGGCATCTCCCTCATCAAGTTCTCTGGTTTGAAAAGTGTCTAGAATATCTGGCATAAAGCAAACATTAGATAAATGTATAGTAAATATACTCCAAGCCTAATCATCTTAACATGCCAGAGGTGACTATGGACAAGGCATTGTGAATTCATGAACATTTGTTTTTGATGTTTTAAAAAACCTGGGTTCCTGATAAATAAACATGTTTTTATTACAGTGATAGTGGTCACCTTTTAATTAATTTTTGCTGGTCCTGGGACTTGAACACCGGGCCTGGGCACTGTCCGTGACTTTCTTTTCCTCAAAGGGAGGGGTACTACCACTTGAGCCACAGGGCCATGTCTGGCTTTTATAAGTAGTTTCCTGGAGATAAGAGTCTCATGGAGTTTCCTGCCTGGGCTGGCTATCCTCAGATCTCAGCCTCCTGAGTAGCTAGGATTACAGGTGTGAGCCATCAGCACCAGGCCTTTTATTTTTAACAATTAAATTAGGTATTTTGAGAGATAGTCTGGCTTGAGGTTTGAAGCCTGTGGAGTGCAAGCAGTCATGAAGCCAGTTTCACACAACTGCTTCCTTCACGCAGAAGAGCTCAGTAGAGACATCACTGATTCCACGCAGGAAATAAAGCTTGTTGCATCAGAACAAAAAAATGAAGAAGTAAACTTTCTTTTAATGATGCAGAATACTTTTTAAAGAAAGAAATGCTGCTTTCTATTTCATATACATATATGTTTTCTATTTCATATTAACTTTCTAATAGGTTGAGAAAAAAGTACTAAATTTGTAAGACAACTTGCAGGTAGTGTTTCATATTTTAACCTAAGAAGAAATATGATGTATAGAGGCATAAATATTTGATATGAACAGTTTATTAACATTTTAATAATTCTATGAGAGGACTCCCTCCCTCTCTCCTTACCTCCCTCTTTCCTTCCTTCTTCTCTTTCTTCTTCTTAAACAGGGATTTGCTATGTAGTACAGATTGTTCTAGAGCCTGCACTCTTCTTGCTTTAGGTGTTCTAGTGTTGGGATTACAGGTGTGTGCTATCACTCAAGCATCTCAGTTTCTCTATGAGTTATTTGTACATTATTTAAGCATGGCCATCCATAATTCTTAAGACTTTGAGAAGTCTTCATCAGTGTGCTGTCAATATTGTTGACTGCAAAATTCTAAAGAAATAAGTTGCCATTGGTCAAATAATTTGCCCAAGGTACACAGCTTTGGGATACTTCCCCTTAAGAGCTGGCCACTGAACAATGAAGTAATCCCAGAGATGGAACAGAATCTTTCCGGACAGGGATAATGTTTCCATTCCTCAGATGCTCTCAACGAAGACAATGATCACCTTCTGTATTCCAAGGATGCCAAGGAGGAGGGCAGATACACAGATAGGAACATATGTTCCTGGTTTGTTACACAACACCAAATCTGGCTTTATCTGGAAAACCATAGGAAAGGAGAGCCACAGGGGCCCAGATGGTGGTGAGCACTGTGGACAGCCAGGACTGCTGGCTTCTCGGAATTCGGGGAGGTGGTATTTGGTGTCCATGGTACGAGGTTCTCTTCCAGCATGATCAAGTTGAAAAGAATTAATTTTACTGGCACTCATTTTACCAGTATCAGCAATGATATAATGTCTAGGCAAATAAGCATTGCACAAGCTTCCAACTAGTCTCAGGATCTCCATGGTATCCCCACCAGACCAAGCCACTACCAAGAGACTGAGACACTCCCCAGGAATAACCTCCTGGGTCCAAAGTACTATCCGTAGTCTCAGGCCGAGGATGACCACCACAGTTCCTATCCCGGCTTTGAAAATAAGCGTGCCACGTGAAGGAAGGGCGCATGTGCACTGCTCCTGGTGCCGGCAAAGCACAAGACTTACGAGGACAGTTTATTTTTTTTGGGGGGGGGGGGGGAGGGGTCCGGTCGTGGGGCCTGAACTCTGGGCCTGGGCGCTGTCCCTCAGCTCTTCAGCTCAACGCCAGCGCTCTACCACTTGAGCCAAAGGGCCACTTCCGGCTTTTTTCTTTTTGCTTATGTGGTGCTGAGGAATCAAACCCAGGGCCTCAGGCATGCAAGGCAAGCGCTCTACCACTGAGCCACTTTCCCAGCCCCACGAAGACAGTTTTATATCTTTGAATATTATATTCCTTCAAAGCTGTATTTTTAAATGAAAGTCATCATCATATTACGAAGATGACAGTGGAGCACCTGTTTTCTTTGTCCCTTACCTCCTTCATAAAATATTTTCCAAAGGGCTGGGATGGTAGCTCCATGGTAAATTGCTTGCCTTCCATGCATGAGGCCCTGGGTTCGACTCCTCAGCACCACATATGCAGAAAAAAGCCAGAAGCTGCGCTGTGGCTCCGGTGGTAGCGCGTCAGCCTTAAGCTGAAGAGCTGATGGACAGCACCCAGGCTGAGAGTTCAAGCCCCATGACCGACAAAAAAAAATTCCAAAAGTATCAAAAAGTCTTTTACAAAAATGAAGACCTGTAGCCGGGTGCTGGTGCTCACACCTCTCAGGAGGCTGAGAAGGGAGGATCATGGCTCAAAGCCAACCCCGCAGGAAAGTTCGAGAGAGACACCTCCAATAAACCACTCAGAAAACCAGATGTGGCGCTGTGGCTCAAGAGGTAGAGTGCTAGCCTTGAGCTGAAGATCTCAAGGACAACGCCCAGGCCCAGAGTTCAAACCCCGGGACTTCCAAAAAACATGTAAAAATGTCTATGTGTGTTTTGTTTCCAAATACTTCTTTGATTTTCCCATCTCTTGAGTTTTTGCATTTTCCCCAGATGACAGCACAGAGTTGCTTCAAGGGCAAACAGATAACGATACAGAAGGCTAACAATATCCTAGGACAGAGATGTCAAACTATGTGCAAGAAGCACATGGCAGGCTGAGAGGGACCCGAGAGGCAGAATGATTTGTGCAGCATGAGAGGAACAATAGGGGATGGATCTGACCTAGGGATGGCTCCTGGACACTGAGACCATGCCAGTACCTAGGCCTAGCAGAGGAGGTTGAGATTCAACAGACAAGGTGTGCTGTTAACTGTGACTACATGTGCACATTGTGACACAGGAGGGATTTCAGCCTGCAGTTTGTCCTGTGTGAGGCAGCAGCATAGGTCACTGGGCCCTGAGAGGTGACCCTGCCTCCTCACAATGGAATAAAGCATGGAAGCCTGATAGCCAGGCTATTTAAGTGATAGTCGGCACAAGCCAGCTCACTTGACCTGCGACTCAGGAACGGGAAAGATGTTCTCGTGTTGTATTCGCAGGTCACGAGACTCTGGTCTCAGGCAAGAGAGCTTCAGACGCTGGATCGGTGCCAAGCCACGAATCCAACGTCTTAGGCAGTTTTTCAAGAAACCGCGAGAAATACAAGGCAACTCAGGCCAGGTATGCTCACGATCGGTAACCTATTTGATCCCAACCTTGGCCCACTTTAGAACCTTTTTCTTGTGTGCTCTTAAGTATCTATACTGAGATAATGCTTTCTGTGTACTTTTCACTCCCCTCTATCACAATTTCTCAATTTGAAGTGTGCTCCATTCCCATGTCTCTAAGATGGTTTCTCTTTAACACCTTAGGGTGGCAATTATTCAGCCCCGACCCTGAATGTGCCATATAACGTATGGAGCCAGGAGGCAGGCCTGCTGGAAAAGCTGGTGATGAACCTGGTCCCTGCCCACCAGAAAGGCGACCTCTTTTTTATTCAAAGCTTCCTACACAGCTACAGAAAGTGTGGGACGTTGGACCAAGTGCTGGCTATTCTGTTCAAAAAGTGAGTGTTCCCCCATCCATCCCAGGGCTGCTCAGCCCCTCCTGGCTGCATCTTGGGAATTCTTGGCACCTCTCTGAGCCTGTTCCTTTTACTGGGGTCTTCTTATGGGAACATGGGATGAAAAAGTGTACACCCTGGCTAATTTCTTAGGTCTAGACCACTCAGGACTCTTGTGTCTCCAGTGTGGACATTTCATTTCCCTCGGAAGCTAAACTGGAGGCTCAGAAGTCTGTGTACTGAGAGGTTAGGATTACAGGCATGAGCTAGCGGCACCCAACTTCAGCCTTCACCTGAATGAGGCCCTAGGAAAGAAACCACATTTCCCATGATTAAATAAGGTTTCAGTAGTAATCTTGGAGGCCTGTGAAATAATGTAGAGAGAGGAAAGGCTGGGGCAGGGTGAATTGGGGGCTGAATCACTTCTGAGCCATCAAGGAGGGATTATGTTGCCTTTATTTTCAAGCCTCTGAAGTGTTAGCTGTGTGTGTGCCAGTCCTGCATCTTGAACTCAGGGCCTGCGTGTTTTTTGTGGGTTCACTGAAGTGTCTTTAGACTTAACCTGATCAGGCTGGCTTCAAACTGTGATCCTCAGACCTCAGCATTCTGATTTGCTAGGATTAGAAGCATTAGCCACCTTTACTTAGACAACATATAAGCCTCTTTATAGAATTTTCAGACTGTATAAATATCTCACTTGTCTCTCTCTCAATCTTACATTCCCATCTGGGTCTTAGCTAGCCTCTTCATATCCTGTTAGCGCCAAAAAGAAAACAATACAGCTGAACTCCTCCTCTCCCATAGGTACAGATCCCTCCGCCCTGGCTGTGAGGAAGACGAACACGTTAAGAAGTAAGTTGACTTTGGCACAAAAAGGCTTCTCCTTGCAAAATGGGTACCTTTGAGGCTGCTGATTCAAAGTGCAAATTTCTTGCTTGGGAACCACTTGTGAATTGTACCATGGAGGGGTGGAGGCTTGGGACATCAGTGAGTGGCAGGGGACATGGCTGTGGTGTGGTTGTGGACTCTCAATGATGACACTTCCCAACATGTAAATGCATACAGGATGGACAGCCACAGCATGGGCATCCAGCCAGAAAGAAGCTATGGGGGGCCCAGGATGGGGAGGGTGAGCTCTCACTTCCTTGTCACCAATCTGCCCACAGTGCCCTTTGTTCCTTCTTCACTATGTGGATGGACTGCTACCCTGATGATTTCCGTGAACCCAAGAACCAAGACAGCCTGAATGACCTCATGTATTACATCATGCTCAACATGCCCTCCTCGGACCTGCTCCTCCGCTTACAGGTTCTTCTTGACCAGCTGGAGAAAAAGAGGAAGAAGGCCACGTGCAGATGCCTGACAGCTTGTGAGTAGGGATGGATACTGGGCCCCTGGGATTGGTCCCGATTGGCTGGGAGCCCTTAGTACTACCCAGGTTGGCAAAATGTCCTTTTATGGATATTCTCTGCCAGGCAATGTCTGTTCTGTTCTTGGAAGCACTCAGACATAGCCACGCATGAGAAAGACCCTACCTTCTCATCAAAGTTCAGTCCAAACTCAGTCTGCAGCTTCCTCCATTAGATCAGCATGGAAGTTGAGTCATAGCAGAACTTCTAGAGTCCACTCTAAGGATCCTGTACCTATTTCCATTCTCAGGTTTTGGCCGCCGTAGAGCAGCTTCTCCTGAACGGGAGATACAGAACCAATCAGTGATGTCAGCAATGGTGACCGATGGAGTTCTGGAGCCATCACCAGACTACAGAAACCGTGTGAATATCCAGCGCTTTGTGCCTTTCGCAGTGAGGCCCAAAGAGATTTTGAATCCTGTGGATGCCCCCCTTGTTGTGAAGCCCACATGTGACACAGGTGAACCTGCAGGTATCCCTGAGGAGGATGAAGATCCAGAATTTCTTCCTCTGACTTTCACGGTCCCCCTAGATCGGCTCCAAACAAGTCAAACCGACACACCGCTTATTGTGCAGGATCAACTAACATGTGTCCCTAATCTAAGTTCAGGAGCACCACTAAATGAGGTCCAAATTCTAGATTCAGTCAAGGAAAGTGAATTTGTCCTTACAAAATATGCATACAAATCTTTCCTGCTACAGGAGAACCAATCTCCAATTGAGAAATTAGAATATGCTCTTCCCTCAACTCAGGAAGAAAATCCTGCCTTTCATGAAGAGATAGATCCCTTGGAAGACTCTGACTTAGAATTTCTTCCTGAAGGCAACTTAGAGACTTATCAGGACTTAGAGTTTCCCTCTCCCATCCCTGGGAAAATACCTGTTTTGCTTTTTGTAATGACTGCTGTCATATATTCCTTCTACTTATTCTTATAACTTCATTAAAATGTCAAATTTTTGTGTTATACAATGAATCCTAAGTACTGTGTGTTTTTTTTTCTACCTACAATCTGATGTCCTGAGCATATGGATCCTAAGAGGCTGAAAACAGAGCTGTTCAAGAGAACCTACTGGATATACGGAGAAAATGTTCAATGCACAGGGAGTGGCAAGGAATCCAGGCCATGCCTGCATAGGATGACCAAGCTCTAGGACATAGTAGACCTTGAACCTCAAGTTCATCCTATATCAATTGGGATAAATGCCAGAGTAAATGTAGTATATGTTGGACTCTATTGGATATGTATATAGACCTGAATTCACTGGTGGAAGAGTCCAACATATACATATCCACTGTGCATTGTGCATTGGGAAAATATGTGAGATTTCACATAACAGGAAAAATCTACTTCAGGGAGAAAATTAGGAAATATGTACACTGGAAAGTAATACATCATAGGAATAAATGGAAAAAGACATGCGAGGTATCATGGCCCATCCACCTTCTAAAGGGGCCTAGCAGCAAAAATCAAAAATCAGGAACCAAAGCTGTGGCTCAAGTGGTATAAATAAAAAATAAGCAGGAGCTCAAGGCCCTGAGTTCAAATTCCACTACCATTCAAAATCCTATGTACCTGTACTCATTGTAACACCTCTGTACTGTATTTTCACGCAGAAAAACAATCTATGTACCTATATTTCCTATGTACCTCATCAGTTAAAGACATTAAGTTTTGGATTTTGGCATAGGAAACAGAAAAACTACATACTGAAACACTAGCTTCTGGTATTTACTTCAATAGGTAAAATGTTGGGTTCAAAAAGCAGGAACTGGGGCCTGGCTCAAGTGACAGAGCACCAGCCAAAAACAAAATGAGAGAAGCCTGCTGAATCTTTTTTTCAGTTGATCAAGAAATGTGTCTTTCTATTATACCTACTTCAACCCTGATGAGAAAGCAATTGCTGAAACTATACCTGTGTCTGAAATTATACCTGCGTTATACTGTGTAAACTATAACTGTGTTAGAATCTCCAAATATTATGGACATGAAATATTATGGACATGTATCTCAAGGACGTGACTTTTGGCTCAACTGGTAGAATGCTAGCCTTGAGCACAAAAGTTCAGGGATAGCACTAAAGTGCTGAATTGAAACCCATTTGCCACCAAACAACTTTTAACACACACACACACACACATACTGTGTGTGTAATATTTTTCCAATGGGTTTATTCCTTCTTCCTCTGACTTTAATATTCCTCTGAGTTTGTTTCCATTGTTCAATTCTTTTTTCCCTACAAAAATTTTTGGGACACAGAAGCCAAGACTATAGAGGAAAATACTGCATAAATGAATAGCTTGTAAAAATTACTTAAAAAGCACAAAAGTGCACAAAAGTACAGTTTTCTATCTAAGATTACATTCCTGCCGGGCACCAGTGACTCATGCCTGTAATCCTAGCTACTCAGGAGGCTGAGATCTGAGGATCCCACAGTTCAAAGGCCCCCTGGGCAGCAAAGTCCGTGAGGCTCTTAGCTCTAATAAACCACCACTAGAAAACCAGAAGTGCCATTGAGTCTTACGTGGTAGAGTGCTTGCCTCGAGTTGAAGAGTGCAAGGACAGCGTCCAAGCCCAGAGTTCAAGCCCCATAACCAACAACAACAACAAAAAGTTACATTCCTTCAAAACTGTAGTATTTTTAAAATACTAGTCATAAGAAGATAATGCAACACCTCTTCCCTTCTCCCTTTTCTCTTACAAGTATACACACCTATAAAAATGTCTAGGTGTGTAATGTTTGTTTTTCAATACTACTTTAGCTCCAGATGACAGCACAGAGGGGCTCCAAGGACAGATGATTATGCTACAGAAAGTTAGCAATGTCCTAGGACATAGTTGTCAAAATGAAAGCACCCATCCCAGAAAACCAGACATACTGGCAAAACGAAAGCACCCATGCCAAAAACCACACAGACACAAGGTCACATACACAGAAAGGGGTTTAATGTCAGCAGAGGCACTGACAAGCCTAATTCTCTCACCAGAAGGAGGAGAAAAGCACTTGTCATCGAGGGTGGGTCTTATGAGGGCTAATGGTGGGATTTCATGTAGGATGTGAGAGCAGAGGATTCCATTATGGTGGGCTTAGATTTATGGCAGCTGCCCAAATGGGCCTGCTGTTACCATTTATGGCCATAGCGGGGAGGGAGGGAGCTGGTTATCAGCTGCCTGTATCAGAAGGGTCCTTTGTCAGTTAATCTGGGAAAGGAGCATGTCAGGTAACAGTCTCCCCTTTTTTGTTTAGTAAGTATGGGTACCAGATCAGAGCATAGGTCAGGAATATGGGCGGTGATCGTTTCTTCTGGAGCTACTCCTGCTGAGAAGGGGTGAAGTAGTCAATAGGGATTGCTCCTTGACCAGGTACCATCCAAGAAGTATTTGCTTGACAGTTTGAAGTATTTGCTTGACAGTTTGATTGGTAAAGGTCCTCATTTTTTCTGAGAATACTTTGTAGCTATCTAAAATTGTAAGGCACAATTAGAAAAAGGCCAAAAGTTGTTGCCAGCAGACGAAGAGAAGCATAAGCCAGGGAGTGATTGATTCCCAGAAGGCGCTGTCAAAAGACCTGAGATTCTGGATTGTTTCTTAGGCTAGCAGCTATCTTCTTATAGCTTTTATGCTTTCTTCTACTCTGCCAGTCATAGTTAAACAGTAGTAACACTTTTCCCAAGGCAGGTTTCCCCTTTTTCAGCCATTAACAAATCTAAGGCCCTTTGATTTGGAGGGACATATCTGCCAAAGAGTTTAGTTGAATCTGTGCCATATTAAGGGCCACTGTGGTCTCCTTGGCATTAGCCTGTAGCACTTCACCATAATGGGTTACTACATGCAAGGGGAGGGTCCCATTAGGAGGATTTACACCAAAACAGCTTTCTATTGGGGTCCATGATAACTGATTTAACCAAAACCTTGGTTGAGCACAGGAAAGAAATGGAGGATGCCTTCTCTGTCTTGTGGATATAGCATGGTACCTGACTCCCCATATCCTGCAGGGGAAACTAAGACTTTTCCAGCTTTATCTTAGGGTCACAGGGGTCTCAGGAGGAGGTAGCAGAAATACTTAAATGTGCCAGAGCCAATGGACATCATGGTCTTTTCTGACACTTCCTACTGGCATGGGAGTGTCAAGGAGTCACTGGGGCTGGGGTCTTTAGGGTCCAGGCCTGCATTAGGCAAGGCAGTGTAACTGAAGCCTCCAGCTGCCTGTCATAATAGGATGGTGTTGACTTGTTCCCAGGTGGTGTCCTGAGTAAGCGCTATTATCCTGTTAAAGAGAAACTTTTGAAAAGGCGAGATCAGGCAAAAAGCAGACAAGGTGGCCTTAACAGTTAACATGAATGACAAGGGACAACACACTCTGGCCACAAGCCAGAAAAGTTCCATTTGGAGCATAAGCCCAGTTGTGGCCCATTACACAGAAGGTAGAATTTCCATTTTTACTGGACTGGGGTCAGGAGGGAGTGCCTAGGGTTTCTGGAAACTGAGTAGGTGACATTATAGTAGACTGGTTGAGAATAACCAGAGACTAGTTCTAGACAGAGACTAGGGCTGGATTGGAGTAGTTAAGGGTGTTAACTCCTTTAACACAAGGTTCCCACTGTAGTTAAAAAGCAAGCAATATTTACACCATGATGGCAGTTTTTACATATTACAATGAGATGACTTTGAACGTGTTCACACTTGTGCACAAAAGTTTTCTTTGACTGTGTTCATACTTGTGCACCAAAGTTTTAAGGCATGTTTAGGTCTTTTGAAAAAAAAGAAAGAAAATTGGCCCTGAGTTTAGAACCATGAAGTCAAAGCTAGAAAAACAGTAGAAAGCCTTGGACAATGTCTGGATTATAGAGTATATATGGGAGACCCATGAGGCTTCCAAGGCTGTCTTGAATCTAAGACTTACTGTAAATAGTAATAGCAGGTAACAAAGGCAAGGATGTAAGTTCCTGGCCAGTAAGAACATAGACTGGTATGCACATTAGATGGGCAAGCTTATTAACTATTTTTCTTGATCTCCTGGCTCTGGTTAATTTTCAAAGGGTGGATGTAGAGTGGCTCCATTTAGGATGTAACACTATTCCTTCTTCTTCCTCTCCATGATTCCTCATTGTCAGAACTGGCTTTGTCCCTGGATAGCTTGTCCCAGTCAGTCACAGGGTTTGTACTCAAGGCATAGGCACTGTCCCTGGGCACTTCTGCTCAAGGCCAGCACTCTATCACCTTGAACAACTGTGCCACTTCCAGGATTTGGCTAGTTAATTACAGATAGAGCTCTTGAGCCCTGCTTTCAGCGTGGCTCTTTGCTGGTTAGTTGGGAGATGGAGTCCCAGAGGGTTTTTTCCTACCCGGGCTGGCTTTGAACTATAATCATCAGATCAGATGAATGTTTGCCACAAACCGCTTTTTATTTCCAATTAAAACAACAAGGAGACCAATAGAAATATTTAGTAGAGTTTACTGTAACTTGTTAAGAACTGACCAACAAGTATTTGTCAGTTATTTTTCTGTGGGTCTGACTAAATACTGCAGAGGGTAAAATCTGTAATAACAAAACTCAGTGGATGTGGTAAGAGTTTTAAAACTTCTTAACTGAATATAGCATTTTAGGATACTAGTGAAGATTGAAACCATTCTCAGCTCTGTATCCACAGTGGCTTACATACTTGGAAAACACATACTAAAAATTGACAATCTTAATAGAATAGGTAGACATAAAGAACGACATGTTGATTTTACCTTAGTGTATTACTCTTGACCTTAGTAATAACACAGCCAACTTAATTAGATACCAACTTTATTCATAAGCTCTATCTTTTAAGATATACTCATACCACCTGCTAGACACTCTAACCTTTTGGCACAAAAAATGACACAAACACACAAACAGAAATCACAGCCAATATTTGATCTTAAATTCACATCCATAGATTGGATAGCAGCTAAATAATGTATGAAATTTCATTTTCCTCATTGTGTTCAAGGAGGAGGATCAGGAACAGTGGGTGATGGGACACAGAAGCCAAGACTTGAGGCAACCAGTGTATAAGTGAAGGGCTTGTAAAAAGCACCAGTACAGTTTTCCTTTTTTAAAGTAAATTAGAGGGGGGGACCAAGATGGCGACGGGGCAGTAGGGAAACGCCACAGCTCTCTCCAACCAAAAAGAGAGTTCGAGTTCCAACGCTTAATCTCCCCAAGAGACCGACAACAACAAAAAGACGAACACTCAGAGAAAAACCAGAGGTGGAAAATAACAAAAAAAGAAAGAGAGGAAAAGAAGAAATTCAGAACAGAGAAGAGCGAAGACCCCTCGCCCAACCTTTACTGGCCGCGCGCAGTCCGGCCAGGCGGCCCGGCGGGGGCTGCCGGAGCCCCAGAGAAACGGGGCTGCTTGCAGATCCAGGTACCGGATTGCAGAACAGCGAATCGCCAGGAAGAGAGAAACCTACCAGCCGGGAGTCTCCACGAGGATCCCACCCTCGCCCCTCACTCTCCACCGGAGCGGAGAGGCTCCATCCCGCCAAAGCCGCCTGGCAGCAGCAGCACGACAAAGGGACCTGTCGGCAGACCACCCGCCCAATCGCGATCGCAACGACCCGGCGGGGGCCGCCCAACCCAGCCCGCAACCACCCCAACTGAACTCGGATTGCAACAACAACTGACGACCTACAGGGTGAGTACCCCACAGGGAACAGTGAATCCATCAAGGGAGACCAGAGCTGGAGGGAATCCCCAGACCCTGACCTAGACTCCCTACCCAACACCCGGACCACAGGACCCACTAAAACTGGGAACTGTTCGAGAGCTCCACCAGCCGGTGGAGCACACTCTGCTGGCCAGGCCAGAGCAAGAGTGCCCCTGGAAGGGAGCTTAAATGCCCAAGCCAGGAACAGCGCCCCTGGGTCAAGACTACCAACAGTAGAAGAAATTTGAACTGTGTTCTCCAGGCTGCATAACCTAGGTGGTATACACATTAGCACAGGCCTAACGAGCGCGCTCCAGGCTGGGGCCGGAACCAGGCCCGGGGACCGGCACCTGAACAAAGCAAAAAGGGTCAGAAGTGGGGCTGTGGCTCAAATGGTAGGGTGCCAGCCTTGAGCTGAAGAGCTGAGGGACAGCACCCAAACCTAGAGTTCAAGCCCACAACCAGCCCAAAACAAACAAACAAAAACACATCAGGAGCCCATAGCAGACTCCAGTATTTGGGAGAGTGCATCCAGAGCATCTGATCTTCCCAGAGCACCCGCAGGAGCAAACACAAGCAGTCTAGGCTGCTCAACCCTTCCAAAGGCGGGAATTGCCAGCAATCTACAGCAGAGAGCTGAGAATCCTAAGTAAGTCAGAATAGCAGCTGGAAATAGGCTCCCAACAGAATCCAGATCAGGCACAGACTCTCTCTACCAATACAGAATCAGCAACCAAGCAAAGACAGACACACCAAAACAAGATTGAAGAGCAGTCTCCTGAACCCCCATGCGAAAATCACAGAGAAAAATCACAAGGTTTACCACTACCCAGGACAGCAAGCTCACCTCAAAAGCCAGCAGCCACGCAGGGGAGAGCCCCAGTGGAATGGAAGACAAAAGCTACATCCAAGGGTGGCTGGAGGCAATGACTCAAGAAATAAAGCAAGAAATGGATCAGAAATTGAAAGAGCACAAGGATGAACTATCAAAAGATATACAGGATATCAAACAAAAGTTGGATGCAAAAATAGAAGCTGCACAAACCTCAGTAAGAAGTGAGATAAACGCCAAATTAGAGGTAATGCATACTGATCTCACCTCAGATCAGTACTCTGAGAACCAACATTGAATCCATAAAGGGATCCATTTCCTCCATGCAAACCACAATAGAAGCCACGGTCAACAGAGTGAATGAAATGGAAGGTAGAGTGTCAGATACAGAAGACAGAATACACCAACTGGACCAAAAAGTGACAGATATGGAAAAATCACTCAAATTAAACCAAAGGGAAATTCAAGAGCAAGCAGATAATGCTAAAAAATTTAACCTTCGCATAATTGGAGTGGACGAAGGTGAGGAATTCCAGAGCAAGGGAATGCAACACCTATTTAACAAGATAGTCAATGAAAATTTTCCCCACCTCAAAAACGACCATCTTAACTACATCACAAAAGCTTATCGAACACCCAACAAGCAAGATCCCAGGAGAAACACTTCTAGACACATTATAGTAAAAATGATGGATCTGAATAATAAGGAAACAATCCTGCATGCAGCAAAAATGAAGAAGGAGCTATACTACAACGGGAAAAAAATTAGAATCACTGCAGATCTCTCCACACAAACAATGAATGCAAGAAAAGCCTGGGAAAGCACCATACGAGCCCTGAGAGCCAATAACTGCTAACCCAGACTGATATACCCGGCAAAGCTAGCATTCACATTCGATGGAGAACTGAAAACTTTTAATAGCAAAGAAAAACTAAATGAATACATAAACATTAAGCCAGCATTACAAAGAATTCTAAGAGGGGGGACACAACCTGAAGAAAGCAACCAGGAACTGGGACCTGCCCCAAACAAGCATTACTCAAAGTCTAACTGAGCAAGCACAGGAGGAAAGAAAAGAAGAAAAACTTAGGAAAACGGAATGGCAGGGACAACAATGCATCTCTCTATACTTTCTCTTAATATAAATGGGCTGAATTCGCCAATTAAAAGAAAACGAACTGAGGACTGGATCAGAAAACAAGCCCCATCCATCTGTTGCCTTCAGGAGACCCACCTCTCAGCCAAACATACAAACTCAGAGTGAAGGGGTGGAAAAGGATCTACCAATCAAATTCCCCCAATAAGAAAGCAGGTGTAGCTATCCTGATATCTGACAAAATAAACTTTTCATTAAAATCAGTACAGAAAGACAAGGACGGACACTACATATTAATAAAGGGAACAATCCAAGAGGAGGATATAACCATCATCAACTTATATGCCCCAGATATCGGTGCACCCAGATATGTTAAACAAATGCTCTCAAACTTACAGAATAAAATAGATCCCAATACGATAATACTAGGAGACTTTAACACGCCACTCTCACCAAAGGACAGGTCTACCAACCAGAGGATTGGCAAAGAAGCTACCGAATTAAGTGAGGCCATACTTCAAGCAGAATTAACTGACATCTACCGAGTATTTCACCCTAAAACAACACAGTACACATTCTTCTCAGCAGCTCATGGAACTTTCTCCAAAATAGACCATATCATAGTTCATGCAAGGAACTTAAGCAAATACAAAGGGATCAACATAATCCCCTGTATCCTATCTGACCACAATGGAATCAAGCTAGCTCTCAATAACAAAGCATACCACAGAAATTTCTCTAATACATGGAAATTGAACAGCACACTCCTTAACAAGGCCTGGGTAACAGAAGAGATCAGAGAAGAAATAAAGCATTTCCTACAACTCAATGAAAATGAAAACACCTCACAACGAAACTTGTGGGACACAGCAAAAGCAGTCCTGAGGGGCAAATTTATTGCCCTCAGTGCCCACATCAAGAGAATGGAGACAGACCAAGTAAATAATCTCATGTTGCAACTAAAACAGCTAGAAAAACAAGAAAAAATGGGACCTAAAGCTACTAGACGAAGCCAGATAAACAAATTGAGAGCAGAGATTAACCAATTAGAAAATCAGAAAACCATAACCAAAATAAACCAAACAAAAAGCTGGTTCTTTGAAAAAATAAACAAAATTGATGGCCCGTTGGCAAGATTAGTTAAAAAAAGAAGAGAGGAAACCCATATTAATAGGATTAGGGATGCCACGGGAAACATCACAACACGTACCCAAGATATCCAAACAATTCAAACAGGCTACTTTCAAAAGCTATACTCTCTAAAGGAAGAAAATCTGGCGGAAATGGATGCATTTTTAGAGAAATACAAGTTACCCAAACTGAGCAAAGAAGAAGTTAACCAATTAAATAAGCCAATATCCTATAATGAGATACAGGAAGCTATCAAAAGTCTTCCAACAAAAAAAAGCCCAGGACCAGATGGATTCACAGCAGAATTCTATAAGACCTTTAAAGAAGAACTAATACCCATACTCCTCTAGCTCTTCAGAGAAACAGAGAAGGAGGGAGCTATCCCAAACTCATTCTACGAAGCCAATATCACACTCATCCCCAAATCAGGCAAAGACCCAACCAAAAAGGAGAATTACAGGCCAATTTCCTTGATGAACACAGATGCAAAGATCCTTAACAAGATTCTAGCTAACAGAATCCAGAAACACATAAAAAAAATCATACACTATGATCAGGTAGGCTTCATCCCAGAGACACAGGGATGGTTTAACATACGTAAGTCAATAAATGTAATCCAGCATATCAACAGAGCCAAGGTCAAGAATCACATGATTATCGCCACAGATGCAGAAAAGGCCTTTGATAAAATTCAACATTCATTCATGCTAAAAGCTCTGGAGAAAATAGGAATAGAAGGAACATTTCTAAAAACAATAAAAGCCATTTATGACAGACCAATAGCCAATATTATACTTAATGGGGAAAAGCTACAACCAATCCTCCTAAAAACAGGAACAAGGCAAAGATGCCCACTGTCTCCACTCCTCTTCAACATAGTCCTAGAACCCTTAGCCAGGGCAATAAGGCAAGAAAAAGACATTAAAGGGATCCGCATAGGGAAAGAAGAAGTTAAACTATCCCTTTTTGCAGACGACATGATACTATACCTCCACGATCCCAAAAACTCCATCCCCAAACTTTTAGAAATCATAAGTCACTTCGGCAAAATAGCAAGAAACAAATAAACCCACAAAAATCAGTTGCCTTCCTATACACTGATAACGTACAGGAAGAGAGGGAAATAAAGGGAGCAACCCCATTCACAATAACCTCCCAAAAAATAAAATATTTAGGAATTAACCTAACCAAAGATGTAAAAGAACTATTTAATGAGAACTATAAAAAGTTAAAGAAAGAAATTGCAGAAGACACTAGGAAATGGAAAGACCTCCCATGCTCCTGGATAGGCAGACTTAATATAGTAAAGATGGTGATACTTCCAAAACTAATATACAAATTCAATGCAATTCCTATTAAAATCCCAATGACGTACATCACTGAAATACAGAAAACAGTCCAAAAATTTATATGGAACAACAAAAGACCTAGAATAGCCAAAACAATTCTAGGGGATAAAGACAATATGGGAGGGCTATCCATGCCGAACTTCAAACTCTACTACAGAGCTATAATAACAAAGACAGCATGGTACTGGCACAAAAACAGACCCGAAGACCAATGGAACAGAATAGAAGATCCAGATATAAATTCACAGGCCTACAGCCAGCTGATATTCGACAAAGGAGCCAAAGACATACAATGGAAGAAACACAGCCTCTTCAACCGCTGGTGCTGGGAAAACTGGGCAGCCACATGCAGAAAACTAAAAGTGGACCCCAGACTATCACCATGCACCAACATCAACTCAAAATGGATTAAAGACCTTAACATTAAACCTGAATCTCTGAAACTACTGCAGGACAGAGTAGGAGAGACACTTGAACTAATAGGCACAGGAAGGAACTTCCTGAACAGAGTCCCAGGGTCACAACAAGTTGGAGAGAGACTCGACAAATGGGACTACCTTAAAATAAAAAGCTTCTGCACAGCTAAATCTATCGCAACTAAGCTAGAAAGACAACCAACTAATTGGGAAAAAATATTTACCAGCAATATATCAGACAAGGGGTTAACATCCTGTATATACAGGGAACTCAAGAAACTAATCCCTCCCAAACCTAACAAACCAATTACTAAATGGGCAAGGGAACTAAAGAGGGACTTCTCAAATGAAGAAATAAAAATGGCAAAGAAACACATGAGGAAATGTTCATCATCCCTGGTGGTGAAGGAAATGCAAATAAAGACAACCCTGAGATACCACCTTACCCCAGTCAGAATGTCCCACATCCACAAATCAGCCAACGACAAATGCTGGAGGGGATGTGGAGAAAGAGGAACCCTATTACACTGCTGGTGGGAATGTACACTTATACAACCACTTTGGAAAGCAGTCTGGAGGGTCCTTAGAAAGCTAAAGATTGACCTCCCTTACGACCCAGTCATACCACTTCTAGGCATCTACCCTGAACAACAGGAACCAATATACAAGGACACGTGCACCTCCATGTTTATTGCAGCACTGTTCGCAATAGCTAGGATATGGAAACAACCTAGATGCCCCACCACAGATGAATGGATCCAAAAAGTGTGGTATCTATACACAATGGAATATTATGCAGCCATTAGAAATGACAAAATAATGGCATTTGCAGGGAAATGGATGGAGCTAGAAGGAATCATGTTGAGCGAGGTAAGCCAAGAACGAAGAGACAAACGGTACATGGTCTCCCTGATAAGCGGATGCTAAATCCAAAAGGTTAGGTAATACGACAAAACTAACAGGACTTAAGAAACAAAGAACTCCCGCTCATCTGGTAGAACCACTACTAAATATCCCCATGCTGCTGATCACAAATATGGTATATAACATGTGAACACTGTTATATATTACAGACTGTGGTAGACAATTTGCTCCAGGGAAGTTAGAATGAACTTGTGACTTTGAAATTATGTAATTATTTAATCACAATCAAAAACAAAAAAAGAACCTCGGGGAAGGGAGGGAAGGAGGGGATGGTAGGGGGGAAACAATGGAGGGGGTAACAATGTTCAAGAGGAAGTAAACTCATTACCTCACTCATGTAACTGTAACCCTCTGTATAGTAGCTTTACAATAAAAAAAAATAAATTAAATCTCTTCATTAATCATTCTCCATTCTTATTCCATGTACATCATATTTATACAACAAAAGATTCAAAGAAATAATATATAAACTCACATAAGCAAAGATCTCTCTCTCTCTCTTTCTCTCTCTCTTAAGGGGCAAAGAAGCAGTTTAGGGAGTTTGTGCTATAGTAACCAGAACAAGCTACATAACCGTTGGGGTGAAATATGAGTTCCTGCTCAAGAATTACTAAGAGGGCTGGCGGTAGAGTTCAGGGGCAGAGTGCTCATTTATCATGTGCAAAGATGTGGGTTCTAGTTCCACCACTGCAGAACAACAACAACAAAAACGGACCAGAAACTCCAAAGGGACAGCCAAGTGTTGAGTCAAGCTCAGAGGCGCACCTAAGTGTGTCACCCTTTGTGACCCACATCCAACTGTGATTGCCCCTCTCTCCCTCCTCCCAAGCCAGGCTACCTGAGCTTGAATCTGGCTTTGAAAATGTGTTAAGTGGGGGCTGGGAAGGTGGCTCAGTGGTAGAGGGCTTGTCTTGTATGCATGAGGCCCTGGGTTCGATTCCTCACCACCACATAAGCAGAAAAAGCTGAAAGTGGCACTGTGGCTCTAGTGGTAGAGCACTAGCCTTGAGCTGAAGGCTCAGGGACAGTGCCCAGGCCTAGAGTACAGGCCCCACGAATGACAAAAAAAAAAAAAAATGTTTTAAGTTATGTGATTCTGGACAAGGCATCTCCCTCATCAAGTTCTCTGGTTTGAAAAGTGCCTAGAATATCTGGCATAAAGCAAACATTAGATAAATGTATAGTAAATATACTCCTAGCCTAATCATCTTAACATGCCAGAGGTGACTGGACAAGGCATTGTGAATTCATGAACATTTGTTTTTGATGTTTTAAAAAATCTTGGTTCCTGATAAATAAACATTTTTTTATTACAGTGATAGTGGTCACCTTTTAATTAATTTTTGCTGGTCCTGGGACTTGAACACCGGGCCTGGGCACTGTCCATGACTTTCTTTTCCTCAAAGGGGGGCGGGGGGCTCTACCACTTGAGCCACAGGGCCATGTCTGGCTTTTATAAGTAGTTTCCTGGAGATAAGAGTCTCATGGAGTTTCCTGTCTGGGCTGGCAATCCTCAGATCTCAGCCTCCTGAGTAGCTAGGATTACAGGTGTGAGCCATCAGTACCAGGCCTTTTATTTTTAACAATTAAATTAGGTATTTTGAGAGATAGTCTGGCTTGAGGTTTGAAGCCTGTGGAGTGCAAGCAGTCATGAAGCCAGTTTCACACAACTGCTTCCTTCACGCAGAAGAGCTCAGTAGAGACATCACTGATTCCACGCAGGAAATAAAGCTTGTTGCATCAGAACAAAAAAATGAAGAAGTAAACTTTCTTTTAATGATGCAGAATACTTTTTAAAGAAAGAAATGCTGCTTTCTATTTCATATACATATATGTTTTCTATTTCATATTAACTTTCTAATAGGTTGAGAAAAAAGTACTAAATTTGTAAGACAACTTGCAGGTAGTGTTTCATATTTTAACCTAAGAAGAAATATGATGTATAGAGGCATAAATATTTGATATGAACAGTTTATTAACATTTTAATAATTCTATGAGAGGACTCCCTCCCTCTCTCCTTACCTCCCTCTTTCCTTCCTTCTTCTCTTTCTTCTTCTTAAACAGGGATTTGCTATGTAGTACAGATTGTTCTAGAGCCTGCACTCTTCTTGCTTTAGGTGTTCTAGTGTTGGGATTACAGGTGTGTGCTATCACTCAAGCATCTCAGTTTCTCTATGAGTTATTTGTACATTATTTAAGCATGGCCATCCATAATTCTTAAGACTTTGAGAAGTCTTCATCAGTGTGCTGTCAATATTGTTGACTGCAAAATTCTAAAGAAATAAGTTGCCATTGGTCAAATAATTTGCCCAAGGTACACAGCTTTGGGATACTTCCCCTTAAGAGCTGGCCACTGAACAATGAAGTAATCCCAGAGATGGAACAGAATCTTTCCGGACAGGGATAATGTTTCCATTCCTCAGATGCTCTCAACGAAGACAATGATCACCTTCTGTATTCCAAGGATGCCAAGGAGGAGGGCAGATACACAGATAGGAACATATGTTCCTGGTTTGTTACACAACACCAAATCTGGCTTTATCTGGAAAACCATAGGAAAGGAGAGCCACAGGGGCCCAGATGGTGGTGAGCACTGTGGACAGCCAGGACTGCTGGCTTCTCGGAATTCGGGGAGGTGGTATTTGGTGTCCATGGTACGAGGTTCTCTTCCAGCATGATCAAGTTGAAAAGAATTAATTTTACTGGCACTCATTTTACCAGTATCAGCAATGATATAATGTCTAGGCAAATAAGCATTGCACAAGCTTCCAACTAGTCTCAGGATCTCCATGGTATCCCCACCAGACCAAGCCACTACCAAGAGACTGAGACACTCCCCAGGAATAACCTCCTGGGTCCAAAGTACTATCCGTAGTCTCAGGCCGAGGATGACCACCACAGTTCCTATCCCGGCTTTGAAAATAAGCGTGCCACGTGAAGGAAGGGCGCATGTGCACTGCTCCTGGTGCCGGCAAAGCACAAGACTTACGAGGACAGTTTATTTTTTTTGGGGGGGGGGGGGGAGGGGTCCGGTCGTGGGGCCTGAACTCTGGGCCTGGGCGCTGTCCCTCAGCTCTTCAGCTCAACGCCAGCGCTCTACCACTTGAGCCAAAGGGCCACTTCCGGCTTTTTTCTTTTTGCTTATGTGGTGCTGAGGAATCAAACCCAGGGCCTCAGGCATGCAAGGCAAGCGCTCTACCACTGAGCCACTTTCCCAGCCCCACGAAGACAGTTTTATATCTTTGAATATTATATTCCTTCAAAGCTGTATTTTTAAATGAAAGTCATCATCATATTACGAAGATGACAGTGGAGCACCTGTTTTCTTTGTCCCTTACCTCCTTCATAAAATATTTTCCAAAGGGCTGGGATGGTAGCTCCATGGTAAATTGCTTGCCTTCCATGCATGAGGCCCTGGGTTCGACTCCTCAGCACCACATATGCAGAAAAAAGCCAGAAGCTGCGCTGTGGCTCCGGTGGTAGCGCGTCAGCCTTAAGCTGAAGAGCTGATGGACAGCACCCAGGCTGAGAGTTCAAGCCCCATGACCGACAAAAAAAAATTCCAAAAGTATCAAAAAGTCTTTTACAAAAATGAAGACCTGTAGCCGGGTGCTGGTGCTCACACCTCTCAGGAGGCTGAGAAGGGAGGATCATGGCTCAAAGCCAACCCCGCAGGAAAGTTCGAGAGAGACACCTCCAATAAACCACTCAGAAAACCAGATGTGGCGCTGTGGCTCAAGAGGTAGAGTGCTAGCCTTGAGCTGAAGATCTCAAGGACAACGCCCAGGCCCAGAGTTCAAACCCCGGGACTTCCAAAAAACATGTAAAAATGTCTATGTGTGTTTTGTTTCCAAATACTTCTTTGATTTTCCCATCTCTTGAGTTTTTGCATTTTCCCCAGATGACAGCACAGAGTTGCTTCAAGGGCAAACAGATAACGATACAGAAGGCTAACAATATCCTAGGACAGAGATGTCAAACTATGTGCAAGAAGCACATGGCAGGCTGAGAGGGACCCGAGAGGCAGAATGATTTGTGCAGCATGAGAGGAACAATAGGGGATGGATCTGACCTAGGGATGGCTCCTGGACACTGAGACCATGCCAGTACCTAGGCCTAGCAGAGGAGGTTGAGATTCAACAGACAAGGTGTGCTGTTAACTGTGACTACATGTGCACATTGTGACACAGGAGGGATTTCAGCCTGCAGTTTGTCCTGTGTGAGGCAGCAGCATAGGTCACTGGGCCCTGAGAGGTGACCCTGCCTCCTCACAATGGAATAAAGCATGGAAGCCTGATAGCCAGGCTATTTAAGTGATAGTCGGCACAAGCCAGCTCACTTGACCTGCGACTCAGGAACGGGAAAGATGTTCTCGTGTTGTATTCGCAGGTCACGAGACTCTGGTCTCAGGCAAGAGAGCTTCAGACGCTGGATCGGTGCCAAGCCACGAATCCAACGTCTTAGGCAGTTTTTCAAGAAACCGCGAGAAATACAAGGCAACTCAGGCCAGGTATGCTCACGATCGGTAACCTATTTGATCCCAACCTTGGCCCACTTTAGAACCTTTTTCTTGTGTGCTCTTAAGTATCTATACTGAGATAATGCTTTCTGTGTACTTTTCACTCCCCTCTATCACAATTTCTCAATTTGAAGTGTGCTCCATTCCCATGTCTCTAAGATGGTTTCTCTTTAACACCTTAGGGTGGCAATTATTCAGCCCCGACCCTGAATGTGCCATATAACGTATGGAGCCAGGAGGCAGGCCTGCTGGAAAAGCTGGTGATGAACCTGGTCCCTGCCCACCAGAAAGGCGACCTCTTTTTTATTCAAAGCTTCCTACACAGCTACAGAAAGTGTGGGACGTTGGACCAAGTGCTGGCTATTCTGTTCAAAAAGTGAGTGTTCCCCCATCCATCCCAGGGCTGCTCAGCCCCTCCTGGCTGCATCTTGGGAATTCTTGGCACCTCTCTGAGCCTGTTCCTTTTACTGGGGTCTTCTTATGGGAACATGGGATGAAAAAGTGTACACCCTGGCTAATTTCTTAGGTCTAGACCACTCAGGACTCTTGTGTCTCCAGTGTGGACATTTCATTTCCCTCGGAAGCTAAACTGGAGGCTCAGAAGTCTGTGTACTGAGAGGTTAGGATTACAGGCATGAGCTAGCGGCACCCAACTTCAGCCTTCACCTGAATGAGGCCCTAGGAAAGAAACCACATTTCCCATGATTAAATAAGGTTTCAGTAGCAATCTTGGAGGCCTGTGAAATAATGTAGAGAGAGGAAAGGCTGGGGCAGGGTGAATTGGGGGCTGAATCACTTCTGAGCCATCAAGGAGAGATTATGTTGCCTTAATTTTCAAGCCTCTGAAGTGTTAGCTGTGTGTGTGCCAGTCCTGCATCTTGAACTCAGGGCCTGCGTGTTTTTTGTGGGTTCACTGAAAAGTGTCTTTAGACTTAACCTGATCAGGCTGGCTTCAAACTGTGATCCTCAGACCTCAGCATCCTGATTAGCTAGGATTAGAAGCATGGGCCACCTTTACTTAGACAACATATAAGCCTCTTTATAGAATTCTCAGACTGTATAAATATCTCACTTGTCTCTCTCTCAATCTTACATTCCCATCTGGGTCTTAGCTAGCCTCTTCATATCCTGTTAGCCCCAAAAAGAAAACAATACAGCTGAACTCCTCTCCTCCCATAGGTACAGATCCCTCCGCCCTCGCTGTGAGGAAGACGAACACGTTAAGAAGTAAGTTGACTTTGGCACAAAAAGGCTTCTCCTTGCAAAATGGGTACCTTTGAGGCTGCTGATTCAAAGTGCAAATTTCTTGCTTGGGAACCACTTGTGAATTGTACCATGGAGGGGTGGAGGCTTGGGACATCAGTGAGTGGCAGGGGACACGGCTGTGGTGTGGTTGTGGACTCTCAAGGATGACACTTCCCAACATGTAAATGCATACAGGATGGACAGCCACAGCATGGGCATCCAGCCAGAAAGAAGCTATGGGGGGCCCAGGATGGGGAGGGTGAGCTCTCACTTCCTTGTCACCAATCTGCCCACAGTGCCCTTTGTTCCTTCTTCACTATGTGGATGGACTGCTACCCTGATGATTTCCGTGAACCCAAGAACCAAGACAGCCTGAATGACCTCATGTATTACATCATGCTCAACATGCCCTCCTCGGACCTGCTCCTCCGCTTACAGGTTCTTCTTGACCAGCTGGAGAAAAAGAGGAAGAAGGCCACGTGCAGATGCCTGACAGCTTGTGAGTAGGGATGGATACTGGGCCCCTGGGATTGGTCCCGATTGGCTGGGAGCCCTTAGTACTACCCAGGTTGGCAAAATGTCCTTTTATGGACATTCTCTGCCAGGCAATGTCTGTTCTGTTCTTGGAAGCACTCAGACATAGCCACGCATGAGAAAGACCCTACCTTCTCATCAAAGTTCAGTCCAAACTCAGTCTGCAGCTTCCTCCATTAGATCAGCATGGAAGTTGAGTCATAGCAGAACTTCTAGAGTCTACTCTAAGGATCCTGTACCTATTTCCATTCTCAGGTTTTGGCCGCCGTAGAGCAGCTTCTCCTGAACGGGAGATACAGAACCAATCAGTGATGTCAGCAATGGTGACTGATGGAGTTCTGGAGCCATCACCAGACTCCAGAAACCGTGTGAATATCCAGCGCTTTGTGCCTTTCGCAGTGAGGCCCAAAGAGATTTTGAATCCTGTGGATGCGCCCCTTGTTGTGAAGCCCACATGTGACACAGGTGAACCTGCAGGTATCCCTGAGGAGGATGAAGATCCAGAATTTCTTCCTCTGACTTTCACGGTCCCCCTAGATCGGCTCCAAACAAGTCAAACCGACACACCGCTTATTGTGCAGGAACAACTAACATGTATCCCTAATCTAAGTTCAGGAGAACCACTAAATGAGGTCCAAAATCTAGATTCAGTCAAGGAAAGTGAATTTGTCCTTACAAAATATGCAGACAAATCTTTTCTGCTGCAGGAGAACCAATCTCCATTTGAGAAATTAGAATATGCTCTTCCCTCAACTCAGGAAGAAAATCCTGCCTTTCATGAAGAGATAGATCCCTTGGAAGACTCTGACTTAGAATTTCTTCCTGAAGGCAACTTAGAGACTTATCAGGACTTAGAGTTTCCCTCTCCCATCCCTGGGAAAATACCTGTTTTGCTTTTTGTAATGACTGCTGTCATATATTCCTTCTACTTATTCTTATAACTTCATTAAAATGTCAAATTTTTGTGTTATACAATGAATCCTAAGTACTGTGTATTTATTTTTCTACCTACAATCTGATGTCCTGAGCATATGGATCCTAAGAGGCTGAAAACAGAGCTGTTCAAGAGAACCTACTGAATATACGGAGAAAATGTTCAATGCACAGGGAGTGGCAAGGAATCCAGGCCATGCCTGCATAGGGTTACCAAGCTCTAGGACATAACACACCTTGAACCTCAAGTTCATCCTATATCAATTGGGATAAATGCCAGAGTAAATGTAGTATATGTTGGACTCTATTGGATATGTATATAGACCTGAATTCACTGGTGGAAGAGTCCAACATATACATATCCACTGTGCATTGTGCATTGGGAAAATATGTGAGAAGATTTCACGTAACAGAAAAAATCTACTTCAGGGAGAAAATTAGGAAATATGTACACTGGAAAGTAATACATCAATAAGAGAAAATGGACAAAGGCATGTGAAGTATCATGGCCCATCCACCTTCTAAAGTGGCCTAGCAGCAAAAATCAAAAATCAGGAACCAAAGCTGTGGCTCAAGTGGTATAAATAAAAAAATAAGCAGGAGTTCAAGGCCCTGAGTTCAAATTCCACTAAAATTCAAAATCCTATGTACCTGTACTCATTGTAACACCTCTGTACAGTATTTTCAGGCACAAAAACATTCTATGTACCTATAATATATTTCCTATTCGTCAGTTAAAGACATTAAATTTTGGATTTTGGCATACGAAACAGGAATACAGGAAATACAGAAACAGGAAAACTACATACTGAAACACTAGCTTCTGGATATTAATTTACTTCAATAGGTAAAATGTTGGGTTCAAAAAGTAGGAATTGGGGCCTGGCTCAAGTGACAGAGCACCAATCAAGATCATAATGAGCCTGCTGAATCTTTTTTTCTGTTGATCAAGAAATGTGTCTTTCTATTATACCTACTTCAACCCTGATGAGAAAGCAATTGCTGAAACTATACCTGTGTCAAACGGTGTGAACTATAACTGTGTTAGAATCTTGAAATATTATGGACATGTATCTCAAGGACGTGACTTTTGGCTCAACTGGTAGAATGCTAGCCTTGAACACAAAAGCTCAGGGATACCACTAAAGCGCTGAATTGAAACCCATTTGCCACAAAACAAGTTTTAGACACACATACATACACACACACATACACACATACTGCGTAATATTTTTCCAATGGGTTTATTCCTTTTTCCTCTGACTTTAAAATTCCTCTGTTTTCATTGTTTAATTCTTTTATCCCTAAAAAAAATTTTTGGGACACAGAGCCAAGACTATAGAGGAAAATACTGCATAAATGAATAGCTTGTAAAAATTACTTAAAAAGCACAAAAGTGCACAAAAGTACAGTTTTCTATCTATGATTACATTCCTGCCGGGCACCAGTGACTCATGCCTGTAATCCTAGCTACTCAGGAGGCTGAGATCTGAGGATCTCACAGTTCAAAGCCCCCCCGGGCAGCAAAGTCCGTGAGACTCTGAGCTCTAATAAACCACCACTAGAAAACCAGATGTGCCATTGAGTCTTACGTGGTAGAGTGCTTGCCTCGAGTTGAAGAGTGCAAGGACAGCGTCCAAGCCCAGAGTTCATGCCCCATAACCAACAACAACAACAAAAAGTTACATTCCTTCAAAGCTATAGTATTGTTAAAATACTAGTCATAAGAAGATAATGCAACACCTCTTCCCTTCTCCCTTTTCTCTTACAAGTATACACACCTATAAAAATGTCTGTGTGTAATGTTTGTTTTTCAATACTACTTTAGCTCCAGATGACAGCACAGAGGGGCTCCAAGGACAGATGATTATGCTACAGAAAGTTAGCAATGTCCTAGGACATAGTTGTCAAAATGAAAGCACCCATCCCAGAAAACCAGACATACTGGCAAAACGAAAGCACCCATGCCAAAAACCACATAGACACACAGTCACATACAGAGAAAGGGGTTTATTGTCAGCAGAGGCACTGATAAGGCTAATTCTCTCACCAGAAGGAGAGAAAAAGCACTTGTCATCTAGGGTGGGTCTTATGAAGTCTAATGGTGGGATTTCATGTAGGACGCGAGAGCAGAGGATTCCATTATGGTGGGCTAAGATTTATGGCAGCTGCCCAAATGGGCCTGCTGTTACCATTTATGTCCATAGCAGAGAGGGAGGGAGCTGGTTTTCAGCTCCTTTATCAGAAGGGCCCTTTGTCAGTTAATCTGGGAAAGGAGCATGTCAGGTAACAGTCTCTCCTTTTTTGTTTAGTAAGTATGGGTACCAGATCAGAGCATAGGTCAGGAATATGGGCGGTGATCTTTTCTTCTGGAGCTACTTCCTGCTGAGAAGGGGTGAAGTAGTCAATAGGGATTGCTCCTTGACCAGGTACCATCCAAGAAGTATTTGCTTGACAGACTGAAGTATTTGCTTGACAGTTTGATTAGTAAAGGTCCTCATTTTTTCTGTGAGAATATTTTGTAGCTATCTAAAATTGTAAGGCACAATTAGAAAAAGGCCAAAAGTTGTTGCCAGCAGACGAAGAGAAGCATAAGCCAGTGAGTGACTGATTCCCAGAAGGCGCTGTCAAAAGACCTGAGATTCTGGATTGTTTCTTAGGCTAGCAGCTATCTTCTTATAGCTTTTATGCTTTCTTTTACTCTGCCAGTCATAGTTAAACAGTAGTAACACTTTTCCCAAGGCAGGTTTCCCCTTTTTCAGCCATTAACAAATCTAAGGCCCTTTGATTTGGAAGGACATATCTGCCAAAGAGTTTAGTTGAATCTGTGCCATATTAAGGGCCACTGTGGTCTCCTTGGCATTAGCCTGTAGCACTTCACCATAATGGGTTACTACATGCAAGGGGAGGGGTCCCATTAGGAGGATTTACACCAAAACAGCTTTCTATTGGGGTCCATGATAACTGATTTAACCAAAACCTTGGTTGAGCACAGGAAAGAAATGGAGGATGCCTTCTCTGTCTTGTGGATATAGCATGGTACCTGACTCCCCATATCCTGCAGGGGAAACTAAGACTTTTCCAGCTTTATCTTAGGGTCACAGGGGTCTCAGGAGGAGGTAGCAGAAATACTTAAATGTGCCAGAGCCAATGGACATCATGGTCTTTTCTGACACTTCCTACTGGCATGGGAGTGTCAAGGAGTCACTGGGGCTGGGGTCTTTAGGGTCCAGGCCTGCATTAGGCAAGGCAGTGTAACTGAAGCCTCCAGCTGCCTGTCATAATAGGATGGTGTTGACTTGTTCCCAGGTGGTGTCCTGAGTAAGCGCTATTATCCTGTTAAAGAGAAACTTTTGAAAAGATCAGGCAAAAGCCGACAAGGTGGCCTTAACAGTTAACATGAATGACAAGGGACAACACACTCTGGCCACAAGCCAGAAAAGTTCCATTTGGAGCATAAGCCCAGTTGTGGCCCATTACACAGAAGGTAGAATTTCCATTTTTACTGGACTGGGGTCAGGAGGGAGTGCCTAGGGTTTCTGGAAACTGAGTAGGTGATATTATAGTAGACTGGTTGAGAATAACCAGAGACTAGTTCTAGCCAGAGACTAGGGCTGGATTGGAGTAGTTAAGGGTGTTACCTCCTTTAACACAAGGTTCCTACTGCAGTTAAAAAGCAAGTAATTTTTACACCATGATGGCAGTTTTTACATATTACAATGAGATGACTTTGAATGTTTTCACACTTGTGCACAAATGTTTTCTTTGAACGTGTTCACACTTGTGCACAAAAGTTTTAAGGCATGCTTAGGTCTTTTGAAACAAAAGAAAGAAAATTGGCCCTGACTTTAGAACCATGAGGTCAAAGCTAGAAAAACAGTAGGAAGCCTTGGACGATGTCTGGATTATAGAGTATGTATGAGAGACCCAGGAGGCTTCCAAGGCTGTCTTGAATCTAAGACTTACTGTAAATAGAAATAGCAGGTAACAAAGGCAAGGATGTAAGTTCCTGGCCATTTAGAACACAGACAGTTATGGACATTAGATGGGCAAGCTTATTAACTATTTTTCTTGATATCCTGGCTCTGGTTAATTTTGAAAGTTTGGATGTAGAGTGGCTCAGGGACCAGAGTTCAGGACCCACAACTGACAAAAAAAAAAATTAGCCAACAAAAAGCAGAATTTGACAGAATCTTCATGCTTAAACAAACATTGATCACAAGAATGGCAAACCTTTAAAACAATTTTGATAATGGGGCACATTAGCCTATAAATGAACCTTTGAACACATAGAGAGGTGAAGGCAGTAAGCTTGGCAGAGAGTATGAAAAACCCACCACCTGCTCTTTGTCTCTTCCTAGGCTGGTGTTAATCTCCAGGACCTGTAGACAGAATAGGGGAGATGGGTTTCCTCAGGGGCTTACAGCAGCCTCCTAGAGGAGTTTTGCCTTACAGGAGAGATTAATATTCCAGATTCTGAAGAGAGTAGACTCAGAAAACAAAAGGACTGATTCAGGTATGTTTTCTGTCTAACTGCTCCCATTATGGGATGCTTGGAACAGACTGACAGTTTTTAAAGAATACAAGCTGGCTGCAGAAAGAAAGTAGTTAATCTTAGCTTAGAAAATTTTAAACCAGGCTGGGCGCCGGTGGCGCACACCTGTAATCCTAGCTACTCAGGAGGCTGAGATCTGAGCATCATGGTTCAAATCCAGCCCGGATAGGAAAGTCTGTGAGACTATCTCCAATAAACCACTAGAAAACTGGAAGTGGTCCTATGGCTCAAGTGGTACAGTGCTCGCCTTGAGCTAAAGGGACAGTGCCCAGGCCCAGAGTTCAAGCCCCATGACCTACCAAAAAAAAAAAGAAAAATTTAAACCAGGACAGCCATCCTTGAGAGGGTATTCCAGGACCCCCTTCTTAAGGAAACAAGCAGAGAGGCAGCGGGGAGGAATGGTTGTACATAGGTGGCCTACTTCACTTTCCTAAGGGCTTACAGAAATATATATATATATATATATATATATATATATATATGAGGCTTAATGTCAGACAGGAGCTTTAGAAGTTTCAAGTTATGCAAAAGACAGCCTAGAGGAGAGTTCTCAGGAATTTTAGACAAGGCCTCTCCCATGGTGAGTGCAGAGCATTGATGCTAGAGCTTCCACGGGTATTCCCAGAGGATACAGACTGAGGCAGCAAGGAGCAAGAGGGGTCATATTCCACAATTGCTGGGTTCCAAACACACAAGGGAAAGCAACAAGAGGTGTTGTTACCATGCAATTGTTGGATCCTGACCTACATTGGCCAGTGAGTGGCTTTGGCCTCCTGGGCTGAACTCAGAACTTGGTGTCAAGTGTTTTGCCTTTGTGCTCCGAGCCCTGAAGAGGGGTGAACCAGCAAGTGCTAAATGCAGAAAAGGCGCTCGGTCAGGAGAAATTTACCTGGGCAGTTGTCTGGGTGGGCCTGAGCTTGATATCAGGTCCCTGGAATAGCTCAGATTTCCCAAAGGGGAAGGGCACCTATCCCAGAAAACCATTCAGACACATAGTCACATATAGAGAAAGGGGTTTATTGTCAGCAGAGGAGCTGACAAAGCTAGTTCTCTCACTGGAGGGAGAGAAAAAGAACTTGTCTTTGTCTAGGGTGGTCCTTATGATCTAGAAGGGCTAAGGGTACGATTTAATGTGGGTTGTCAGAGCAGAGGATTCCATTATGGGGGGGGGGGGGCTAAGATTTATGGCAGCTGACCAAACAGTAGATTAGGGGGCCTGCTGTTACCATTATGCCTGTAACTGACCAAATGGAATGTCACTTCAAGGCAAGAGGAAAGGAGCTTTTTACCAGCTGTCTGCGCCAAAGGGGCCCTTTGTCAGCCAATCTGGGGAAAGGAGCATGTCAGGCTAACAAATAATATGTATAAGAAGCACATGGCAGGCTGAGGAGGGCCCTGAAAGGCAAATGATTTTTGTGCATAAAGAAATATGACAAATAAGGCATGGATCTGACCTAGGAATGGCACCTGGAAGCTGAGGCCATGGTAGTACCTAGGCCTAGCCCAGGGTTCAACAAACAAGGTGTGCTGTAACCTTGTCTACATGTGAACATTATAATGTGTGAGGGGAGATTTCAGCCTCCAGTTTGTCCTGTGTAAGGAAGCAGCAGAGATCATTGGGCCCTGAGAGGTGACCCTCCGTCACAACTAAATAGAACATCAAACCCTGATAGCTAGGTGACTGGAGCTTACAGTCAGCTCAAGCCAGCTCACTTGGCCTGCAACTCAGGAACAAGAAAGATGTTCTCATGCTGTATTCAGTGAAGAGACTCAGGTCTTAGACAAGAGAGGTACGGATGCCTCACTCAAAGTGCAGTCATTGGATCAGTGTCAAGCCCTGAGTCTGATTCAGGCTTTTTTCCAAGAAGAAACCAAGGAAAATACAAGGAAATTCAGGCGAGGTATACTCATGATAAGAAACCAATTGGACCCTAACCTGGCCCACACTAGAACCTTCTTCTCATGTGCTTTTAAGTGTCTATTCTGAGATAATACTTTCTGTGTAGACTTCACTCTATTACAATTACTCAATTTGAAGTGTGCTCCCATTTCCATGGTTTTTTTCTTTTCTTTTTTTTTTTTTTACCATCTTAGGGTGACAAATATTCAGCCCCAAATGTGCCATATAATGTATGGAGCCTGAAGGCAAGGCCTGCTGGAGATATTGGTGAAAGAAAGGTATTATCTTCTTTATAAGAAGCTTTCTTCACAACTATTGAGAGTGGGTGACAATGGAGCAAGTGCTGCATATTCTGTTTAAAAAGTGAGTGCTCCCCTTCAAACCCAGGAATGTTCAGTTCCTCCTGGTTGAGTCTTGGAATACGTGGCACCTCTCTGAGCCTGTTTGTTTCACTGAGGTCTTCTTATGGGAGCATGGCATGAGACAAAGAAGTGCACACCCTGGTTAGTTTCTTAGTACTGGCCTGGCCTGCCCAGGACATTTCCCCCAGAAGCTACTGGAGCCTCAAAAGTCTGCATACTGAGAGGCTAGGATTATAGGCATGAGCCAGTGGCACACAACTTCTACCCTCTCCTAGGTAAGGCCCTAGGAAATCACATTTTCCATTAGTAAATAAGGTTTAAGTAGCAATCTTGGAGGCCTGTGAAGTAATGTAGACAGAGGAAAGGCTGTGTGTATGTGGGGGGGGGGGGGGGTGAATTGGGGCTCAATCACTTCTGAGCCATCATGGAGGGATTATGTTGGCTTTATTTATAATCCCCGAAGCATTTACATTTTTGTGTGTGTTCCAGTTCTGCAACTTGAACTCAAGGCCTGAGTGTTGTCCCTTTGGTGATCAGAGCTAGCACCTTACCATTTGAGCCATATGTTCAATTCTGGACTTTTGCTGGTTAATTGCAGGTGCTTTTAGACTTTTGCTAACTAGACTGTCCTCACACTGTGATCCTGAGATCTCACGCTCTTGATTAGCTAGAATTAGAGCCATGAGCCACTGATACTTTGGACAGATGCGTATAAGCCTCTTAGTAGAATTTTCACAGAACTGTATAGACACTCTTAACTGTTTTTGTCAGTTTTACATTCCCAGACCACAAGTGTCCTGTTAGTGTGGAAAAGGAGAACCATAGGTGTGACTTCCTCCTCTCCTCCCATAGGTACAGATCCCTACTCCGTAACTATGATGAAGATGAACAAGTGAAGAAGTAAGTGGACTTTGGCAAAGAGTTCTCTCCTTGGAAACTGTGGATCTTTGAGGCTTCTGAATCAAAGTGCAAATTTCCTGTTTGCACATCACTTGTAATTTCCACGAGTGGATTGAGGCTTCGGACTTCAGTGGATGGCAGAGGACACAATGGGTGTGGCTGCGGTTTTTCGGGGATATCAGGGAGTGCTCTGTGCAGAAAGTCAGATCCTGTGGGATACAACCTTCTCACTGCTTATCAGAGTGTGAATTCTGGAGAAATGTCTTTCAGAAGCTTCTAGAAGTGGGCTGTAAAGATCATCCCGCTTTCAGGGTCTTTGCTCTTCACACCTACAAGTCTGTGTATAGGATGGACAGCCACAGCATGGCTGTGGTCCAGCCAGAAAGCGGCTATGGAAGGCTCAGGATGGGGAGGGCAGGCTCTCACTCTCCTTGTCACCAATCTGTCCACAGCACTCTTTATTCCTTCTTCACTATGTGGATGGACTTCTATCCTGATGATTTCTATGAGCACAAGAACCAGAGACACTGTAAGAGAACTTATGCACTATGTCATGCTCCATATGCCCTCCTTGGACTGTTCTGCTTGCACATTTGTCTTGATGAGCTGGAAGAGCCTGTGAAGAATGAGACCAAGAAAAAGAGGGAGGAATCCTTGTGTAGATGCCTCAGAGCTTGTACGTAAGGATCAAACCTGGGCCTCTAGTGATGGTCCTGATTGGCCAGGAGCCTCTAGTACCACCCAGGTTGGCAAAACACCCTTCTATGGATATTCTCTGCCAGACAATGTCTGTTCTCTTTTCAAAAGTACTTGGGCATAGACACTCATTAGAAAGACCCAACCTTCTCATTAGTGTTCAGTCCCAAACTCAAATTTTGCAGCTTCCTCCATTAGATCCTCATGGAGATTTAGTCACACCTGTACTTCTAGAGTCCATTCTAAGAGTTCTCTATCTATTTCCATTCTCAGGTTTTGGCTTCAGTAGAGCAGCTTCCCCTGACCTCTGGATAAAGAACCCATCAGTGATATCGGGGATGGTGATGGATGGAGATCTGAAGCCATCACTGGACTCCGCAAAAGCATGTGAATATACAGAAGTTTGTTCCATTTGCAAAAAGGCCCAAACAGGTTTCAAGTCCTGTAGATATCCCACATGTTCTGAACCCCATATGTGACACAGATGAACCTGCTGGTACCCTGGAGGTAGATGATGATACAGAATGTCTTCCCCTGACTTTCACAGTTGGCTTAGATCAGCTCCAAATGAGTCAAATCAGCACTTCTCTTGTGCAGGATAAAGTAGCGCCTGTGGGGCTAATATGTCCCCAGTCTATGTTCAGGAGAAACAGTAAGTGAAGTCCAAAAGCTAGATTTAGTCGAGGAGAATGAGTCTGTTCTCACAAAATATCCAGACAAATATGACTTGCTGCAGGAGAGCCAATCTCCAATTGAGAAATTAGAATCTGGGGCTGGGACGGTGGCTCAGTGCTAGAATGCTTGCCTTGCACACATGAGGCCCTGGGTTCGATTCCTCAGCACCACATGAGCAGAAAAGGCCTGAAATGGCACTGTGGCTTGAGTGATAGAGTGCGAGCCTTGAGCTTAAGAGCTGAGGGACAGGGCCCAGGCCCAGAGTTCAGAAATTAGAATCTGCCCCTCCCTTAACTCAGGAAGAAAATCCTGTCTTTCATGAGAAGGTAGATCCCTTTAAGGTTTCTAAGGTAGAATTTCTTCCTGAAGGCAACTTAGAGGCTGATCTAGACTTAGAGCTTCCCTTCCACCTCCCTGGGAAAAATCTCTATTTTTCTTTTTGTCCTGCTGTAAAATGTTCGTTCTATCTACTATTCTAACTTTATTAAAATATCAATGTTTATATTATGTTGTACAATTCACAAATCCTAAATACTGAATCTATAATCTGATGCCTCAGACACACTGTCTGGAGCAGTGGAAAAATGTAGAGTAACATGGAGCTGTACAAGAGAACCTACTGGATATACAGGGAACTGTTCAATGCACAGAGAGGGCATTGGCTCTATGGTGGGTGAAGGGCCGCTATAAAAGCTCTAGGATATAGCAGATCAGATGTCCTAGAAAGGTGTTCTGTCAATTGGGAAAAATGCAAGACTAAATGTAGTGGTATGTGAGACTCTCTTCTAACAATAAGTTCAAGTCTATATACACACCCATTGTTTTGTGTAAATAGCTAAGAAATTTTTCCCTCAACATAAAAAAATCTACTTTGGGGAGAAAATATTAACAAAATACATAGATAATATGTACACTGAAAAGTAAAAGCCATCATCAATAGCAGAAAGAAGAGTTACATAGATGAACAAAGACATGCCACGTGTCATGGCCTCTCTCAGTAATTTTAGCTTCAAGAGTGGCCTAAGGATGGAGCTTCAAAGCAGCTCCTGTAGACAAATCTGAAAGACTTACCCGGTGAACCAGTAAAAGTAAGAACTCAAAGTGTGGCTCAAGTTGTATGTCTAAGCATTGAACAAAAAATAAGCAAGAGCTCGAGGGCATGAGTTCAAATTCCACTACTGGCACAAAAGATAAAAATATCTAAGACATGAAATTTTTGCAATGGTAGTTTTAAACCAAGGGAAAAAATATAGAGGAAACAGTAAAACTACCCATTGGCCTAAGCAAAAAGGCCAGACTTATACATTAGAACAGGAGACCAAATTGAAAAAAAAAGAAATTAAATTTCCCCTCACACACTAGCTCCTGGTTATTAATTTACTCAAATAGGAAAAAATGCTGAGTTTTAGTGATTCACTGATCTAATACTAGAAAGTCAGAATATCTCTAACCATCAAAGAGCAGGAACTGGGGCCTAGCTCAAGTGGCAGAGCATCAGCCAAGAGCAGAAATAACTAAAGTGAGAACATGAAGTACATGCCCCAGTACAGCCCTAGCCTGTGGAGATCCTTGAACACAATACCACTAGAATTCAACAAAACAAACTGGAATACCTTGGAATGCACAATAAAATGTATATAAGATGTATATAATTAAAACACAAATATCTGTCACACATCCCCTCATCCCTAATGCCCATACCTATGCAGGACAAGACAAAGTACAGATGAATGCGCAGTGAAGACTCAGAGCTAAGGAGACAGGATGGACCTGTATGGGTAGCCAAGCAGAAAAGCATAGATTGCCCTTCTTCTCACATGCCTCATTCCCTTCTCCAGGATCTGGGATGAAAGCATCAATTAAAAACTTGGTACAGATTTACAGATGAAGCTGGAGACCTAAATTGGCCTTAAGTCTGGAAAAGCAAGTTCAGGGGAGGGGTGTCAGTCAAGGCACCTCTACATTAGACCATACATACAGGTTCTACACTCACAATTGCAAGTGGACTCTACATGTTTTCTTCTGATACTCTGCACATTTTGCCCTCAAAGTAGTTACAGTCAGAGGAAATCAACACACAACAAAGGCTGAGAATTCTGGAACTGCTTCACAGAAAAGTGGGGTCCTGTGTAGCTAACAGGAGAAGGACAGGCATACCAGGTTCCACTTTCTGAATCACACTGAAGCTCCTTACTAGAAAACTGACATAATGCCAGTCTAAAGGAACTGATTGGGTTATGAGACATAAAGGGATGAGGCTCAGTGTTGAGGTGCTTGCCTAGTTTGTGGGAAGTGGCCCTGAGAAACACAATAAAATTTAAATTCACTGTGAAGAAAGTTAAATACTTTGGTATGCTGAACAAAATGTGCATAAGACCACAAACCCTTCAGCCCCCCCAACTCACAGGCACAGAGCAGGACATGACCGAAAGTAGAGCTGAAAGGGCAGTGAAGATTCAGAGGCCTGGGCAGGGGCCTAGATGTTCTGGTCAAAGTTGTTCTGATAGGTACCAAGCAGGAAGGAATAGGCTGCCCTCCTGACACATGCCTTCACCTGCTTCTCCAGGCCCCAAGGCCCCAGGATGGACATGAAACTATAGAGTATAGATAAAAACTTGATGCAACTTGGAGAGAGGCCAGTTCTGATTGGGTCCATCCAGACCATCCTACATTGGGCCCTACACCCTGAACCTATATTCACAATTCCAAGCTTCTAGGCTCTCCACATTTTACCTGATACCCTCAAAGTACCTTCACTCCAGAAGAATACAATGTGCATCAAAGGCTGGAAATCAAAGGCTGGATAAAAAGGGCCAACACCAAGAGCTGAGGCACTTGCCTAGCTTGTGGGAAGCCCTGCGACACAATACCACTGGAATTCACTACAAAGGAATTGAAATACCCCCTGCCTAATAAAATGTGTACAATACCTGTATGATGAAAACAAAAACTTCTTTTTGTACTGGTCCTGGAACTTGAACTCAGGACCTGGCACTCTCCCTGAGGTTTTATTTATTGTTCAAGGCTAGTGCTCTACCACTTGAGCCACAGCTCTACTTACAGCTTTTTTGGTGATTATTGGAGATAAAGTCTCAAGTACTTTCCTACTTGGGCTGGGTTCAAATGGCGATCCTCAGAACTTGGCCTTCTGAGCAGCTAGGATTATAGGCATGAGCCACTGGCACTTGCAAAAACAATCCCCTCACACCGTAATCCCCATGTCTTATGCAAGACCTGGGCTGGCGTCTAGGTTCTCCAAAGCAAATTCTGTTGGGGTCCACCTAGTCCATCTTACATTGGGCTGTATACCCAGATCCTACACTCACGATTCCAAGCTTCTGGACTCTCTTCATTTTCTCATCAGAGCACCTGAAGTCAAAAGAAGTCTCTGTAGAACAAAGGTTCAGCATCCTGGATCCTCTCTATTGAACAGGATCTGGCGTATGGCTGACAGAAGAAAGAAAAAGAAAAGGCCTTATAGATCTCTAGATCCTACTTTTTGGCCCCACCTTCTGCTACCTCCACCCAGCTCCTAATGGGACAGATCTTGGGCCAGGCCTGAGGCAGTGATGGCTTATTGCAACCAACAGGGGACACAGTTCAGCATAAAAGTGCTTGCCTAGCTGGGGAGGCTGTAGATACCATTTGCATGGCCAAAATCTAGACAAAATATCGGTAAAATGTGGATAAGGCCTCAATACTGGAAAATGAATCTCTTACACAATTTCCCCATCCCCCCACCCCCACCCCAGGCCCTGCTACAGACATGACATACCACAGCTGAAGGTTCTGAACAGACTGGGAGTGGACCCAGACTCCCAGCTGACCCATACTCAGAACTGGCCAGAATTTAGAGCAGACCCAGACTCGGAGCTGGCCCCAGTTCTCCACACAGTAGGTCCAGACTCATGACTGGTCCATACTCGGAGAAGGCATGGATTTGGAACACACCAAGACCCGGAGCTGGAGCAGATGGGGTAGGCCCAGACATGGAGCTGGCCCAGACTCCAGGAAGGCTTGTACTCAGAGTTAGCCTGAACTTGGAGCTGAAATGGACCTGTGGCTGGCCCAGACTCCAAGCAGGAACAGACTAGGAGCTGGCATAGAGGCTTAGACGTAGGGCTGGCATGGATGCAAAGAAGGCGTCAGAAGCCTGTTTGGGGGCATAACTCACCAAAACCACCTGAGGCCAAGACTGAATGTGCAGGTGAAAGATCAGCACAGGCTCAGAGCATGTGAACAATTTGGAGCATAGGCCCGACTTAGAGTATGCTCAGAGCTGGTGCTGGTGGCCTGTTTCGAGGCCTAACTCAACAAAATTAGTTCGGACAGAGCAAAAGTTACCACACAGTTCCTCAGTCATCGCACCACAATGTTCTATGCCTGCCAAGACTGAAAGTGCAGCTAAAGGTTGGTGAAGACCCAGGGCTGGTATAAACTCAGAGCTTGTGCCAGAGTCCAGGTGTGGGTCCTAACTCACCAAAACTGCTTCAGACAGAGCAAATGTTACCAAGCAGGGGTTTTCCTCACAGTTCCTTACCCTCCCCATCCCCATGATCTGGGATGGATAAATCTGAAAGCTCAGCATAGGCTTCAGGTTTTTGCCCACTTGGAGTAGGCCCAGACTTGAACCTGATGCTGGAGGCTTGGTTTGGGGCCTAACTCACCAACACTTCAAACCCAGCTAAAGTTACAAGAAAGGGAAAAGTCAGCCCCTGTTCTCCACACAGTTTCTCAGCCACACACACTGGGCCAGCCAAGACTGAAAGTACCGCAGACTGGGAGTCAGCTCTGGAGGCCTGGAGCCACTTCAGGAAGGACACAAATATCAAACAGGGGAGAGGTAGGCTGTGCTTCTCCATCTAGTTCACTTATGACTTCAGAAAACCAAGACAATCCATCAAGGCACCCTTAAAGGTGCACAAAAGAAGTTTATTTACACTAGAGAGGGGTCCTCCGACTACTTTGTCCTGTACTATATACCCAGAACTAGGAGCAGCCTCAACCACCAAGCCTCCAATGGGCAGCCCAACCCCCCGACCTTTATTAGTTGGCCTGCAAACCACCAAATTAGTCGGTTGCAAACCTCCAAAGGGGAAGGCTTTTCTTTTTTCTTTTTGGGTCCGGTGGTGGGGCCTGAACTCTGAGCCTGGGCGCTGTCCCTCAGCTCTTCAGCTCAAGGCTAGTGCTCTACCACTTGAGCCACAGCACCACTTCTGGCTTTTTTCTTTTTGCTTATGTGGTGCTGAGGAATCGAACTCAGAGGCTCATGCATGCAAGGCAAGCGCTCTACCACTGAGCCAACTTCCCAGCCCCGAGGGGAAGGCTTTTCCTTTTCTTCTCTTCCTCCTTCTCTGCGGGCCTCTCCACCCTCCACAGGCCTGCCCTGCTCTGCTCTGGGAGGAGCCTCTCCACAGCCCTCTCTAGAGTGAGGTCCCAAATGGCCTCCAGAGGAGGCCCCTAATGACCTCCAGAGGAGGTCCCAAATGGCTTCTCAAGGAGCCCCAAATGGCCTCTAGGGGCTTGCCCTGCCCTCCTCAGACCTGCCCTGTTCTACTCCAGCAGGCTTTCCCCTCCTGCTGTCTCTCCACTCTTTCTGTCCCCGCTCCCCCACCTTCTGTCCTTCTACTTCTTAGCTGCTCTCTCCCCCTACTCTCCGCAGGACTCCCCCAGGGACTCCCCATCTTTCCCCTACTGTCCTCAGGACTCAGAACACCCAGCCTATATATAGGCTGTGCCCCTCCTCCTTCCGGCGGCAGGCCCCACCCCTTCAGCAGCATGGCAGGCCCCACAGGTGACAGGCCCGCAGGCGGTGGCATCAGCCTCTTGATGCCCTGCCCTCTCCAGCAGGCCGGGCCACGGGGCTTATCCGGGCCCCACTGGTTATTACAGTTCCTCACCCACATCATCCTCCCATGCCCTGGCCCAGACCTGGCAGGAAGTACCTCTTAGCTCTATTTGTCTTCAAAAGTTGCTTCAAGGTCAGCGGGGAGTCCAGTCTTCTCCACAGACAAGAAAGGCATCTGCATAGAGCGGGCATTCCTTCAGGCACTTCTCCACAAAGAAAAGCCGGGTGGTGGTGCCTGACAGGCCCAGTGTACAGAAGCACAGCCCCCCAACAGGAGACTGAAAGGCGCTTGCCGGGCTTTGTAGGCCCTAACCCAACCACGCACCATCCCAGAGGAAGAGGAAGGGCCCTGCTCCAGGGAGCCTCTCACTAGGCTAGCTGGTTCCAGGCAGAATCCACCCAAACCAGTTCCTAGCCCCGCCCCTTGACCTCTCACTTCCTCACTCTTGCCCCACCCCTCTCATGCTCTGCTTCCCCCTACAAGATCCTCCCCTTGACCCCTCACTTCCTTGTTCCGGCCCCACCTCCCTCATGCTCTGCCCCTCCCACAAGCTCCACCCTTCTCGAGGGTCAGCCCAGAGGCTTGGCCCCGCCCCCGGACCATTCACTGCCTGCTTTGCCCCGCCCACAGGCCCCGCCCCCTGTCCATCTTGAACATCAGCCCAGAGGCTTGGCCCCGCCCCCTGACTGCTCACTACCGTTCTCTCACCCCCGCTTCTCTCGCGCTCTGCCCCGCCCACAAGCTCCGCCCTTTTGAGCGTTAGTCTAGAGGGTTGGCCCCGCCCCCTGACTGCTCGCTACCGGTCTCTCACCCCCGCTTCTCTCGCGCTCTGCCCCGCCCACAAGCTCCGCCCTTTTGAGCGTTAGTCTAGAGGCTTGGCCCCGCCCCCTGACTGCTCGCTACCGTTCTCTCACCCCGGGTCTGCCCACAAGCCCCTCCCCTTGGCCCCTCACTGCCTTGGTTCCTGTGTGCGCGTGCGCAGTACTGGGCCTGGACCTCTAGGCCTGGGCCCGCTGTCCCTAAGCTCCTTTTGCTCAAGGCTAGCACTCTTACCACTTGAACTACAGCAGCACTTCCGGCTTTTTCTGTGACTCATTAGAGCTCAACAGTCTCCTGGAGGTTCCTGCCCGGGCTGGCTTCAAACGGCCATCCTCAAATCTCAGCGCCCCGAGCAGCCAGGATTACCGCGAGAGCCATGGCGCCCGGCTTCTCAGGCTTCAGCCGAGGGCCACCACGCCAGTCTTTTTTGGATGCTGGCCCTGGCGAGTCTCCTTTCAGCCCGGGTTCCGCTTTCCACCGGAGAGTCAGCGCAGCCAACCGACAAGAGAGGAGCAGAGAGAGCCGGTGCAACCGGAAGTCTGGGTAGAGCAGCCGGAAGTGTAGGCCAGGGCCGCTTCAGTTGGTGTGCTCTTGCGGCCTTAGACTGGCCCTGGAAGTTATGCCTGCAAGGGGACGGGGTAGATCTGTTGAATAGTCCAGGTCCTTAGGCTGCGTATCCCAGTCTTTTAATCACTTAGTGAATCTGATTATTTCCCTTCCCTTTTGAGATTTTTTTTTTTTAAAACACAGTTTTCCTTTAAACTATAACTCATATACCATATAATTCACCCATACTAATTGCAAAATTCAATTGTTTGGTTATATTCCATTCATTTTCTTAAAAATATAGTAAAATGCATTAAATAAAATTTATAGTAGTTCATGGTGGAGGGGGGTGGGGAGGGGAGCATGAGCTCCTGAATAGGCCTCAAGAGGGCAGGTCAAGCAAGAATAGTATCACTCGTGTTAGTAGTCTCAGAATTAAGAAGCAGCCCAGTTCTGCAAATAACAGGAGGCTGGATCATCCATGGAGGGGGCCAATCATCCATGCCAATGCTTCAGTCATCAAAGAGAGTCATGTGAAGTGGCTGGTGTCAGCCACTCAGTTTTAGTGCTGTCACTGAGGTCTGGCCAGTGTTACTACACCAAAGCTGACCATTGTGCCAACCCATTTCTCAGATGAAGATGCTTCCAGGTCCACCAACAAAAGTCAAGTTGATCTCTAAACTCAATTTGTTGAAATATTGTCCCTTGACATATAGAACAAAATTTTCCATCTTTATCTTTTTTTTTTTTTTTTTGGCAGTCATGGGGCTTGAACTCTGGGCCTGGCGCTGTCCTTCAGCTCTTCAGCTCAAGGCTAGCACTCTACTACTTGAGCCACAGTGCCACTTCTGGTTTTCTACTGGTTTATTGGAGATAAGAGTCTCTCAGATTTTCCTGCCCTGGCTGGTTTTGAACTTCAATCCTCAGATCTCAGGCTCCTGAATAGCTAGGATCACTGGCATTAGCCACCAGCACCCGGCTCTTTATCATTTTTAAGTGTGCGGTTGTGTTAACTATGTGCATCCTGGAGAGCATCTCTTATACTGGACCCATGGGCATCGGGCCCCAGGTTATATACCCTGTGATGGGGGAACAAATATAGATGTAGGCCCAGTTACAGAAAACTGAAATGAAGCTGGGTACCAGTGGCTCACACCTCTAAATCTAGCTACTCAGGAGGCTGAGACCTGAAGATTGCAGTTCAAAGCCAGCTGGAGCAGAAAAGTCCCTGAAACTCTCATTTCCAATTAACCAACAAAAAGCCAAAAGTGGAGCTGTGGCTCAAGTTATAGAGCACCAGCTTTGAGCAAAAAGCTTAGGATTAACACCCAGGCCTGATAAAGTCCAGGATGGGGAAGGGGAGAGGGAAGGAAACGAGGGAGAAAGAGAACTGAAATGAAACACCTCCCTCTACTTCATTTTCTGGAAAGGCAGTGTCAGAGTGGTGGATTCCAGGATCTTAGGAAAGGCAGTGGATCAGGCAGGCCCACTAAGCCTCTGGAGCTTTAGGTAGTTATGTAGAGCTCTAGATCATTCATCTGTTACTTAAGAGGACTTGTATTTACCCTGGTAAATGAGTCAATGGCCACCTTCCCTCCCTCTATTCATGTAGTTATGTCTGAATACTCCCCACCAGGCTGATCAAAGAGGAGGAAATAGGATCTCTGCCTTGGGTGCTACAGCTCCATAGCTGGATTGTCATCCTTTTGACAATCACAAAGACCAAGTCAGTTTCCTGTGGTCCTGGGACCTTCCAGAAGTGGCCTCAACCGCCTAGATTCTGGAGGATCTGACAGGAGCTTGTTCAGAAAGGTACTGGAGCTTGTGATCCACAACCTGTAGGGAAAGCACTTGTGAGAAGCAATGCAGTACCATGGTCCCAGAGCCAATGTGCCCAGAGAACATCTCGCCATCCTCCTCATGGGCATACACACTGCTCCAGCCTGCCCGGCCAGCCTGAAGCTAGATACCTCCAGGAACCAGCTCTAGGACTCAGCATCCCTGAAGACCTAGTTAGGGACTTGTCCAGCATGGCACATGTAGGCCAGTGGCTCCTCTTCCTCTCCATGGCTTAGCAACAGGGGGCCTAGCTCTCCACATTTCTAGCTTCCAGAGGCAGGTAGACTTGGCCATCTCCACCAGCACCCTGGCCCACTTCCACTTCCTGTGCAGCTGAGCATCCGAACACAGCTGAATATCTCAAATGGCCACTGCTTTGAGTTCCCCATAGCCAAGTTTCAAGAACTGTGGTCCATATAGCAAGGCCCTAATCCGGGAGTGGATGTTTAAGTAAAAAGCACAGTTGTAGCTGGGTACCAGTGGCTCACACCTGTTATCCTAGCTTTTCAGGACACTAATCTGAGAATCTGAGTTCAAAGCCACTACGGGTAGGAAAGTCTGTGAGACTCTTATCTTCAATAAACCACCAGAAAACCAGAATTGAAGCTGTGGCTCAAAGTGGTAGAGTGCCAGCCCTGCCTGAGCAGAAGAACTCAGGAACAGTTCCCAGGCCCTGAGTTCGAGCCCCATGGCTGGAGGGAGTGGGGAAGCACAGTTGAGCTTTTTTTTAGAAGTGAAACAATAGCTGGGCATGATGGTATATACCTATAGTTCTTGTACATGGGAGGCTAAGGCAGGAGTATGAGAAGTTCAAGGCCAACCTAGGAATGAATCTTCATTAAACAACAACAAGATGTAGCTAAGTACTCATAGGTCATACCTGTAATCCTAGCTATCCTTGAGCAAACAAAAAAAGTACAAGGATGGTGCTCAGGCTCTGAATTCAAGACCCAGGACCAGCACAAAAGAAGAAGGAGGAGGAGGAAGAAGAAGAAGAAAAAGAGGAGGAGGAGAAGAAGAAAGAAGAGGAGGAGGGGGGAGGGGGAGAGGGGAGGAGGGGGGTTAGGGAAAGAGGGAGGGGAGGAAGGAGTGAGAAGGAGGAAGGAGGGGGAGGAAGAAGGGAGGGGGAGGAAGGAGGGAAGAAGAAGGAGGAAGGAGAGGGAGGAGGAACAACCACTGAAAACATCAGCTAACTGGATGTCAAGCCAGCTGTTGAGGCTTTGCTGTTGGATGTGGCTATGCGTACCCAGGCTATATGTACCCAGTGGAGGTCTAGGGTCCAGATAAGAACAGTCTGCAGACATCCTAAGCTTGCTCAGCCTGACCCCATGAAGTGTCTAAGCCAGCTGCTCATTTGTTTTCATACATTCTGTCCTTTGACCTCGATGTGTTCCTCCCATCTTCAGCCCCTGCTCTCATGGACCTGGTATGCTAGCGGATGAGGGGAAACCATCACAAAGTGCAAAGTAAACTTGAGCACAGCCTATTAGAGAGTGCTGGAACCATAACCAGCAGGGTCACGTGAGAGGATTCAGGTGGTGGGGGAGGTGGGCACCACAGTAAGACGGGCCATAGGTGGGCCTTGTTGAGGGCATGGTATCTGAGCAAAGACTTGAAGTAGGCAAGGGAGCACAGTGGGCTGTGCAGGGGGGTGGGGCAGCTGGTGCACAGGCTGCAGATGGACAACACAACAGAGCTTGCCTGTGGCAGCAATGGGGTAGGAGGAAGCAGTTGGAGGGAAGTAAAGTTGGGGTGAGTACAAAGGTTGAGGCCTAAGCACCTTCCGAGGACTCTGACTTGGTTCAGAGCTCTCAGTGGGACCCATTTGATAGCTCTGCTCTGGTGATTTTTTGTTGTTGGTGGTGGTGGTCATAGGGCTTGAACTCAGGGCCTGTGCACTGTCTCTGAGCTCTCTTGTTCAAGGCCAGCACTCTACCACTTTGAGCTACAGCGCCACCTCCAGTTTTCTAGTAGTTTATTGGAGATAAGAGTCTCACTGACTTTCCTGCCCGGGCTGGCTTTGAACCATGATCCTCAGATCTCCTGAGTAGCTAGGATTATAAACGTGAGCCACCAGCACCTGGCCTGGTGATTATTTTTAAAGTGTAACATTGGCTGTAGTGTTGAGAAGAGTGCACAGGGAGGAGTTTGTGAGCCACGTGAAGGGGCTGTGCCATTGGTGGGTGGAGTAGGGAATAGCCTTTTGTGGGTCTGTTGGATTAATCTCCTCTATTGCTCTCTCTCTCTCTCTCTCTCTCTAATTCCTGTTGTTCAACAGCTTTCAGTGAGTTTCCTTATACCATCTTCATGCATAGGCACATCTTATTTTGATATTATTCGTACTCCATGATTCTTTCCTTTTCCTCCTCATATTCTCCTCTTACCTCCAAACAGACCCACAGTTAGAGTTACAAATATGTCACATTTTACACCTTCATGGTAAGCTGCTTTTAGAACAGTAGTAACATAATTCTCTGAATTATAGCATACAGGTGCACATTGAGCAATAAGGAATAAGTGTTTCAGGAGGCCCTGCTTTAGGACAGTAGGAGCTTGCCACAGGGCTTCAGGTCTCGGGACTGTGGACTTCCTGCAGTGAATTTAAACCAGGCATTGTGACCATAGTCATGGAAACCATTGGCTGGGCCTCTGGGAAAACACTCTGGGTCTGACAGGCTGTCTTGAAGTTGTACACCTCTGTCTTAGGATGCATAGGCCCAGAAAATGTATCTCCTATTTGGGTACACTCACCAGTGTACCCGAGTTTACCTACCTGTCTAGTATTCTTCCCCTTTCCTTTTCCTGAATACACTCCACAGTAGAGAGTCTAATCACTGTTGGAATCACCTGAGTAAAATCTCAGTGGGCCAGGACATATTGCTTTCACAGTTCACAGGAGTCATTGTAAACCTCATTTGGGTGGCACCCGGTCCTCGTCTCAGCTTCCAGCTCTGAGTTGCCTGTATCTGGCCTACCCTTCAGGCAGGTTTGGGGGGCTCCATGAGAACCTCTCTGTCTGAGAGGATGTGAGGGGCAGTGACCACCAGGGGGCACTGGTTGCACAGAGGAAGTTCCTCACCTCCGCACAAATTTGCTCCTATAGAGCAGCAGTGGAGGGCCATGCAGCCAATTTTCAGCCCCTTCAAGACCTCCAAAGTCCCACACCAAGAATAAAGGAGTCCTTGGAGCACTACTGTCTCCAAGTGCACAAGCCAGAAGCGGTTACTCCTGCTGAAAGATGGGTAAAGAGTGCAGAAAGTAAAGGCGATTTAGCCTTTAATGACTGGGTGAGTAGATACAGAGTCAGATTGTGTCTTGAGCTTTTTGTAGGCCTCCCCAAACAGAGCCCTTTGGCAGGCCCAGCAGTCAGAGCTGGTTCCTCACTTGATAAACAAACAAACAAAATCCCATTGCTGCAAACTAGGACCTGGACAGCATCTCCTTTCTAGACAAGGAACCTTGAATGCCAAGATGCAGCCACTTATGAAAGACTCAATGTAGGGTTTTATGTAATGACAGAGCAAGGATTACTGTCTATATCTCCCTCTACTGAGTTTGAACTAGCCCTCTACCACCTGAACCATGCATGCCCTGACCCTTTTTGCTTTAGTTCTTTTTCTAAATAAAATCTTGGCTCTTTGCCCCAGCTGGCCTTGAACCTTGATCTTCCTGTTGTCTACCTCTGGAGTAGCTGGGATGACAGCTTTGTACCTCATGCTGTAAGTATTAGCTGTTTTTATACCTGATGAAAACAGGGCCGTACTATACATATTGCTTATATCCTGTTGTTTCCACTTACAAGGGTTTTCAATGAAAAATATTCTTCCCAAATTACATATTTAGTGGTTACACAATATTTTGCTCCATTAAGTACTGTTGACTCTTTCAATTGCCTGTAATTTTTGCCATTAAAATCATAGTGAGAATAACATCTTTAAACATCTTTCTTTGTCAGCATTTCTGATTATTTCCTTAGATGGTTTTTTATTTTTATTTTTTGCCAGTCCTGGGGCTTGAACTCAGGGCCTGACCACTGTCCCTGAGCCTCTGTGCTAGCACTCTACCACTTGAGCCACAGTGCCACTTCTGGCTTTTTCTGTTTATGTGGCATTGAGGAATCCAACCCAGGGCTTCATGTATGCTAGACAAGCACTCTACCACTAAGCCACCTTCCCAGCCCCTTAGATGAAATTTTCGAGGAAGGATTACTGGGACAAAGGGTGAAACTATTTTTCAGGCTTTTGATTTAGATTACCAAATTACCTCCCAGAAGGATCTTACCCAATTCACACTCTCATCTGCAAGTACCTGAAATGTCTGTTCCCCAGATATAAAGGAGGGATCTTTTGGGAATCAGTAAGATTGAAGTGTGTGACTCGACTTGGGAGCCCCATGGAAAAGGAAAGTTTTTGATTGGGCAAAAAAGGGTGTAACGGGGCAAAATCCACAGAAGAAAAGGAGAGAGTGGGTTTATAGCATTGCCTTGGACTTAGGAAACACCTCATTTTCTGAGACTGGTGGAAAGAGATTTCATTGGGCATGGATTAAAGTCATCGTGATTAAGTAGATGAGACTCAAAAGATTGATTCCTAGGAGTCCCCGTGGAGATGTAAAACAAGAGGACAGTAGACAGATGCAGCAATGCAGCGTCGTCGGGCTAAAGTCAGACATATTCTTCCCGCCTCCTCTGAAGCACAAAATGCCAGTAAGTACGATTTCATCTTCCAGCGAGAGAGACGGAGACTCGGATAGCTTTGGGGCAGATTCCTTTGGGAAGGCCCTGCACAGAGCTGGCAAGTGGGATTGAGGGAGGTAGCATGGGAGGCTAAAAACAGGTCCTGAAAGGAATAGACACTGACTCAGAATGGGGTTTTGCATAGGTGCAGATGCCGAGTACTATAAAAGAATTGGAACAGAAGGTACTGTACTAATTTGGACTACCAAGTTATATTTATTCAGACCAGGGACTATACTTCCAGCACAGAATGTCCAGCCGTGGTCCGAGAGATACCCTCCTCAGAGCAATGGTTTAATAAGGAATGAAAATGAGCGATCCAGTGCTGTTTAAGACAGTGAGAAAGGGAGAGAGATAGAGGAGGTGAGGTGAATTGGAACACACTGTAAACATGTGTGAAAATGCAGCAGTGAAATCCCCTCTGAATAATTAATATAAACTACAAAAAAAAAAAAGACAAATACGGCAATGATAGCTCACACTGTCATCCTAACTACTCAGGAGGCTGAGATCTAAGGATTGTGGTTCAAAGACAAGCCTAGGAAGGAAAGTCTGTGAGACTCTTACCTTCCATTAAGCACCAGAAAAATGGAAGTGGTACTGTGGCTCAAAGTGATAGAGCACTAGCCTTGAGCAGAATAACTCATGGACAGAGCCGAGGCCCTGAGTTTAAGCAACAGAGGCATGAAGGGCTGTCTGGCTTGCATGCCTTTGGTTATAGGTGATTACATTTCACATAAGGTGTCCAGGTATCATCCTGGACAGATCTCTGCTTTCTAGCAAAGCTGGGCAGAATAGTGTCAGAGAGGATACCAGGTTTGCCTAGAGAATTCTTCTACAAAAGGGGGTGTGGGGAGGAAGAATGCCAAGATGACTATACTTTTGCCTTTCTTCCCACATTCCTCCAGCTTCTTTTTCCTACCTGATGGCTGGGGTTCCAGGCATAAGGCTTTCAAGTGCTAGAAGCAGAGATCTTTCTTAAACAAGAAACTGTAGGGGGCTGGGAAGGTGGCTCAGTGTAGAGCACTTGCCTTGCACGCATGAGGCCCTGGGTTCGATTCCTCAGCACCACATAAACAGAAAAAGCCGGAAGGGGGCTGAGGCTCAAGTGGTAGAGTGCTAGCCTTGAGCTGAAGAGCTGAGGGACAGTGCTCAGGCCCAGAGTTCAGACCCCACAACTGAGCAAAAAAAAAAAAAACTTCTAACCTTTAATTTAAGGTGTGACTTTCACATCTTTCTGCCAGAATTCCTAAGGTCCTGGTGAAATAGGTTGTGTCTTCATGACATCAGGCAAAGGAAGTCAACAAGGAATGTAGCTCCATTGGCTTACTTGGTAGAAATAGCATTCAGGCTTTATCCCTGCTCTCCTCTCTCCTAGATGAACACACAGAGGCATTAGCAACATTAGCAAGCCACTGCCTGCAGTGGCTGAACCTACCCAACATCCTTTCCATAGATGGAAAAGTTGAGGAATGTGATAGCTAGCCCGCACACACCCTGTCATCCATTTTGCCAGGACTTTCGGAATTTGGGCATAAATAGAGAGAAACAAGAAGCATATCAGTAAGTAAAAGTATGGATAAATGGGTTTATACAGTGGCAATAGTACACAAACACCTTGAAGAAGGCTCAGAGAAAGAGATGATATTGTCTCTTAACTTAATAATTCCAGGTGCTTGGTACTGCCTGCTCTTGGAGCCATACCAGATCCAATGGAAACTTGCAAACCTAAGAGGCCTTGCCTGGGACCAGTAATGCACCCACACCCCTAACTTATGTCAGTTCTTACTTTGATTTGTTTGGCAGTTCCCATTGTATCTTCCAATATAATGACAAATTGTGTTTGAAGACATGATGGAAATGGATGATTTACTGAAAAATAAGTTGTCCGAAGCTGGGCACTGGTGGTAGCTCACGCCTGGAATCCTAGCTACTCAGGAGGCTGAGATCTGAGGATCATGGATCAAAGCCAACCCGGGCAGGAAAGTCCGTGAGTCTCTTATCTCCAATGAACCACCAGAAAACTAGAAGTGGCGCTGTGCTTCAAAGTGGTAGAGCGCTAGCCTTGTGTTAAAAAAGCTCAGGGACAGGGCTTAGGCCCTGAGTCCAAGCCCCACAACTAACAAAACAAAAACACCCCAAGAAGTCTGGCGTGCTGTCTCTAGAGGAGCCTCTCCAGGCTAGGCAGGGTATAGGTTCTCAGCTGCTGCAGTCCTGGGTAGAAGCTCTACTCTTTCTGGTTCCCTTCCATTTGGTGTATACCTTGTCAATATAATACCTTTATTAAACTCTCCCCAGATTCTCCTGCTTGAGAATGGCTTCTGTGTCTAGCTGGGACTATTTCAGCTGGAGTCCAACCCCTGCCTCCTCCTCCCTCTCTCCAACCCCCATTCCTATCCCTCCCTATTTGCTTTCTTCCTCCTTTCGCCTTCTCCTTTTGGAGGGAGAGGACAGGGAGTATGCAGGCTAGCAGTATATCAAGCTCCTCATCTACTCTGTGGCTGCTCTTGTCCCTGGGTGGTCAAGAACAGAGTATTCCTTTTTTTTTTTTCTTCTTCTTCTTCTGAACTGCTGGGAGTTCTGGCTGCTTTTCAGTGCTCTGCCCATCCCCCCAGCCTCTCCGCAGCCCCACCCAGCTGCAACCCAGCTCACTATTGGCCCTTCTAGACTTTTATTTCCTAGGCAGCGGACATCTTGGGGGGTGGGGGGAAGGAGGGAATAGCTGGGGAGGAACCGATCAAATTTGTGACATCAGTGTCTACAAACAGCATTCGCGAATGGGGGGGGGGGGGGGGGGGGAGGGGAGAGAATGGCAATACATTAGGAGTCGCACTTTCATTGCTTTTCCAAATCCAGGTTTTATGGTGTTGGTAGTTAAACATGGAATAAACAAGGGAGAAGAAGAAGAAAGAAAAAAAATTTCCAAGTCTCACTAGCTAAAGACGCCAGCCTAACAAAAATCTTTAGCAGACCCTTGTAAGTCCTGTTGCTAGGGAAGAGTTGTCTAGCAGAACCTGGAAAAGTTTAAAAAAAAAAAAAAAGGAGAGAGAGAGAGTGTGTGTGTGTTGTGTGTGTGTGTTATGTGTGTGGGGGGGGGGATTGGTTAACTTTAAAGAAACAAAGATTTTTCAGCTGGCTCTTGGGGGGAGGGGAGGGGGGGAAGACCTGAGCCCACAGGAGGGAACAAGCCAAAGAAAGAGGGGATTGAGCATTTTCGCAAACAAATGATAAAACTGCCTTTTAAAGAAGTGGGGAGGAGACCCCCTTGTCCAAACAAGACTTGCGCCAGGGTAGGAAATCATTTCTGCAATTGTTTACAATGCTCCGGCAGCCAGTCCAAAGTCAACACGGCCCCGGGAGCGTTGCCCTGGAGCCTTCCAGCTCTGCCAGCCGCCTGCCATCTCCAGCTCAGCTATTTCTGGGAGTCAGTCCCCTCCCTTGGAAAACAAACTGTGGCCCTCACTGTCATCCCCAATTTCAAACCCGCCTTCTGCAATCTTAATCATATTTTCCAGAACGATTGTCCAACTGAGGCCGGGATGCAGGCTGGAAGCCAGTCCAAGAAGGGGCTTCTATTACCCGGTGCCAAAGGCAGAAATTTCCCTTGCATTCCACATATAGCTTCACCTGCGGCCTAGCAAACCTATAGCATTTCAAACACAAGATCGTGACTAATAACCAGCCTGAAAGTTACCGCCCCCCCCCACTTCCTAAAGTGTCTTCTTCAAACCCACCCCACCCCCTCCCCAGCAAAGTTTGTTTTTACTAAAAAGTCCCATGATACACGTGGCTGTCACTTAGTGCTGAGGATGTTCGCTTCTCTTTCCTGTCTTGAAAAAGAGTTGATTGATCCCATCTCTTTAATTAACCCATTCCACTTGCCTCCTTATTTTATGTTAGTAATGTAGTCGTGTGGCTTGGAATGTTTAAAAGCTTGGTGCGAATAAAGCATGCTTTCTTCTCAATCCCCATATCCTAAGTTCCGATCTGTCCACTGTTGTTCTTGTTCTGGATTATCTGTCCAAACAGGCTTTATGCATTGCTAAGCACTTGGGGTGGGCACAAAGGAGAGACTATTCACAGAGACAGAAGAGTCCCTAAGCACAAGTTCTAGCCCTTTTCTCCTCTGCTGTGTGACACTGTGCATGCCACTTTCCCTATCTGGACCTCACTAATGGAATCTGTGAAAAATGAGAATAACAATAGCTAACATTCATTAGGGCTTCTACGGCTGTGCCACTGTGCTAAGTGTTTTCACATGGTATTCGTAGAAAGCAGCTCCCGGCAGCGCTGCAGGGAGGTGTTATTAACCCCATTTTATCCACAGCAAAACCAAGTCCCTGAGAAATTAAGTAACTTAACCAAGACTTTGTGAAGCTAGCAAGTTCAACAGGGGAGCTCACAACCACTGTGTCCACTGTGTTCTGGAACTCTCTGTCACGGATGCTATGGCAATCCCATGATGGGATGCTGACTGATAAGAAGCAGGGGCCAGCAGGTCAAGGCTCAGGTTTGAGCTCTGACGTTAGACTAGCGCCTCCCTTCCTCTCCCTCAGGGGAGCCAGGACACCTCCTTAAAAAAAAGAAAAAGAACAATTTGTTCCTTTTATCAAAACGTAGTAATGCACAAAAGAGCCAAATCACATTTTCTTTCTTTCTTTTTTGCTAGTCCTGGGGCTTGAACTCAGGGCCTGGACACTGTCCCTGAGCTTCTTTTGGCCCAAGGCTAGTGCTCTACAACTTGAGCCACAGAACCACTTCTGGCCTTTTCTGTGTATGTGGTACTGAGGAATCGAACCCAGGACTTCATGCATGTTAGGCAAGCACTCTACCACTGAGCCACATTCCCAGACCATTATTTTTGGCTTTTGGGACAAGATCTTTCTGTATAGCCCAGGCTGTGTTCACATTCACCATTTTCAAGCCTGGTTACAGGCGTGTACCACTACACCTGGTTTAAAAGCAAAACGTCATCTGGCATTTAAAGAGGCCTGAAACAAAAGACAGTGGCCTTGAGAAACTACTTTTATTTTTTTTTGCCAGTCATGGGGCCTGAACTCTGGGCCTGGGCGCTGTCCCTCAGCTCTTCAGCAAAAGGTTAGTGCTCTACCACTTGAGCCACATTGCCACTTCCAGCTTTTTCTGCTTATGTGATGCTGAGGAATTGAACCTAGGGCCTCATGCATGCAAGGCAAGCATTCTACCACTGAGCCACCTTCCCAGCCCCTGAAAAACTACTTTTAACCCTTTTTTTCCCCTCAGTTGTGGGGCTTGAACTCAGGGCCTGGGTGCTGTCCTTAAACCTTTGTGCTCAAGACTAGTGCTCTACCACTTTAAGCCATAGCCCCTCTTCTGGTTTTCTGGTAGTTCATTGGAGATAAGAGGCTCACAAACTTTCTTGCCCCAATTGGCTTTGAACAGTAATCCTTAGATCTCAGCCTCTTGAGTAGCTAGGATTACAGGCATAAGCCACCAGTACTCGGCTTATCTTTGTTCTTTTAAAACATGCTATCTTTGTATTCCCAAATCAGAAGTTGGTAAACTTATTTCTGTAAAGGAACAGATAGTAAATATGTTCAGCTTCACAGGCCATAGAGCTTTTTGTTTCAACTTCTCAACTCTGTCTTGAAGCTAAAAATCAGCCATATGTCAAAGTATAAGCATAGCCATATGTCAAAGTATAAGCATAGCCATATCCAAATAAAACTTTAATTATAAAACAGAATTATTGTTGGACACTGGTGGCTCATGCCTGTAATCCTAGCTGCTCAAGAGGCTGAGATATGAGGATCACTAGTCAAAGTCAGCCAGGGCAGGTAAGTCCATGAGATTCTTACCTCCAGTAAACCACTAGAAAACCGGAAATGGTTCTGTGGCTCAAAGCGGTAGAGCGCTAGCCTTGAGCACAAGAGCTCAGGGGTGGTGCCCAGGCCCTGAATTCAAGCCCCACTAACAACAAAAACAAAAATAAAAACAAAAATCAGAATTATTCACAAAACTAGATTTGGTCTTTGGGTGGCTTTTGTGATACCTGTCCTAAATAACAGCTTGAATTTCTTTTCAAATGTTCTTAATTAGTTTTCTACTACGGTAGATAGGAGTTACTTTTTCCCCCCAGTGGTGGTACTGAGGATCGAACTCAGGTCTCAGTGTGCCAAACGAACCCTTTATCTCTGAGCTACGTCCACCAATCTGGAATGTACGCTTTTAAAATATTAGATTCCTTTCTCTACAGGTGCTTATTCTACAGGTGCTTATTTCTCTACAGGGTATTAGGGAATGGAGGTCTTTTATTGACTTCTTGTTTGGTTTGTGGAGACAGAGTCTCTCTCTGCATCCCAGGCAGGTCTAGAAGAAGCAGTGTTCCTGCGTGAGGCTCCAGAATGCTGGAATGAGCATGTGCCACCATGTCCAGATCTCCCAGCTCATCTAATGGAGCTACATTATAATTGTCCGTTGAATTAGCAGTCAATGTTTATATGACAATCACTGGGTAAGTACTGCTCTCTGCACAGGAATGTACCAAGTAACATTTCCTTTCTTGCACATCTTTTACCTGGAGTGAATAACTGTCTTAATCTATTTTCTGCTACTCTCACAAAATACCCCAGAGTGAGTAATTTATACACAATCGAGATTTATTTAGCTCTCAGTTCTGGGGACTGGGAAGTCCAAGGACATAGCCCCAGTATCTATGGAGGATTTTCTTTCTGACTTATACCGTGGTAGAAAGACTAAGAATGCCTGAAAACCTCATCTGTTGTTTGTTTTTTTTTTGTCTGTTGTGGGACTTGAACTCTGGGACCAGGTGCTGTCCCCCAGTTCTTCAGCTCAAGGCAAATGCTTTACCACTTGAGCCACAGTGCCATTTCCCGTTTTCTGGTGGTTTATTAGAGATAAGTGTCCATTGGACTTTCTTGCCAGGGCTGGCTTTGAACCACGATCCTCAGATCTCAGCCTCCTGAGTAGCTAGGATTACAGGCCTGAGCCACCGGTGTCCAGCTAGACTGGAAATCTTTTGTAAAGTATCTGGATTGTAAACCGATATCTTAGCCAGGTGCCGGTGGCACACGCCTATAATCCTAGCTACGAAGAAGACTGAGATCTGAGGATCACAATTTGAAGGGAGCCTGGGGAAGGAAAGTACGTGAGACTCTCCAATTAACCAGTAATAGAATAGAATAAAATAAATAATAAAGAAAAGCAGTAGAGCTGTGGCTCAAGTGGTAGAGCACTAACCTTGAACAAAAATGCTCAGGGACAGACAGTGCCTAGACCCTCAGTTCAAGCCCCAGGATCACCACCACCACCCCCCAAAAAAAAAGAAAAAAGAAAAGAAAATTCTGATACCATTTTGATTCTTACTTCTTTGTATGTAATCTGTTTTTGATTCTCTAAACGTCTGGAATTTTATTTTATTTTTTGTTTTGTTTTTGTTTTTTGCCAGTCATGGGACTTGAATTCAGGGCCTGGCACTATCCCTGAGCTTTTTTTTGCTTAAGGCTAGCACTCTACCACTTGGGCCACCGTGCCAATTCTGGCTTTTTCTGTTTATGTGGTACTGAGGAATCAAACCCAGGGCTTCATGCATGCTAGACAAGCATTCTATCACTGAGCCACATTCCCAGCCTTATTTTATTTTTTATTTTTATTTTTTGCTGATCGTTGGGCTTGAACTCAGGGCCTGGGTGCTATCCCTGAGCATTTTTCTTTTTTTGCTCAAGGCTAGCGCTCTGCCACTTTCAGCTACAGCATCACTTCTGGTTTTTCTGGTGATTAATTTGAGATAAAAGTCTCATGGATTTTCCTGCCAAGGCTAGGTTTGAACCATGATCCTCAGATCTTAGCCTCCTGCGTAGCTAGGATGACAGACGTGAGCCACCAGCAATCTTCTGGAATTTTAAACAGGCGGTGTACTGGCAAGGCCCAATTTCTGGTACAGGTACACAGTATACTGACTGAACGCTTTCAGTTTGGGCAGTTATGTTCTTTAATTCTGAGCCATTTATTTGTAATATTTCCTTCATAATTTCTTCCCCTCCTTTCTGTCTGTTGTTTCTTTTTGAAACTGCAACTCAAAGACCTGCGGATTTGTCTTTTCTTTAAAAAACAATTCTAATTTCTGCCTTCATCTTTTTGATCAACTTTTGAAGGAATTTCCTTAGACTGGATTTTCTGACTCATCTCTTGCGCTTACTTCGCTTTGGCTGTGGTACTTCTCAGCTTGTGAGTCTCCATCTTGTTTCCTGCTGTCTATTCCTGGCACAGAGCTGGATGACATCTCCCGACCCCCAGTTCCAGGGCTGCAATCTGACCACATTCTCTCCACTGTGTGACTGGTGGAGATCTGTGGCAGCTGGGGGCTCAGGCCTTACGATGGGGAACATGTTTCCTCTTTCCACCAGCTGTAACCCAGGAGTGCCTGCAACTCAGCCTCCATCATGCAGATGATAAGTAGGCCCTAGTGAGAAAAGAGATTTTGACAGAACCTGGGTCTTGGCTGGCTGTGCACAGCATTGCTGCCAGCCTTTGTGGACTGCGATTTGAGAGAAAGTCTCTTGTGTGCCTTAGGTCACAGTTTGGTTGGATCTCTTTATTATGGAAGCTGAGCTTTGCTCTAACCAATACACCTGGAACAGACCATCTTGGGTATGGTAGCTATTTCTCAAAGTTGAGTTATTTTTAATTAAAAAAAAAAAAATGTTGGTAATGGTGGTACAGTGAAAAACATCCTACAACCAGATGTGGTTATTCATTCCTGTAATCTTAGCTACTCACGTGGCTGAGATGAGTAGGATTTCAGTTCAAGTCTCACCCAAGCAAAAGAGTTAATGAGACTCTATCTCAAAAACAAGCTGGGTATCGGGGTGGGTATCTATAATTCCATGTCTATGGGAGGCAGGGGCAGAAGGATCACAGCCCAAGGCCAGCCAGGGGAAAAAATGAAGATCCTATCTAAAAAAAAATAACTGAAGTAGCTGGGCGCCAGTGGCTCATGCCTGTAATCCTAGCTACTCTGGAGGCTGAAATCTGAGGATCGTGGTTCAAAGCCAACCTGGACAGGAAAGTCTGTGAGACTCTTACCTCCAATAAACCATCAGAAAACCAGAAGTGGCACTGTGGCTTAAGTGGTAGAGTGCCAGCCTTGAGCTGAAAAGCTCAGGCCCAGAGTTTAGCCCCACAACCAACTAACTAACTAAATAAATAAAGTAACTGAAGCAAAAAGGAGATGTCAGCATAGTTCAGGTGGTAGAGAGCTTGCCCAGCAAATTCAAGGCCCTGAGGAAAGGAAGACAAAAAATAAACAAAAACACATAGTATTGTAGACTCTGAGGTAAGAAATGTGGCTGCCCAGTGAGAAGAACAACCTTATCTCCTCGTGAGAGCTGATTTCTCTCTGTGTAAAGTGCCAACCACAGCAGTCGTTTGAGAGACAGGCCAGCCCTGTCTCAGAAGAGAGGCAGGTGGAGTCATGTAAACACCAAGACAAGAGTGCTTGGAGTGTAGCTCCAGGATACATCAAGGGCTTGGCATGCACAAGGTCCTAGGTTTGAAAGAAAGAGAGAGAAAGAGAAAGGATGAAAGAAAAAGAAAGAAAAGAAAAGAAAGAAAGAAAGAGAAAGGTGAAAAAGTGAGGAGAAGGAAAGAAAGACAAGAGAAAGAGAGAAAGAAGGACAGAGAGAAGGGCTGGAATGTGGCTTAGTGGTAGAGTGCTTGCCTCCGCAGTATTCCTCGATACCCACATAAACAGAAAAAGCTGGAAAAGGCACTGTAGCTCAAGTGGTAGAGTGCTAGCCTTGAGCACAAAGAAGCTCAGAGACAGTACCAAGGTGCTGAATTCAAGCCCCAGGACTGGTGAAGAAGCGGAAGCAGAAGCAGAAGCAGAAGTGGAGGAGGAAGGAAGAGGAGGAGGAGGGGGGGGGAGGAGGAGGAGGAGCAGGAGGAGGAGGAGGAAAGATTAAAGGCTCATGCCTGTAATCCTAGCTACTCAGGAAGCAGAGACCTGAGGATCATGGCTCAAAGCCAGCCAGGGCAGGAAAGTCTGTGAGACTCTAACCTCCAATTAATTGCCAGAAAGCCAGAAGTGAAGCTATGGCTCAGAGTGGTAGAGTGCTAGCCTTGAGCACAAAGAGGCTCAGGGGCAGTGCCCAGGCCCCAAGTTCAAGACAAAAGAAGAAGAAGAAGAAGAGGAGGAGGAGGAGGAGGAGGAATCAGAAGACAGAAGAAGAAAAGGAAGAATTAGTGAAGGTGGCAGAGAACAAAGTGGTTGGAGCCTCTTGCTTGGCTTACTGGCCCACTGTGAGGCCCACTATGCAATGAATGGGACTCCCAGACAAGTTAACCATAAAAACATGCAGAAGTACAGATAGAGCAAGATGCTATATAATACCTAATGTTACAAAGAACAATCCCTGCAGAGGAGCCGTTCATTAAAATAACAACCAAGACGGCCATTGGACCGCCTTCTGAGATAAATGCTGGAGTATGGCTGTAAATGCCAACATCCTTAGCTAATCTCAGTAATGCATGAGCAGGAAGAATTCAGTGGCAAGGAGCCCAAGTGGAATTGCATAAAGAACTCTTAAAAGCAGCCAACAACCTCTGAGCAGTAGGCCCACGTGCACGACGGGGAATGTAACATTTAATTGAATCTGAGGGGACAGGAACTTCTCTAGGGGGGCAGAGTCTTGGGTCTTGGCAAGAAGCAGGCTAAGTTAAGGCACTCCTGGCAGAGCCTCAGTTTTTGTCTCTGTGATTCATCCATTTTGGGCAAGACCAGCTCCTTCCAGGTGAGAAAACTCACTACCCTCTCACTAAAGTTCAGAAAGAACACTCATCCTTTTCCCACCTCGATCTCATTTTATAGTTGAGGAGGAAGTAAGACTCTTGAGGGTTGGTCATCTCTTCCACCTATCATGTTATTAGACAAAAGCAGGGGTTATGGTGCAGAGCAACATGGTAGCAAGGCCACAGTTCAACATCTCAATTTCAGGGCAAGATGGAGAGCCGTGGCCTGGTTCAAAGTTGGAATTTTTTTAAATTATTTTAAAATTGTTATTATAAAGGTAATGTACAGTGGGGTTACAGTTATAAAAGTCAGGTAAAGGGGCTGGGAAGGTGGCTCAGTGGTAGAGCGCTTGCCTTGCATGCCTGAGGCCCTGGGTTCGATTCCTCAGTACCACATAAGAAAAAAGAAAAAAGGGCTGGGAAGGTGGCTCAGTGGTAGAGCAAATGCCTTGCATGCTCGAGGCCCTGGGTTCGATTCCTCAGCACCACATAAGGAAAAATAAAGCCAGAAGTGGCGCTGTGGCGTGGTACTCTAGCATGGTAGAGTGCTAGCCTTGAGCTGAAGAGCTGAGGGACAGCGCCCAGGCCCAGAGTTCAGGCCCCACGATCAGACCAAAAAAAAAAAAAAAAAGGAAAAAGAAAAAAGCCAGAAGTAGCACTGTGGCTCAAGTGGTAGAGCGCTAGCCTTGAGCTGAAGAGCTGAGGGACAGTGCCCAGGCCCAGAGTTCAGGCCCCACAACCAGACCCCCCCCCCCAAAAAAATAAAGTCAGGTAAAGAGGAGATGGGAAGGTGGCTTAGTGGTAGAATGCTTGCCTAGCGTGTATGAAGCCTTGGGTTCATACAGGTCTCACCTGTACCATGGAGAGAGTAACTGTGAACCTTCCTAGCACAGTCAATCTTGCATCTATAAGCACCACACAGTATGGAGCAGTACGCTTCTCCCCCCCCCCCCATTTTTTTTTTTCAGAGGTATTTTTAAAATTAGAAGCTATTTCCAATAGCAAATGTGGTAACATGAGAAAGTGAAAACTTGCTCAGAAATCTTGTTTGAGGAAGGAACGTGGTTTATGATCAATCTAGTGGACGTGTGGCCATGAATGAAGGGTGGATGGAGGGTAGATAGAGAGTTGCTGCAGTAGACCAGGGAAAGATTCCTGTGGCTTGATCCAGGGTAGAATGTTGAAAGATGAGGAGAGAAATGGAAAGATTTGAGATTTCTCTGAAAGTAAAGTTGACAACATTTGGATGTAGGGAATAAGAGGAAGTCACAAATCAGTAACAGCTCTTCTGCCAGGAATATCGCTGGATTTTTTTCTTTTGTACTACTGGGGTTTGAACTCAGGGCATTTTGATAGGCTGGTATTCTACCATTTGAGCCATATCTCCAGCTATGCCTTTTTTTTTTGCCAGTCCTGGGGCTTGAACTCAGGGCCTGGGCACTATCTCTGAGCTTCTTTTGCTCAAGCCTAGCACTGTATCATTTGAGCCACAACATCACTTCCAGCCTTTTCTGTTTATGTGGTACTGAGGAATCGAACCCAGGGCTTCATGCTTGCTAGGCAAGCAGTCTACCACTAAGCCACCTTCCCAGCCAAGCTTTTTTTCTTTTTCTTGAATGTTTTATTCATGGATTCTTTCTCCCCTCTAGAGTAAGAGATCAGACCCTGGACCTCTTTCTCAGCTAGCCGCACCTTTTACTACTGAGCTATATCCATGGCCTCTTGACTGATTCTTTGTTGTTGCTGTTGTTGTTGTTAAAAAAGATGTTGATGGGCTGGGAGTCCAAGCTCCAGGACTGGCAAAAAAAAGATGTTGACAATAGAGTAAATCAGTTAGGACCAGGCCCCTGTAACAGCATGTTGGCTTAGCAGGCCAAAACCAGATGCAAAGGAGACAGTGTTTCAGAAGTCCTGCCTCTGCCCTTCCTAGTTTAGATAACCTTCCTGTGACCCAGGAAAGAGGATTTGTAGAACAGACCTGATTAGGAACTAACAACCAGCAGTGTGTTGCAGGGCCTGATCATTATACTGTTACCTTCCCCAAACACCTAATTGTAATAGGAGCAACCAATTAGAGCCCCGCTTATAATGTAAGAACCCCTACACTCAGAGACATCAGGGAGAGAGCACAACAGAGACACAGATGCAGAGAGACACAGGGAGACACAATCACCTGAAGAGGAGGACACACAACTGACAACAGCCACACACTCTTAATGATGACCTAAAAGCGAGCTAGTTTGCTTCTGAATAAAGGTGTTCACATTGCTCCTCTGTTGTCCTGGACTTCACTCAATGTCTACCCCAAGCAGCAACTCATAACACTAAGCAAAACGCTAAGCCAAATGGGTTATGTTGGACTCTAACCACCAGGAGTAACAGTGGAAGATTCTGTGCCAAGATCATGGCTGATTTCTGGCAGTTAATATGTTTACATGATACCAAAAACATACATAAGAGCCAGGTACTGGTGACTCATGCCTGTAATCCTAGCTACTCGGGAGGCTGAGGTCTAAGGATTGAGGTTCAAAGCCAGCCCCAGCAAGAAAAATCTGTGAGACTCTTATCTCCAATAAACTACTCAGAAAAAGCCAGAGTGGCACTGTGGCTCAAGTGGTAGAACACTAGCCTTGAGCACGAAGAGGCTCCAAAACAGACCCCAGGCCCTGAGTTCAAGCCCCAGGATTGGCAAGCAAGCATAACAAATACCCAAAAAAAAAAAAAAATTTGAAAATACAAAAACAAAGAAAATGTGTAGAAGATATACAATGAAATTTCCCCTCCCAAGGTTCCCCATCCTAAAAGCACATTTGTGAACCTGATGTATATCATCTCAGATATGCATTCTCTGAAGCAGATATAGACAGAGGATATACCCTTTGGTTGATATAGGCAAGTGTTCTACCACTTGAGCCATACCCTGGCCCACTGTTACCTTAATAGTGAGTGAATTGTATTGTTTAGGGAATAATAACATTGGGGGAAAGACTGTGTATGGCCAGTCATTATGGATAGAATTTATCACAAAAATATTTTCTATCTGTAGTTGGTTGGGTCCATAGGTCAGTTGTAAACCAGTACAAAAGAGCTCCAAAATAGCTAGGAACATTCTGGAGAGGCTGAGATCTCATGAGACTAACTGTATTTGGACATTTAAGGAAGGTATGATGTTTTTGGTTATTGGACAGAGAGGCCTGAACACAGCCACTCTATTAGATGTTATAGTGGTAAAAACACACAAACAAACAGATAATGCCAACCATCTACCCTATCAACATTTTCATAGGGCTTTTCACTTTACAAGCATTATTCTGTATATCCAATCTCTAGCAGAGCCTCAAAATAATCCTTCAAGATACAGAGAATAGGTACTTGATTGCTAATTGCTCTTTATCAATGATCATGTCAAACCTATGAAATTGAAATGCTTATAGGGAAAATGTGGACAAATGTTAACAACTTCGTAGTTGCACTTAATATTGTTACATATTCCATAACTACTGTTATTATCACAGCCATTTATTTACTTGTTTGTTTGTTTTTGTTGGTTGTAAGGCTTGAACCCTGGGCCTGGGGGCTGTCCCTGAGCTCTTCAGTTAAGTCTAGCACTCTATCACCTTGAGCCACAGCACCACTACTGGCTTCCTGGTGGTTAATTGGAGATAAGAGTCTCATGGACTTTCCCGCCCGGTGAGCCTTTGGTGCCTGGCAGATTGTAAGCCATTTATGACAGGGTTACATTTTGAGAAATTGTGTGTACTCACATCAGAGGCTGCAGGTACTATGCAGAGCCTACAGTTCCTAGGCTACAAACCTGTACAGCAGGTTTCTGTACTATACATTGTAGGCAATGAGAGGGAACACAGTGATGGGTATTTGGGTACCTAAACATATCTCCACACAGGAAATGTACAGTAATAGTGTTAGGGAACCCCCATCACATATGTGGTCCATCGTTTGGGGATTGAACCCAATGCCTCATAAATACCCCGTATTATTGCTAAACTCTCAAAAAATTGGTCTCATTCAGCTCTCACAAGGCCTTGGTGAGATTGGTATTATACTGGGCTTTGGTGAGATTGGTATCAGACTGGATAAGGCAATGTCTGTGTTCCTATAGTTGGGAATATTCTCCACCAACCTCACAACTTCTTCCTTCAATGGTGATTGTCCTCACCCTCAAGCTGTTGCCTCTACCAATAGGATGTCCAGTCTCTGAAGGGCATCTGCAGCCAGAGGTTGGCTGATGTGGGATATGATGGCCCAGGCCCCTGTTCCAACACGGAACCCTCAGAAGGGGCTCTGTAGTTCAGAGTACCCACAGGGTCCACTGAGGCCTCCCTAGCCTGCTGAGACTCATCCTTTCCCCTTTCCTCATTCTGTCCTCTCAAGAGCAGTGCCTGGTAAATTGCCTGAAGGAGTTCAGACAATTCACCATCTCAGTGTGGCCACCAGGAAACCCAGACATAAGACAGTTAGTGCCCGAAGTCACTTGAGGTTCGGGAAGCAAATTGGAAAGTGGGAATTTGGAGAGAGATCACTTGCCGGCCAGCCAGCCACCAATGGGCATAGATGTAAGGAAGTCTGGGGCAGGCTGTTGAGATGCAGGAGATGCTATTCCCAAGGATGGCGCATTGAAAACAAGTCAAAGCAAGAAAGCCACCTTCACCTCGCCCTTTTCTCTCAAAGTGACCATGGAAACAAGGAAGGTCAATCTCTGACTTCTCCCGGCCCCTTTCCTCTGGAGAATCTCATGTGACAGGTGTCTTACGCCACGCCCTGAGGTGAAGAATGTCACACAGAACTCCACAGAGAATCTGAACAAACAGGCCTGGCTTGGTTTTCCCCATTTTCTTACCATGGGATCATCCTTCTTCATTCAGCCACACTTCTGTCAGCCTGTCCATTCGTCATGCCATCAAGCATGAAACATACAGACGTCCCAGACTTCAACTGGGAAGTACTGGGGGAGCAAGTAGCTGGGTGGCCAATAATTAACTCAGACAACCCAAGAAATCAAGGTTTGATGGTCAAGGGGCTGAAATCAAGCACCCCCGATAAATGGTTCTGATTCCTTCTGCTCGCTTGCTTGCTTGCTTGCTTGCTTGCTTGCTTGCTTCCTTCCTTCCTTCCTCCCTCCCTCCCTCCCTCCCTCCCTCCTTCCCTCCCTCCTTCCCTCTCTTTCTTTCTTTCTTTCTTTTCTTTCTTTCTGTCCTGGGGCTTGAATTCTGGGCCTGGGCACTGTCACTCAGCTCTTCAGCTCAAGGCTAGTGTTCTACCATTTGAGCCACAGAGCCATTTCTGGTTTTCTGGTGGTTAATTGGAGATAAGAGTGTCATGGACTTTCCTGCCTGGACTAGCCTTGAACTTCGATCTTCAGGTCTCAGCCTCCTGAGTAGCTAGGATGACAGGCGTGAGCCACTAGCACCCAGCTTCCTTACGCTGTTTCTGAACCTAGGCATGGACGAAAGGAAAGGCTAGGCCTGTGTGAGGAGAGTTTTCAAAATCACAGCGAATGGCTTCAGTAGTCATTCATTCCTCTAGTCCTTGCCCCCAAATCCGTGGCCATTCACATCTGTACCTGGAACCAGAGAAAGTTTTCTATGAATCTAAAAGTGCATACCATACGCTCACCTACGTAGCCCCCTGCTTCTTTATTCTGACATTTCAGGTGGAAGACTCTTGCTAACCATGACTTGGGACATCCCAGAGTGAACACCCCTAGGTCAGTGCTTGTCTCTGTCCAAATAGCGCAAGGAGCCCACAGGAACCCTTTGTGGCCATGTTCCCTCCTGTTCCCCTGAATGGTTCTGACTCTGATGTGAGTCATCCCACTAGGGACAAAGGTTTCTCCAGGTGGGTTCTCTTCCCCTGGGCCTTTGAACTTCACCCTGGACCTTCCTGTTTGGGGGAAAGACTTTGTGTCCTGGGGAAGTAATATACAGCAGTGGTGGAGATGACCTGGCGATCTGGCAGCGAAAGATTCTTCTCTAGATATGAGTCCCTTGGAAACAGCACAGCTGGCTCTGGACATGAGTTACAGAATCATAGTATATAGCTATGATCACTCCTGCCCCGTGGTCAATGGTTACTTCTCTGCCAACAGCACCAGTCTTATCTGAACGAAAGATTGTTATGATCTAAAGCTGACCCCTCTTTCATTTACTAATGTTGCTAAGACTTCCTGTCAAAGGACCCTACCATTTCTGGCCAGTAAGCAGACCATGAATGTAAGTGAGGTCAGCCAGATATTCTTTCCTAGGAATTCAAACCTTGAGCAAAGAATACAACAACAGAAAGTGTATGAGATCCATTCATCCTAGCACCTTGAGGCTTTTGTCCACAGACTCCTACTTCCAATGTTTCACCTGCCTGGCATTCTGGGGCTGCCAGCTTTTTCTTGCCTTCTGTTTCCTTGTGTCTTCTAAAAGTGACTCAAAGTTGATGTTTGCTACATCAACCCATGCCTGGTGTCCTATCCAGGTCACGTAGGTCCCCAAACAGTGGATCAAGCTATTCGTGTGTGTGTGTGTGTGTGTGTGTGTGTGTGTGTGTGTGTGTGTGTGTGTGTGTGAGAGAGAGAGAGAGAGAGATAGAGAGACAGAGACAGAGACAGAGAGAAAGAGAGAAAGAGAGACAGAGTGTGTGTGTGTGTTGGGGAAAGACAAATCTTGGCATTTTATACTATAGCTGAATAGTAGAGAGCAGATGAATAGTCCAGGCAGGACATTAGAGGATAAGAGGTCTGGAATCAGCCAAATTCATGGCTGAAGTAGCCTATCAAATGCACATTGCATAGTCTAATCATGAAAGGTGACCTGGACAGAGTATAAGCCATGTGAAGCCATACACTGAATACCCTCCATCTTCAGGAAGAGCCGGTTTAAATATGGTAGCTGGGAAGATAGGGTTGGTTGGATATTTTTTTATTTAAAATTAAATATGTATATGTTTTGGCATAGAAGATAAGAATCTGCAGGATTTTTATGAGTACACAGTATGCTCTAAGAAATTTCCAGCTAGCAGAGAGCCAATTCTGTACCCATATCTAGATTTCTTGGCAGCACACATTTTTCTTTGCAACTATAAAGGATTCATTGGTGAGAATGTAGAGAAACATGGACCCTGATGTTGGGAGATTTGTTGAAAAGATTGTGGTGGCTTAATTTGTTTTTATTTCCCCACAATTCAGATGTTGATATGCTAACCCTCAATAAGATAGCGTTGGAAGGGGACCTTTGGAGATTATTATGTCAGGTTAGTGGAATCCTCATGAGTGAATTACTGCCTTTCTATAAAGGACCCCCATAGGACTGGGAATGTGGCTTAGTGGTAAAGTGTTTGAAGCCCTGGGTTCAGTTCCTCAGTACCACATAAACAAAAAAAAGCCAGAAGTAGCGCTGTGACTCAAGTGGTAGAGTGCTTGTCTTGAGCAAAAGAAACTTAGGGACAGTGCCCAGGCCCTGAGTTCAAGCCCCAGGACTGGCAATCAATAAACAAACAAACAAGTAAACAAATAAATAAATGGACCCCACAGAGGAACTCTAGCTTTCTTTCAGCCATGTGAGGATACAAGCCTCCAGAACTATGAGAAACACATCCCTGTTGTTAATAAGTCACCAGTTTACTACACTGGGTTCTGGAACACAGAACTAAGAGATGCTGGAGCTCAGTGAATTTGGCAAAGTACACAAGGCCCCACAACTCATGAGACCACTAATCTTAAATATTTTTCCATCTCCCTTTTGAGATTGCACTTGTGACCCAAATAGGGAACATATGAAATCCATATGCCAAATGGGTCTCCTCTCCTCTCTGTCTTTCCAATAGGGCCCTGACCACCTGGTCCTGGGGTATGAATGAGAGGAGGAAGGGTCTGAAGATATTTTCATTGATGTTGATCTGAAGTGGTTAAAAACCTGGGATTGGAAGTTCCTCCTACTTGCTGTGCAGAGAAGAGAGACAGGGGTGTGGCAGGAAGGAATCCACTCCTACCAGGAGGCCAGACACTCTGGGGAACTACAACTGAGTCATACACTAACTGTGCTTCCAGTGTCTTTTTTTTTTTTTAACTGCTCTTGGGGCTTGAACTCAGGGCCTGGGTGATGTCCCTGAGCCTCTTGGCACTCAAGGTTAGCACTCTTGTCACTTGATCCAGAGTGCCACTTCTGGCTTTTTCTGAGTAGTTTATTGGTGATAAGAGTCTCACAGGCCTTTCCTGCTCCAGCTGGCTTTGAACCATGATCCTCAGATCTCAGCCTCTTGAGTAGCTAGGCTTACAGGTATGAACCATCAGCACCCAGCTTCTGGTGTCTTTCAGGTATAAGAAGTGGGGCTGGGAATGTGGCTTAGTGGCAGAGTGCTTGCCTAGCATGCATTAAGCCCTGGGTTTGATTCTTCAGTACCATATAGACAGAAAAAGCCAGAAGTGGTGCTATGGCTCAAGGAGCAGAGTGCTAGCCTTGAGCACAAAGAGGCTTAGGGACATGCCCAGGCTCTGAGCTCAAGTCCTGGGACTGGCCAAAAAATAAATAAATAAATACAAGAATTGTTGCTTCTGGGCTGGGAAGGTGGCTCAGTGGTAGAGTGCTTGCCTTGCATGCCTGAGGCCCTGGTTTCAATTCCTCAGCACCACATACCCAGAAAAAAAAGCTGGAAGTGGTGCTGTGGCTCAAGTGGTAGAGCGCTAGCCTTGAGCTGAAGAGCTGAAGGACAGTGTCCAGGCCCAGAGTTCAAGCCCCACGACCAGACCCAAAAAAAAAAAAAAAAGAATTGTTGCTTCTGGGCTGGAAAGATGGCTCAGTGGTAGAGTGCTTGCCTTGCATGCATGAGGCCATGGGTTCAACTCCTCAGTAACACATAAAGCAGAAAAAGCCAGAAGTCACGCTGTGACTCAAGTGGTAGAATGTCAGCCTTGAGCTGAAGAACTGAGGGACAGTGCTCAGGCCCAGAGGTTAGGCCCCACAATTCTCTCTCTCTCTCCCTCTCTCTCTCTCTCTCTCTCACACACACACACACACACACACACACACACACACACTTGATGTTTCTATGCTTCCCAAACATTTGACTAAATGTTTCTGGGGGCAGAGGAGCTGTGGATGGGCCAGACAGTTTGAACCTGGCCAAAGTCCTGTCTGACCATTTTATTTGCAGAACTTCCTTCTGATGCTCCAGTGACTACGCTTCAGGCCCTCCTGCCTCTCCCCTGGAATCCTGGTAGAGGAGCTCAGCATGGGGCCAGGCCAGCGGATGCCCTTCCTTGACAGGCTTGGAGTTTTAGGATGGTGACTGTTCCTGGCGGAGTCTCTTCTGTGGCAAGAGGATCGTTGCCTGCCTTCAGGCTCCTTGGGATATCCGTGCAGCAGGCACTAACATGGCCATGAACCAGCCAGGGTGGCAGACATACTGTTTTGCTCTCGGACCCTGCAGATTCTGAACTGGAACCCGGGACCCAGGTTGGATGAGACAGAGAGGTGTCTCTGGGGGTGCAAAGCCAGAGATCCTGTTACCTCCACAGAGAAGAGCTACGTCTGGTACTTTACTGCCATTTTGTTATGCTGGGTTGGTTTAACCTTCTTTCCATCACATGTTTTCTTTTAAGGGGAGAAATTCCATTATTGACTATAACATCCAGCCTTGTAGACAATTTGAACCTGGGCAGATCATGCGTTTCTGTTTCTAGAGGACCTTGGAACAATGTGAAATGGCTGCTCAGGCTGGAAGGGAGGGTCTACGTCATCCTAGAGTGACAGCGTGTACGTGTGTGCCTGCAAAAGGCAGCAGCTATGTCTACGATTCTCGCCTCTGTACACTCATCCCCAGAGCAAGGCCTGGTTCCTGGTTGGTGCTCAGAACGCATGCGATGAGGCAGGAGTGGGTGAGGGGATGAGGTTCCATCCTGCCTCAGCACTCGGCCTTGCCCTAATCTTCTTTGCTTCTCAAATTGTTGCCTGATGGCCACACTGGCTCCCAGGCCGCATCTATCTAACCAAGCTCTCCTGCTGCAGCCTCACCGACTGGGGTGACATCTTGGCATTCCTATGGCCTGACATGGATGCCTGGGCAGTACTGAAGTTTGAACTCAGCGTTGCATGCTTGCTAGGTAGGCGCTTTACTACTTGAGTCATGCCTCCAGTCCCTTTTCTGCTTTATTTTGTTGAGGGGGGCGATAAGAGTATTTCCTATTTTCCCCCAGGGCTGACCTCTGACTTCCATCCTCCTATCTACTCCTGCTCCACAGCTGGGATTGCAGCCACGTCCCACCGCACCTGGCTTGTTGGTTGAGATGTTTTGGCCAGGTGGTCTTAAAATTCAGTCTTCTCAATCTCTGCCTCCTGAGTAGCTGAGATTACAGGCATGAGCCATCATGCCTGGATCCTTGTTTGGCCCCAAGAGAAGGACTTGGGGCCCGCTACTTTATTCAAGAGATGACCCCAGGAAAGCCAAATGGGAGGAAGGAAAATGATATAGGAAAGGGGAAAAGTCAGATTAAAAAGGTATTAATGGCTGGGTGCTGGTGGCTCATACCTGTAATCTTAGCTACTCAGGAGGCTGTGATCTGAAGATCATGGTTCAAAGGGTAAGAAAGGCTAGGAGATGCTTATCTCCAATTAATCACAGAAAAAGCCAGAAGTGGGGCTGTGGCTCCTGTGGTAGAGCACTAGCTTGAGCAAAAGGAACTCAGGGACAGCTCCCAGGCCCAGAGTTCAAGCCCCAGGATGGAAAGAAAGAAAGCAAGAAAGAAAGAAAGGAAGGAAGGAAGGAAGGAAGGAAGGAAAGAAGGGAGGGAGGGAAAGAGGGAGGGAGGGAGGGAGGGAGGAAGGGAGGGAAGGAGGGAGGGAGGGAGGGAAGGAGGGAGGGAGGGAGGGAAGAGGAAAGAAAGAAAAGAAAGAAAGAAAGAAAAGAAGGAAGGAAGGAAGAGGGGGGGGAGAGAACGAAGGGAAGGAGGGAGGGAGGGAGAAAAATAAGTATTAATGAGCAGGCTGTTCTCCCTGGGAAACTAGGCCTCCACACCCCTCCAAGGGACAATATGGAGCATGCCAAGTGGACTATCTTGAGGGGCCAGGAAGGTTTGTTCAGCCAACAACAGCTGCACTTCCCTGGCTAAGCTGTGCATCTGAGATTATGAATTTTCTTACACTTTCGTTCTTCTGAGGCTAGAGAAAGCCCCGGAGCAGAAAGGAAAAGGTGATTGGGAAAGGTGAAAACCCACCAAAGCACAGTCTGCCAGGGCTACGGGTGACTTCTAGAGTGGCAGGGTAGGGCACGGCTTAGGGCTGTCCACAGAGTTACCTTGGCTCTCAGCTTACCTCCTGGGGTCTACTACCTGCCCAGGATGCCTGTGGTATAGACCCAGAAGACAGCAAAACGTCTCAGTAGGCACAGCCCGAATCTGTAACCCTGACCTCATCCCAGGTAGCTGGCTACTCTCCATGAACAGCATCAGGACTTCCCACTGGGCCTAGGACCTACCTGCTAGTCTGCAGAGTTGTGGGTGGGAAAACAAGTGGATGCTGAGAATTTTTGAAGAGCAAGATCAAGTGGGAACTGGAAGTTTCCATGTCTAATCAGATTGGTCATTCTCATGGGATCTTCAACAGATCATCTAAAATCCATAACAAGTCCTACTGCTCACAGTGCCCTTGTTGGTGGTGGTGGTGGTGGTGGTGGTGGTGGTCATGGGCCTTGAGTTCCAGGCCTGGGTGCTGTCCCTGAGCATTTTTTGCTCAAGGCTAGTGCGCTACCACTTTGAGTCATAGCACCACTTGGGGTTTTCTGGTGATTAATTGGAGATGAGTTTCACATTCTTGCCCCGGCTGGCTTTGAACCATCATTTCTTCAGATCTCAGAGTAGCTAGAATGACAGGCGTGAATCACTGACACCAGGCTCACAATGCACTTTACAAGGCCAATTTGCACACCTAGAGTCCCAGAGCTTCCCACAGGCTACTAAAAGCAGGAAATGTTTACCCACCCTATTTTTGAGAGTGACTTTTTCTGGTCACCAGAAGTGCCAACACAAAAGCTTTAACCTGCTTTTCTTTATTTTATACCAACCTTTCTCCAGGCCAGTTTTCTAGGAGTTGAGTGACATGGTGATACTTAATGCCTTCTAAAATACTTTTTTTTTTGGGGGGGGGGCCGGTCGTGGGGCCTGAACTCTGGGCCTGGGCGCTGTCCCTCAGCTCTTCAGCTCAAGGCTAGCGCTCTACCACTTGAGCCACAGTGCCACTTCCGGTTTTTTTCTTTTTGCTTTTGTGGTGCTGTGGAATCGAACCCAGGGCCTCATGCATGCAAGGCAAGTGTTCTACCACTGAGCCACCTTCCTAGCCCTCTAAAATACTTTTTTGAAGCTCAATGGGAAAGTTAATTTCATCTGTATTCTGGCATCTAATCCATGTTAGGCATGATGTGTGTGGCAGGGGGAGGGGGGGAGAGGTCAACCATGACCTTTGTTTGCCCTTGACATGGTCATAGTAGGTTGACACCAAACACTGCACCAAGTTGCATATTTATTCCTTTAATTTGGCGATGTTTTTTTTTCAGTCTTCCCATAGTGCCTATGGGCAGAGGTAGGAACACAGAAGTAGGAGTTGGGAATCTCAGGTCAAGCCTTAGCAAGTCTCTTTGTGGTAAGGGTCAGGTGCACACGTGGGAAGGATATCTTAGTGCTGTCCTCAGGGTCAGCCTGTCTCCCAACTCCTTCTCCAGGGTATCTCCCCGTCATAAGCCAGCCTGACTTTAACAAAACACAGCATGTCACCACCCCAGGCAACCTCCTTGTTTGATCTTCCCCCTGGAGACGCAGGCCAGGACCAAGAGAAGGGGAAGGAGCAAACTGCAGGGAGTGTGTAGCCTTTGAACACACTCTTTCAATGAGGAACTGAAAACAAGATGTCCATTCCCAAGGCCTCCTCCTGAGTCACACTTCCTTGTGTGGAATAAGCTCGGTTTCAGAATCCTTATCCTTGGAGCCAAGAGGCTACCTCGAAGCTGGGTGCCATGCCAGGGCCTCATGCCTGTCATCCTAGCTACTCAGGAGGCTGAGATCTGCAGCTCAAAGCCAGCCTGAAGCAGGAAAGTCTGTGAGACTATCTCCAAGTAACCACCCAAAAGGCCAGAAGGTATGACTCAAATGGTAGAGCACCATGTGCCTTGAACAAAAAATAAATAGAGGGAGGGAAAGTGGGAGAGAAAGAGGGAGGGGTTGACAATGTTCAACAAGAAATATACTTATCACCTTACTTATGTAAAGGTAACCCCTCGGTAGATCACCCTTACAATAAAAATTTTTTAGAAAGATACAGGCTGGGAATATGGCTTAGTGGTAGAGTGCTTGTGTAGCACGCATGAAGCCCTGGGTGAGATTCCTCAGTGCCACATACACAGAAAAAGCCAGAAGTGGCGCCGTGGCTCAAGTGGTAGAGTGCTAGCCTTGAGCAAAAAGAAGCTCAGAGACAGTGCCCAGGCCCTGAGTTCAGGCCCCAGGACTGGTAAAAATAAAATAAAATAAAAAGATACAATATAGGGCTGGGAAGGTGGCTCAGTGGTAGAGCGCTTGCCTTGCATGCATGAGGCCCTGAGTTCGATTCCTCAGCACCACATAAGCAGGGGGGGAATAAAAGCCGGAAGGGGCACTGTGGCTCACAAGTGGTAGAGTGCTAGCCTTGAGCTGAAGAGCTGAGGGACAGTGCCCAGGCCAGAGTTCAGGCCCCACGACTAGACACCCCCCCCAAAAAAAAAGATACAATATAGGGCTGGAAAGGTGGCTCAGTGGTAGAGCTCTTGCCTTGCATGCCTGAGGTCCTGGGTTCGATTCCTCAGCACCATATAAGCAAAAAGAAAAAAGCCAGAGGTGGCGCTGTGGCTCAAGTGGTAGAGCGCTAGCCTTGAGCTGAAGAGCTGAGGGACAGCGCCCAGGCCCAGAGTTCAGGCCCACGACTGGACCAAAAAAAAAAGATACAATATAAAAATAAATAAAAATAAATAAAACTAGGGACAGTGTCCAAGCACTGAACTTCATACACATACACACACATACACACGTATGCATGCACGCACGCACACACAGGCCATCTTTAAGTTAATAGTCCAGCCTCCTTGGTTTTACAGCCTCCTTGGTTTTATGCAATGCTTATACTGGGTAACTTTACACAGCAGAGAAAGATTTGCTTCAGGGAGCAGTGATTTTCTTTTCTTTCTTTCTCTTTCTTTTTTTCCTTTCTTTCTTTCTTTCTTTCTTTCTTTCTTTCTTTCTTTCTTTCTTTCTTTCTTTCTTTCTTTCTTTCTTTCTTTCTTTCTTTCTTTCTTTCTTTCTTTCTTTCTTTCTTTTTTTCCTTCTTTTTTGCCAGTCCTGGGGCTTGAACTCAGGGCCTGGGTACTGTCTCTAAGCCTCTTTGTGCTCAAGGTTAGCACTCTACCACTTGAGCCACAGTACCACTTCTGGCTTTTTCTGAATAGTTTATTGAAGATAAGAGTCTCATGGACTTGCCTGCCTGGGCTGGCTTCACACTGGGATCCTCAGATCTCAGCCTCTTGAGTAGCTAGGATTACAGTCCTGAGCTACTGGTGCCCAGCTTGAAGCAGTGATTTTTGAAACCTGAAGGCCTCCCATTTCAGAGTTCTCCTCAGTGTCATCTTCGCTGCCTTGTTCAGGATCTGGCCTTCTATTGCACATCAGAGGTGTGCTTGAACAAAGACTCGCTTAATCTGGGGTGTAGATGACAGGTAGTAGGGTCTTTGATACCAAGAGGTTTAGGTATCAGGGCAGAGTAGAGTAAATCAAAAGGACACTGGAGTCTGCCAGGGCAAGGGGTGACTGGGGGCTTGGTTTAGAGAGCGGAAAGGGCGCGGAGCTCTGCATCTAATCTTGTTGTCTCCCAGAGAAAATGTGTTTTGGATTTATTTTCAAGCCGCCTCTGAAGAGATCAGCAGGTCATTCATTTCAGCTGCCTGCGTCTGGTGAGTGGCTCAGAGTTCTGCACAGTTCCACCTCCTTCCTCGAGCCCTGTGAAACACAAGCTACATTTTTGTTTTGTTTTGTTTTAATAATTTAAGCTCCCTATTTTATGTATCGAATCTCTTCCTATTTTCAGTAGGAAACTGATTTCATGAGTTATTGTACATTCTTTGAGTATATTGTAATTGTTATTTATAATTTAAATTTATTTTGTCTTTTTCTTTCTTTCTTTTTTTGAAAGGATTTCTTTTATTTCTTTTTTTTCTTTCTTTCTTTTTTTTTGGCCAGTCCTGGAGCTTGAACTCAGGGCCTAGGCACTGTCCCTGAGCTTCTTTTGCTCAAGGCTAGCACTCTACTACTAGAACTACAGCACCACTACCAGCTTTTTCTGTTTATGTGGTACTGAGGAATCGCACCCAGGGCTTTATACATGCTAGGCAAGCACTTTACCTCTAAGCTGCATTCCCAGCCCTTTTTTCTTTCTTTAGTGTTTTCAAATACTTAAGAAATAAACACTTCTGGCAAAGAATTCATGAAATTGCAAAGTATATAAAACAAAAAGTAAGCATCACTTTACTGGGTAGTTGTGGCTAGCATTTTGGTATGTGTCTTTTTGTATTTTTTTTTTAAATACCAGTCCTGGAGCTTGAACTCAGGACTGGAGCATTGTGCCTGTGCCTTTTTTGATCAAAGATAAAATTCCACCACTTGAGTCAAAGTTCCACTTTGGCTTCTTTGTTTAATCGGAGATAAAAGTCTCACAGACTTTCCTGATCTGACTGAATTCAAACCACAATCCTCAGCTCTCAGCCTCCTGAGTAGCGAGGATTTCAGGCATGAATCAACAGCTGCTGGCTTATCCGTGTGTGTGTGTGTGTGTGTGTGTGTGTGTGTGTGTGTGTGTGTGTGTCTGTCTGTCTGTGTGTCTGTGTGTGTGTGTGTCTGTCTGTCTGTGTGTCTGTGTGTCTGTGTGTCTGTCTGTGTGTCTGTGTGTGCATGAATGCCAGGCCTTTGCCTCCTTCAGACCCTCTGCCCTAAGCACCTGTTTGCACTACAAGCCAAATTCACTGTTGGTTTTTCTTCTTTTTCCTTTTTTTTTCCCCTAGGGCACCATTTTTACTTGAAAAACAAAAACAAACAAACAAACAAAAAACTACTGATGAACAAACTATGGCTGTCTAGATTTGAGCAGTCTTCAGATGCTTTCTCAAAAGTCAATAAAATGAACCTTTGAGAATAACAAAAATGAATAAATGTCTATTACTAATAACCCAGCCCAAGCTTGCAAGCAAAAAAATAAAATAGAATTTCAAAGCTTTAATTAACTGGACAGCTTTCCAACACTTGGAGACTTCAGTAATGACATTGGTGGTGAGATTAGCAAATGTGCTTTTTTAAAACACTGCTCATAAAACATGTTAATATTAGATCTGTACACTCAGGGAACTAGAGTTGTTTTTTTAAGACCAATGCATAATGTTACAAAAGCAAGTGTGTATGAAAGATTCATTCAAAGCAGAAAATAAACCATTGGATTTTAATGTAACAGCGTATGAACCCATCACCAATTAAGTTAGAATTGACATTGCAATGGACTTTCAGAGACTACCACTTGTCAAATTATGGTAAATAATCAAAGAAGAGTGTCCACAGTCATCTGAGCAGACTACAAATAATCGTCCCTTTTCCAACTATGTATCTATGGGAGCCAGATTTTCCTCATATACTTCAACCAAAACAACATATCGAAACAGATTGAAGGCAGAAGCAGATAGTAAAATCCAGCTGTCTTCTGTGGAGCCAGATATTGAAATACATTTGCAGAAATGTGAAACAATGCCAGTCTTACCACTAAATTATGTTAATGTTCATAAAAAATGGCTGTGACTTATACTAACATGTAAAGAATTTGCTGCTGTTACAGAAATTTATAAATCTGTTTTGTTTTTTGTTTTTGGTTGGTTATGGGGCTTGAACTCTGGGCCTGAATGCTTTCCCTCAGCTCTTCAGCTCAAGGCTAGTGTTCTATCACTTGAACCACAGCACCACTTCCAGTTTTCTGAGCGGCTTATGGGAGATGAGAGTCTCATGGACTTTCCTGCCTAGGCTGGCTTTGAACTGCGCTCCTCAGATCTCAGCCACCTGAGTAGCTGGGATGACAGGTGTGAGCCACCAATGCCTGGCTTATAAATCTGTTTTTAAATGTCTTAGTTTTAACTTTTTATCTGGATTTGGGGATCTCTTTCAGGGGACAGGGGACAGGGGACAAACTGCTGCCATGTAGCTTAGGCTAGTATCAGATTTGCCATCCTCCTGCCTCAACCTCCCAACAGATATGCCTGCCATATTAGCTTTAGTTTTAATTTCTAAAGTAGCAAATGCTGATAGACAAAACCTTTCTAACAAAAGCTCTTTAGGATCTGGAGTGATTTATGAGTATAAAGGATCCTGGGATCAACAAAATACTTGAAAGCACTTGATGATTATTACACGCTAATAAGTCTAGCTTGCTGTGGATTTAAATGTATCCCCTCAAATATTTATGTGTCGGAAACTTAATACCTAAATTTGTCTGTTTGGGATTAGGCACGGTCATTGGTTGGGGCCATGATGGTAACAGGGGCTTCATATCTAGGGGAACAGAGGCCTGAGCTAGCTTGCTCTGTCTGCCCATATGAGACATCGAAGTAACAAGAGGACCAGGAGCGGATGCTGGGAAATCCCAGTTGAGAACCCTGCTCCTAATTTACCTAATATAGCCATGCTTCTATTAATGGACCTTGAGGTTGGACATATTTTTCCATTACTGGTCATTACATACATTGACCTTCTTTTGTACTTATACCTTACATACTTTGGCAAGTATTTCTGTACAGCAGATTTTGTTGTTGCTGTTGTTGTTGTTGTTCTTGAGGCTTGAACTCAGGGTCTGGGCGCTGTCCCTGAGCTTTTTTCCTCAAGGCTAGTGCTCTACCACTTTGAACGACAGTGCCACTTCCAGTTTTCTGGTGGTTAATTGGAGATAAGAGTCTTATGGCCTTTCCTGTCCAGTCTGGCTTCAAACTGCGATGCTTAGATCTCAGCTTCCTGAGTAGATAGGATTACAAGCATGAGCCACTGGCACCTGGCAGGACAAATTCTTCTTCTTCTTTTTTTTTTTTTTTTTTTTGGGGGGGGGGGTCCAGTCGTGGGGCCTGAACTCTGGGCCTGGGCGCTGTCCCTCAGCTCTTCAGCTCAAGGCTAGCACTCTACCACTTGAGCCACAGCGCCACTGCTGGCTTTTTTTTCTCTGCTTATGTGGTGCTGAGGTATTGAACCCAGGGCCTCATGCATGCAAGGCAAGCGCTCCACCACTGAGCCACCTTCCCAGCCCATTAGCTACTCAATCTTGAGGATCAAAAGAATTGTAGTTTGAGGCCATCGTAGGCCCTCCCAAAATTAGCAAAACTTCATCTCAATCAAGCGAGGGTTAGTGGTACATGTCTATGATCTCATTTATATGGAAGGCCATTAGAGGATAGATCTGAGTCCAACCTGGGGGAGGAGAAACCACAGGACTCTACCTAGAAAATAGCTAATGCAGGCTGGGAAGGTGGCTCAGTGGTAGAGCGCTTGCCTTGCATGCATGAGGCCCTGGGTTCGATTCCTCAGCACCACATAAGCAGGAAGAAAAAAGCCGGAAGTGGCGCTATGGCTCAAGTGGTAGAGCACTAGCCTTGAGGTAAAGAGCTGAGGGGACAGTGCCCAGGCCCAGAGTTCAGGCCCATGACTGGACCCTGCCCCATCCCCCCAAAAAAAACAGAAAATAGCCAATGCTAAAAGGAACAGGGGTGTGTGTGGCTCAAGTGCTAGAGGGTCTGCATAGCAAGTCTGAGGCCTTACATGAATACTGAAGGAAAAATAAATACACACACACACACACACACACATACATATATATATCTTAAGATATGTATATATCTTAAACTTCAGTAAAAATGTATAAAAGTATCCATTTCCTGTCTTCTTAAATAAAGCATTATAGCCAGGCACTGGTGGGTCACACCTGTAATCCTGCTACTCAAGAGGCTTAGATCTGAGTATCGCCATTTGAAACCAGCCCGGGCAGAAAAGTCCCTGTAAGACTCTTATATCCAATTAACCACTCAAAAACCAGAAGTGATGCTGTGGTTCAAGTGGTATAGCACGAGTCTGGCTCAGGGCTAGTGCCAAGGTCCTAAGTTCAAACCCCACAAACAGCAAAATAAATAAATAAATAAAGCATTATATTACTATTCTCTAGTTGATTTTTGCCTCAGAAAGCATTAGAATGGGTTGACCATTAGAGTCAGGAATGAGAATAAATGAAGAAAAGCCAAGTCATCAGTAAGACAATAAGGAGGATTTACAAGAAGTCTCGATACATGGACTATATGGTAGCTAAGCACAATTAGCTCCATGCTTCTAAGCAACCAAGGCCAGAAAGAAACAGTGATTTACATATTTTTGCTTAGCTAATAACAGGAAGTCAATGAGCACCCAAAGAGAAAGAAAGATCTATTCTTAACATTCCATATGTTCAGTATTTCCTCACATGGAATTTTTTTCCTTGGAAATTTTATTCTACTTTATTATATTTTAGGGAGTAGGTAATATCAATGGCTCAAAAATTTAAATATTATGAAAATGACATTGTTGCCAGGGATATGGACAAATGGGAATGCTTATACAGTGCTGGGGCTGTTGGTGTAACCACTGTGGAGAACAATGGCTAGCTTTCCCAAAAGCATAAACATAGAACTATGTGATCCAGCAATCTTACTTCCTGGGATATATAGCAAAAAGATTTGAAATGGGATCTCAAAGTCATATTTGCCTAACTAACAACAGTAACAAAAATCAACTTTTTTTTGTCTATTGTAGGACTTGAACTCAGAGCCTGGATGCTGTACCTGAGCATTTTCACTCAAGGCTAGAGTGCTATCACTTGGGCCACAGTGCCACTTCTGGTTTTCTGGTGGTCAATTGGAGATAAGGGTCTCATGAACTTTCCTGCCCAGGCTGGCTTGGAATCATGATCCTCAGATCTCAGCCTCCTAAGTAGCTAGGATGACAGGCCTGAGCCACGGGTGCCCTTTTTAATATTCAAGAACAACAAGGAGATAGCCTAAGCCAGAAGCCACCAACTAAGCTGCTCTAAGACTAGCCTGAGTTAGGACATGAAGCTAGGGTTCCCAGTAACCTTTCTCAAGGCTCCAGACAACTGGTCCACCTTGGGGCCAACATTGCTTCACTGAACCTTGCTTGAGTTCCTCTTCCTCCAGGTGGGCATAATACCACACTGAAGGCTGTTGAAAGGATTCATCTACAGAAAGCCCTAGGGTCCACATGGTAGCAACAGTTAAGTGTAGTTTCTGAATCAGTGTTCATTTCTGTGACAAAATACTTGGGACAAACAATTTAAAGGAAAAGAGATCTATTTTGGCTTGTGGTTTCAAGGGCTCTGCTCATGCTCTGCCTGGCCCACTGCTTTTGGGACCAAAGTAGAGCAAAACAGTACATCTTATAGTGGCCAGGAAGGAGAGAGAAAGAAGCAGGTGAGGTGTATCTCTGAAGGTATACCTTTAAAAACTCACTCCCAGTGACCTACTTCCCAAACCAGGCCTCCCAGTACCCCATTCAGTATGAACTCATCAATGGACTAATGCACTGATCAAGTTAGCATTCTCCAGTCACCACTCCATAGCATCCCCAGCTGGGGATCAAGTCTTCAATATATGAGCCTTCAATACATGAGGCAACATTTCAAGCTTAAACCATAACACACACACATATGTATACCATAATATACTATAACATACATATATATACATACACACACATACATATAGCCTATGCTCATCAGTGAAGATGATGGGCATAGAATATGAACATTGGTTCTAATTTATAGCCTTGAAATTTATGCCAAGAGCCCAGGACTAAAGTCAGGTTTCCAGAGCCTCTGGGAGAGTTGTTAAATAAGCCTGGTATTTGCACAGGGACTATGAGAGTAAGTAGGCTTACGGATAATTTTTGTCCATGGTGTTAAGTGGTGATGACAGCTGGGCACCGGTGGCTCACGCCTGTCATCCTAGCTACTCAGGAGGCTGAGATGTGAGGATGACAATTCAAAGCCAGCCTAGGCAGAAAAGTCCCTGTGAGACTCTTATCTCCAATTAACCCTTCAAAAACCGGAGTGGCACTGTGGCTCAAGTGGTAGAGTACTAGCCTGAGTACAAAGAGGCTCAGGGACAGCACCCAGGCCCTAAGTTCAAGCCCCTCAACTGACAAAAGAAATGATGATAAGAGTTCAGTAATTTAAAAAAACACCGAAGCTGTTCTTAACCACTAAGGAGCATATTTAGAGCTCAACCTAGCATTTGCAAGACTCAGATCCATTCTGCATGTCAAGTACTATTCAGGGCTCTATAATAGGACAGCTTAGATAGCAAAGGGTACAAGGCTTGTATGACATTAAATGGCCCAATGGATAAGCTTCTCAAGTTCTGACAGCTCAATGATAATTATTAATGTTTAGGAAGTGATGAACAAATGCCAGTTCATTTATAAGTAGCTAATGATTGTAAGTACCATCTCATAATCCACGTCACCTCTTTATTATCCATTGTTTCAGTGTACTAGAAACTGAGAAGACAGAAGTCAAATCTTGAGGAAAGTAGAAGCTAGCAGTGAAAATCAGTTCATTTCATTCTCTGGACCTTTACTACCTCTGTGGGGTATACTTGAGGAAAACTGACCATCTGGCCCTGCCACCATGGTGAATCCTGTTCTCAACAACAGTCAAATAGACGACCCCAAAGGGATACCAGTGATAACTGAACTAGTCAGATCCTGTCTCTGGAAACTGGTGTGAATCTAAGAGATCATCTGGCTGGATGATAACTGTGAAAGGAGAGCCTCGCATGTACACACAGATGGTAAAGAGCAGAGCATGAAGTGGAGTAGGGCGTGGCATTGAGCTTTCAGAGTCACTGGGCAGAGATCCAGACCTGTGGACTGCCGTGATTCCAAGTCATTCCTGACCATTGACCTCAGGGATAATTTTTTTTTTTTTTTTTTGCCAGTCCTGGGGCTTGAACTCAGGGCCTGAGCTCTGTCCCTGAGTCTCTCTGTGCTCAAGGCTAGAGCTCTAGCTCTTGAGCCACAGTACCATTTGCAGCTTTTTTTTGTGTATGTGGTACTGAGGAATTGAATCCAGGGCTTCATGCATGCTAGGCAAGCACTCTACCACTAAGCCACATTCACAGCCCAATATCCTTAGGGATACTTTAATGAGAGAAAGTTGGCCGGGCTCTTGTGGTTCATGCCTATAATCCTAGCTACTAAGGAGGCTGAGTTCTGAGCATCACAGTTCAAAACCAGCCAAGGAAGAAAAGTTAATTGGAGACTCTTATCTTCAATTAACCACTAGAAAAGCAGAAGTGGTGCTGTGGCTCAAAGAGGTAGAATACTAGCCTTGAATGATTTTTTAAAAAGCTCAAGGACAGTGCCCAAGCCCTGAGTTCAAGCCCCATAACTGAAAAAAAAAAAAAAAAGATATAGAGAGAAAGCTGGTGATCAGCTGATGTTACCATGTATATGGCTACAGAGACTTTTTTGTTGTGGTTGGGACTTTTTTGTTGTGGTTGGGAATTTTTTTAAAGTTTTTAAAGTTTTTAAAGTTTTTTATTGTTGAGTTTTGGGAGCACTGGGTTTGAACTCAGGGCCTCGCATCTGCTCAGCTCTCTTGCTCAACTGGAGCTCTACCACTTGAGTTAATGCTTCTTACTGGTTATTATTATTATTGCTAATCCTGGGGCTTGTGAACAACTCTGGGCCTGGGCACTGTCCTTGAACTTCTTTTGCTCAAAGCTAGCACTCTACCACTTGAGCACCAGCACCACTTCTAGCTTTTTCTGTTTATGTGGTACTGAGGAATCGAAGTCAGAGCTTGATGCATGCTAGGTAAGCACTCTACTACTAAGCCCCATTCCCAGCCCACTGGTTATGTTTTGGTAGACAGAATTGTACAGCCTTTTCTGCCTAAAGTGGCTTCAAGCTACAATCCTTCAAATTTTAGCCTCCTGAGTAGCTAGGATGACAGGCATGAGCCACAGGCACCCATATGTGGTCTCTGTTTATTTGTTTAGGAGGTGAACTAAGATGGACTTGGTGAGGTATACCTGGAATCCCAGCATGAGGGAGGCTGAGTCAAGGGTACCTCAAGTATAAGGACAGCCTAGGTTGTAAAGCGACTATGTTTCAAAGCAGAAAGACAAATTAATTAATAATTTTAAAGGTTAAATTAACAAATAGAGGGGCTGGGAAGGTGGCTCAGTGGTAGAGCGCTTGCCTTTCATGCCTGAGGCCCTGGGTTCAATTCCTCAGCAGCACATAAGCAAAAAGAAAAAAAAGCCGGAAGTGGCACTGTGGCTGCTCAGGTGGTAGAGAGCTAGCCTTGAGCTGAAGAGCTGAGGGACAGCACCCAGGCCCAGAGTTCAGGCCCCACGACTGGACCCCCCCCCCAAAAAAAATTAACAAATAGAGCAGTGAATTAAGGACAAGTAGAGAATACAGATTCACTTGATTAGTTACCTTATTTCTTCAAAAAATGCTTTTAAACTAAGCATTTGATATATGGAGTCTGGAATACATATTAAAGTTCACACTAGAGGAGATATGGTTTTAAGTTGAAGTCCTACTTTCCAATTTTTTTTCCTTCTCTTCAAGTCTTGCCAAGAGGTTTTTGTATTGCCTCTCAGATATAGGGACCAGACACTGTATAGTACTTAAGAATGAAATGGGCCAGGCACCAGTGGCTCATGCCTGTAATCCTAGTTCCTCAGGAAGCTGAGATCTGAGTGTTGTGATTCAAAGCCAATCTGGGCAGGAAAGTCTGTGAGACTCTAAACTCCAATTAACTACCGCAAAGCTGGAAATGGGCCTTGAGCATAGAGCTCTGGGACAGAGCTCAGGCCCTGAGTTTAAGCCTGAGGACTGGCACAAAAAGGGAGAGAGAGAGAGAGAGAGAGAGAGAGAGAGAGACAGAGAGAGAGAGAGAGAGAGAGAGAGAGAGAGAGGAGGGGGAAAGAGGAGAGAGAGACATACAGATATAGACACAGAGAGAGACAAAGACAGAAAGACAGAGAAAGAGAAAGACAGAGACAGATACAGAAAGAGACAGAGACAGAGATACAGAGAGAGACAGAGACAGAGAGAGAGAGGAAGAAGGATAGCGGGAGGAAGGGAGGGAAGAAGGGAGGGAGAGAGAAAGAGGGAGAGAAAGAAGGGAAAAAAAGAATGAAATGGGTTTTAGAAGAAGAAAAAACCTGGAATTTGTTTCCAAGATGCTGTTGGTGCTAAGAATGCTACTCAACTATCAGTGGGCATGACTTTCAGATGTCCAGTTCAAGGTCATGGAATTCCTCTCCGTCTTTGTTTTCTCAGCCTTCAATTCCACCAACTCCCACTCGCTTCTCTCACTGCCTTCTGGGTCCATCTTGCCTCCTCCACTCTCCTTTCTCTGGGCTGTTCCCACACACTGTGATACTTCTTAGCACTCGACATTATTACATTGTGTTGACAGATAAGGAACCCAAGCTGCTGGCAGGACAGAGCTGGACACCGTGACTGTCCAATGCCAGCTGTTGCTGAGGAGTGGGTGCCCAACATAGCAGTGGGAGTTAGGAAAATGGAGGAGAACGGAAAAGGAATAGGCCGGACTCGATCATCAACAGGCGAGGACTGTTTATTGAGGAAGAGTGAGGGGCACAGACCTTCCCACGGGTTTGGAGGTTGTGTCAGAGAGTTGGGACAGGAGCTGCGTTTTTATAGGAGGTCTGAGCACGGTGGTAGAAGTTCATGAAAAAGCCACTAGGTCAAGGAAGGTGGGAGCCTTTCAGTTGGGCCCACAATGGGATGTTTACCGCTGGGCTTAGGCGGATTGCCCTGCCTGCACCTCAAATAAGTTCATACAGCCCTGGGATTTTGCCTGGCGTCTGTATGGGCCTGGGACAATAGGGTGGGAGTCAATTCTTCATATTCCATCTTTAGATACATAAAATGATCAGGCCAAGAGAAGAGAGGCAAGTCCTTCATAGAGGATCTTTGGATGCATAAAAAGAATTGGTCTGACAGGGGAGTAACATGGAGTTGTGAGAACAAAGATTCCCATCATTTGGAACCCTGAAAGAGTATAAAAGGTGGAGGGAGGTTGTGGTCTTTTCTGGCTACTTCCTGCTGGCATGGGGTGTCAGGAGTCACTAGGACTGGGGTCTTCAGGGTCCAGATCTGTACTGGGTAGGGCAGTGTAAGCTAGGCTGCTGGTTGCCTGCAGTGTGCCCCTTACTGTTTATCAATAAACAGTCCTCGCCTGTTGATGATCAAGTCCGGCCTATTCCTTTTCCATTCTCCTTCATTTTCCTAACAATGGGCCCTGGAGAGGAAGAACAGAAAGGCTTTCTGAAACAGAGTAGTAATCTAGATGCCATAGAGGAAAATGAACATGACTGACTACATAAAATATTTAACATTCTGAATAGCCAAGATCATACAGAGTGCAAATGGCAAAGTGGACAAAAATGTCTGCAATGTGTGAGGCAGGTGAAAAGTGAGTGTTCCTCCTGGGTGAAGAATTGTCTACAGTTTAACCACAAAAACATAGCAAGTCCAGTAGAAAAACAAATTGGAGTCTGAGTAGGCAATTTGCAAAAGAGAAGATGCAAACTTCCAAATGATGATTTACCTTACTTTGGTCAAAGAAATGTAACACAAAACAATGAGTTACTGTGATAGGGATATCAGCTGGGGAAAATAAAAAAGGTTCTAATGACATTAATACTCAAAAAGGAAGTGGCCTGTGACATGCTGTTGTTGGAGGAAGGTACATCACCACTACCCATGGGAATATTGTTTGCTAATATCTCTCAAGATGAATGTGGGTACTCCATTCTCTAATCCAGGGGCTGCACTTTTAGCAATTTGGCCTAGAAAAACTCCAACAAGTGCAATGAAATTATCTGGAGGGATACTTTGCTATGTGAGAACTAGGGGAAGGTTTAAATAAACCATGTGTAGGCAATCTATTTGCTTATACTGTAAATAAAAAGAATGCAGTCCAACTTACAAAGACACTCATGACATAGTAAGTGTGAAAAAAAAAACAACCACGAGTTGGGCTTGGGGATGTGGCTTAGTGGTAGACTGCGCCTAGTATACAAGAAGTCCTGAATTCGATTCCTCAGTACCATATAAACAGAAAAAGCTGGAAGTGGGGCTGTGGCTCAAGTGGTAAAGTGCTAGCCTAGAGCAAAAGAAGCTCAGGGACAGTGCCCAGGCCCTGAGTTCAAGCCCCAGGACTTGGGGGGGGGGGGGGGGGGAAGCCTGAGTTGAAATTTCAATAGAAGCCAGATGGAGAGATGCACACCTGTAATCCCAGAACTTGGTCGACAAAGGTGGAGGATCCTGGGATGTATCCTTAGTTCCAGGCCAGGCAGCGGACCCTTGGTTCCAACCAGCCTGGACTGTAATAGATAGAACACATCTCACCAAAAAATGCAATTAGAGAATGTCATGGTTTGAATGTGTCCCTGTGGATTTACATGTTAGAAACATCATCCCCAAAACTATGGTGTTGAGAGGTAGACCTTAAAGCAATTACTAGGTGGGGGGAGGGGGGAGGGCGGGTTCTGCCCTTGTGTTGGACTGCTGTTTCTATTTCTTATGCAAACCCAGGATAGGAGGTTGCATAAGGGTTGAGTGTCTTGAGCCGGGAGCCAGTGGCTCAGCAAGGCTGAGGGACAGAGCCCAGGCCGAGTTCAAGCCCCAGGACCAGCAAAAAAGAAAAAGGTTGAGAATCATGCTTTCTCATGACCTTTCTTTGCCCTTCTTCTTGCCCTTCTTCCACATTAGCTGAAGGCCCTTATGAGATGCAGCTCTGTGATCTTGGATCTCCCAGCCTCCAGAAACAAGAGCTAAATAAACTTCCATTGTTTATGAAATAGTCGCTCTACAATAAAATGGTCTATGGCAGAAAAATAAACAATACGATTCAATTTTGTATTTCTTTTTAAGCATAAAGAAAGGCCTGGGGATGTAGCTCAGTGGTTGAGTGTTTGTCTTGAATACCAAGGCCCTGGGTCCATCCCTGGAGAGAGAGGGGGGGAGGAAGGGAGGGAGAAAGAGAGAGAGAGAAATAAAAGAAAGGGAGAGAGAGAAGGAGGGAAGGAGGGAGGGAGAGAGGGAGAAGAAAAGAGAAAGAGGAAAGGGAGAGGAGATTAAGAAACAGTGGCTGGGGTCCAATGGCTCATCCCTGTAATCCTAGCTACTCAGGAGGCTGAGAGCTGAGGACAGTGGTTCAAAGCCAGCTCAGGCAGGAAAGTGCATGAAACTCTTATCTACAGTTAACCACCAAAAAGCCAGGAGGAGAACTGTGGCTCAAGTGGTAGAGTGCTAGCCTTGAGCAAAAAAGTCCAGGGATAGTGCTCAGGCTCCGAGTTCAAGACCTAGGACCAAGGGTCTGGGAATGTGGCTTGGTGGTAGAGTGCTTGCCTAGCATTCATGAAGCCCTGTATTCAATTCCTCAGTACCACATACACAGAAAAAGCTGGAAGTGGCACTGTGGCTCCAGTGGTAGAGTGTGGCAACCTCTTAGGACTCATCCTCCTCACTCAGAAGTCTCCAGAATGTTCTTTCTACAAAGCAGGCCACCCTTGGTCCCAGCTGTAGCAAAGACCATAAATCTCTAGAGAGTCTAAGGTGTGAGAGGTTTCTCCCACACCTTACAAATGTGAAAAAGGGGTCTGTCTTTATACTGAGGACTGGAGGGGGTGGGTGGGCGGTAAGTCGGCTTCAAGAAAGGAGGATGATTTTGCAGAGAACCAAAGATGGCCCCGAAGAGCAGGAAACGAGAGGAGCAAGTGATATCTGAGAAGGAAGTGGGGAAAAGGGGGTTCAGAATGCCAGCAGTTCTGAAATGGATCTGCGTGAGTCCCCTCAGCTCCAGAGACCCCAAGTTCTCAAACACTGCTTTCACCTCCTCCACACCCCGACATTCTTGAACTTTTCACTGTGGAGTGCTATCTTTTCCAAGAATGACGTCCACTACTTAAATTCTGCGGCTCTGGAATCCCAGAATAGACTGAGTAATACAGAATAGGCCAGAAAATACTAAAAGAAAATACAATATGCAAAAAACAAGAGATTAGCACTTGGTTTGTACCTTGGTGACCTGTGTGTGTGTGTGTGTCTGTGTGTCTGTCTGTCTGTCTGTATCTTTCAACCAATAATGACTTGATCCAAATCATCTTTAGGTCCCAACCTTCAAATCTCTCTACCTTGGAGAATTTTCCTTCCTTGTCTCAGTTTTGCTGGGGGCTGGGCACACTGCCTAGTAAATCAGGTTTTCTTTTTCTTTTTTTCAATTTCACTTTATTGTAAAGCTGCTATACAGAAGGGCTACATTTACATTAGTAAGGTAATGAGTACATTTATTGCAAACATTGTTACCCCCTCCTTTGTTTTTCTCCTACTATCCCTTCCCATCCCCATCTATCCCTGCTACCTCCTCCCCCCTAAATCAGTTTTTCATTCCTCAGATAAGCAGCCTTCCTCAACTAGTGTGGGGTCCTTCAGAGAATTCCTGGGGTCACCAGATACTGGCCTTCTCATATTTTTTACTGCAGTCCTCACTAAGAAATATATGTGGGATGGAGTCATGGCTCTAGTGTAAAACACTTGCCTTGTATGTACAAGGTCCTAAGAAGTATTTTGTTACCATATCTCAGGGTTCATTTCAGTATATATATTATTTTATATAAATACGAAGAGGCGCTTAGGCATTGCACCTTTGTGATTCTTTCCTAAGAGCATCCTCTTTTGGTTTAACTGTATATATCTATCTGTCTCTCTCTCTCTATATATATATACACACACACACACACACATATATATACATACATATATACACATATATATACAAGTATATATGTGTATATATGTATAATATATGTATATATATATATATGTATAATTTGTCATATCCTAGTGTGTTTTAGAAGGTTTGTATATCAGAAAGAACACTGTTTCTCTCTCTATCTCTCTCTTCTTCATTTTTAAAAAAAGTTTGTACTTACTCACAACTCAATTGATTAAGACCAAGGTGTTCAGACCAGCAGTTTGAAATATATATTCTAAGATTTTTGAAGAGAATATCTCCATCAGCCACCAGCAAATGTACTGCCGGAGAAAGCAGGTTGACAGGCAAGGCCTGCTCCATGCCTATCGCCTGAGATACTCAGTCACCACAAAGCCAGCCAGGCTGTCATATAACAGATAAGACCCCTGTGATTTCAGGATAAAAGTGAGATGAATTATTGAGGGCTTTCTATCTGCCAGGCATTGGTCTAAGCACTTTATACCAATTAACACGTTCAGTTCTCATAGCACCACGGAGCCATCCAGAGTGATATTAATCCCTGATGTACAGTTTGGGAGCATATCTTCCAGAAAGAAGCTATTAAGTTTGGTTCTAGCAATCAAAACCAGTCAGATTGGCTCCAGAGCCCCCAACACTTAACACCATACCTACTTCCTTCACGGGCCATCCCTGGACTTTTCATTACAAGGTTGCCTTGTCACTTTTTCTTTTTTGCCAGTCCTGGGGCTTGAACTCAGGGCTTTGACACTGTCCCTGAGCTTCTTTATGCTCCAGGCTAGCACTCTTCCACTTGAGCCACAGGCTTACTTCCGTCTTTTTTCTGTTTATGTGATGCTGAGGAATTGAACTCAGGGCTTCATGCATGCTAGGCAAGCACTCTACCACTAAGCCACATTCCCAGCCCCTTGCCACCTTTTCTAAGAATGGCATCCAGCAACTTGGGATTGAATTTAGGGGACAATTCCGGCATACCCGCCAACTCAAGTGTCATTCCAACAGATCCATACTCAATTGCCTGAGCATGTCAGATCCAGAAGGTTAGGGCTGGAGATATCTCAGAAACTACCCCATTACTTAGGAACTTTCAGATGGTGTTAAGAGATTTACCTTTGTCTAAGGATGGAGTTTCTGCGTGAGCTTATACTTGCACAACATGATTATTCTATTAAAACAATCAAAATTAGCTGGGTGCTGGTGGCTCATGCCTGTAATCCTGGCTATTCAGGAGTCTAAAATCTGAGGATCTTGGTTCAAGGTCAACCTGAGCAGGAAAGTCTGTGAGACTCTTGGCTTCAATTAACCACCAGAAAACCAGAAGGGGTGCTGTAGCTCAAAATGGTAGAGTGCAAAAAGAGCTCAGGGACAGTGCCCAGGTCCCAAGTTCAACACTAGCAAAATTATTTTAAAATATTTTTTTCAGTTCTGGGGCTTGAAGTCAGGGTCTGGGCACTGTACCTGAGCTTCTTTTGTTCAAGGCTAGCCCTTTACCACTTGAGCCACAGCACCACTTCTGGCCTTTTCTGTTTATGTAGTACTGAGGAATCAAACCCAAGGCTTCATGAATGCTAGACAAGCACTCTACCACGAAGCCACATTCCCAGCCCTTTAAATATTTTTTTATTATTATAAAGGTGATGTATAGAGGGGTTACTGTTTCATTTTGTAAAAGTAAAAATAAATTTCAAGGATGTAGCACTCTTTTGGAACATGATTTAGTGAACATATATATGTATATATACACACATATGCATATACTATATATTATTTATATATTCATAATTTATATACATATATAATTTTTTTAGATAAGGCCAAACTATGCAGCCCAGGCTGGCTTAGAACTAGCTATCCTCCTATCTCTATTTCTCCCCAGTTCTAGGATTACAGGCATGTGCCACCACACACAGCTCCAAATAGCCTGGGTGCTGTCTCTAAGCTCTTTTGCTCAAGGCTAGCTATCTATCACTTTGAGCCACAGCATCACTTCTGGTTTTCTGGTGATTCGTTGGAGCTAAGTCTCTCACTTTCCTGCCTAGGCTGGCTTCAAATTGAGATCCTCAGATCTCAGCCTCCTGAGTAGCTAGGATGACGGGCATGAGCCACTGGTGCCTGGCTTTTCTATTTTTCTTACTTATTTTTCAGTGACTTCACAAACACAATTTTGGAGAGGCGACGAACCTCACAAAAGGAAACCACGGTTAGCCCTGTGCAAATGGCAACAAATGATGGCTGGGCAGTACCCACTAAAACAAAGTCCGAGCCAGGAGGTCAGTGACTATTCCGCCCAGGCAGGAGGCAACCTCTGACCTGGAGTGATCCAAGGGTCGCCCCTCAGGGAACTGCAGCGTTCCCAGATGTAGATGTCAGCCACTCTGCCAAGAGAGGTGCTGGTTAAGAGGCCAGGTGGTCAGTTTTGACAAAGTCAAATGTATCGATATATTTTTTTCTTTTGTTGTTTGTGCTTTGGTGTCATTAAAAAATAAAGACAAACCACAACCAATGCCTGCTGTAGATGAGTCTGTGGATAGAGATCTTTTACCCATGTGAAGTGGATGTTGTACATGAAGCAAAATAGGACTTCCGTTCATTCTTTGGCATGTGGATAGTCAATTCTCCCCCCTTCCCCCAACTATTGTAGAGACTCCTTTCTCCTCGTTAAATGACCACAGCTGCCTTGGAAACCAATTGACTGTAAATATCACAGTTTATGTGTAGACTGTTCTGTTCATGGGTCTGTATGTCTAACCTTAGACTAGTAATTAAAGCACTGGTTTTAATTAAATTTTGAAATCAAGAAGGGTGACTCCTCCAATGTTTACTTACTTTCAGCAATGGTTTCAGTTTTATAAATCTGACATCCTTGGGTAAACTTTTTTATTTTTTGTTTTTTTGCCCGTCATGGGGCTTGAACTCTGGATCTGGCACTGTCCCTTAGCTATTCAGTTCAAGGAAGGGCTCTACCACTTGAGCCACAGCACCACTTCTGGTTTTCTGGTGGTTAATTGGAGATAAGAGTTTCACAGACAGCCGGGCGCTGGTGGCTCACGCCTGTAATCCTAGCTACTCAGGAGGCTGAGATCTGAGGATCGCGGTTCAAAGCCAGCCCGGGCAGGAGAGACCGTGAGACTCCTATCTCCAATAAACCACCAGAAAACCGGAAGTGGCGCTGTAGCTCAAGTGGTAGAGCGCTCGCCTTGAGCTGAAGAGCTGAGGGACAGCGCCCAGGCCCAGAGTTCAAGCCCCACGACCAACAAAAAAAAAAAAAAAAGAGTCTCACAGACTTTCCTGCCTGGGCTGGCTTTGAACCTCGATCCTCAGCTCTCAGCTGCCTGAGTAGCTAGGATTACAGGCATGATCCACTGGCTTCCGGTTGGATAAACTTATTTCTAGTTTTTTACATTTTTTTATTTAATAGACTTTTGAGGACAGTGTTAAGTTGACAACAAAAGTCAGCAGAAAATACAGATTTTTCTGTATAACTCCCTCTGTTGCTTTGACATTGTTAGACATGGAATTATCAAAATTTCCTACTCAGATTGTGTTTTGGTTTTAATGTATAGAAGCACAACTGACAGTTGTGTATTGACCTTACCCCATAACACCACTGACTTTGTTTAGTATGTACCTCTAATATTAGTATTAGCCTTGCTCCAGTGCACAGACTTTCTCCTACCCCCTAGGAATTGCTTTAAAGAAGCTAAGAAACTAGGAGTTGCCTCTGATGGCCCAGATTGCATTGGGATTTCCTTTTCAGTGTCTAGGGGACCAGCTCAGTCCTTGAGCCTCCAACTTTCAGAGGATTTGCAGATACACATCCAGCTACTAATGGTGGTACACATCCATAATCCTAGCATTGAGGAAGGAGGGTCAAACAATTCTGGCCAGGAACTGGCACTGGGGCTCAAATGGTAGAGTGTTAGCCTTGAACAAAGGAGATCACGAACAGTGCCCAAGCCCCAAGTTCAAGCCCCAGACCACAAAGCAAGAACAACAAAAAATCCAGCAAGCTCTCTCTATGAAGACCTCTGCCTACTCCTTCCAGTTCTTTGATCTTCCAACATACCTCCACTGGAGAACCACCTAGCCCCTGAATACCCTGGTGACCTGGATTCCCCCGTCCCCAGGTACTGTCTGGGGCATTCTAGGTCATTCTGGGACACAAGGTAATCTGTCTAGGACTTTCTGAGCACCAAAGGGACCCTGTCTCAGGCCTCTCAAAGCTCTGCACATGCTGTCTTGGCCAGTTTGGGCCCTTTGCCTGCAGTGTACCTGCTAGGAATATAGGCAAATTTAACATGCAAATCAGGGTTATTTTCGCAAGATGGGACTCTTGCTTGGAATCTGGTTTGCAAGGATGCACCTCCTGATATGCTCAGGCCCTGGGATTCTGTGGCAGATCCTGGCGTTTCAGTGGGTGGGGAGGGAAGGGGAGGAGGGGCCAGGCATTCAGGGCCCCGCCCGGTTGCCTAGGTGACAGGAGGAGAGAGGAGGAGGAGGAGGAGGGATAAGTACCGGCTGTATTTAGCTGCATCTCAGATCTTAATACCATCTAGTGGCACCTACTCAGGAGGATTGGATCCCTGCAGGGAAGCCTGGGGAGCCGGTGGAAGGGGTCTGCAAGCTCAGGGGACCCTTTCCCGTTCTTTTACCCCTGTGCCCAGAGTTCTGCAGCACCTGGAGAAACAGAATGTGGCACTCCGGGTAGGGACTTGCAGAGTCTCATGGCCTAGTGGTTTTCAAGCAGGATTGTAGCAACATATTCTTGTGTCAAAGGAAATCGTACCTAGAGCTCCAACACGCCGAATAGACACGTAGGAAGGAAGCTGCTCCCCTCCATCATCCCACTTCCCCAGAATGAGCACACACACACACACACACACACACACACACACTTTGATCTGCGCCTAAACGCTGCTTGTCGCTCTTTGAGGAAACAGAGGCTCCCAGAACCAAAAGTGCTTGAGGACACCCAGCAAATGAGTTCAGGACACAGCCAGGCTGGAGAGGGTCTCCATGTGTGGCCTTCACACTGGGCAGAAGTAGGCAGCCAGAGGCTTACAGAGAAGAGAACTGGGAGTGGTTTCTGGGAAACTGGGATTCCCAGGTTTGGTGATGACCCTCTGTTTGAGGAAACTGAGGTCCAGAGCAGCATTGGAGTGAGCTATAAAGAAAATTAGCTTGAGCTTTTTAAAAATTTCTTTTTGGTTAGCTCAGCTGTACATCTTCGATGAAATTGGAAGGCACCAGATGGCCCTGGTGGCAGAGCACTGGGCTGGGAGTTTTATCCTGGTTACCAACAGCTACTGACCTTGGGAGATTTATTTTAAAGAGCCAAAGGGATCATCCCCTGTGTGTAAGAGGTCCAGACATGTAATAGGATTAAGTGGTGCTTCAGAGTCATTTTTTGTTTATTGTTTCTAAATGTCAGGGCCTCTTCGGGGGAGGGGGAGGAAGGAAGTGCATTAGGATATAAAGACTGAATTGGACCGTGGGGGGTTTTAATGTTATTTTTTTCTGTCTCATTTTCTATGGGTAATTATAAAGTAACATAGACCTTCTTTCAGAAAATGTGTTTGCTTTTTTTTAAAAAAAAGAAGAAGAAGAAAGGACAAAAATTAAAATCACCCACCAGCAGGTCACCCAAAGGCATCTATTAGATCTATTGTTTGCTTTCTATCATTTTCTATTTTTGTTTGTAGAGAGTATATTGTACTATAATTTTCAAAAATAACTAAAAAATCATAATGATTTAAGGAATAACATGTAGCTTAGATGAATAAAACTAAAGATTTGTTTGAGTTTCACCCCACCTTGGATTCTTCTCTGGTAAGTTTGATCTGTGCCCTTCCAGGCCACATAAGGATTTTTCAAACTTCAGTAACCATCAAATAAGAGATTTCTTAAGTTCTTGGTTCATCTTTGCTTTTTTTTTTGGCAAGTCCTAGGGCTTGAACTCCCGGCCTGGGCGCTGTCCCTGAGCCTCTCTGTGCTCAAGGTTAGTGCTCTACCACTTAAGCCACAGCACCACTTCTAGCTTTTTCTGTTTATGTGGTACTGAGGAATGGAACCCATACACGTTAGGCAGGCACTCTACCACTGAGCCACATTACCAGCCCCGCCCGTCACTGTTTCTGCTGGATTCGTTTTTTTATTTATAGTACAATATTCACTGGCTTTCCCTTAACCCCAATGAAGTATCTTGAAGGAAGGAGTGTTTTTGTGTCTGAAAATGCCTCTGTGTTATTCTCACATTTAAATAATAATTTGGCTATAAAATTATAAATTCAAATTCTTTGGTTAGCGTGTTGGAGGTATTGAACTGATGTTGCTGAAGAAGTTTGACCTCATTCTTTTGTAGCAAGTAAATATGGTACCTCCTCCTTCAGAGGATAAGAATCTCTTCTTTATCTTTGATGCTCTTAAAGCTTACTATGATGATTCCATTTATGGGTTAAAAAAATCTTTTTGGAGCTGGGCACTGGTGGCTCACACCTGTAATCCTAGCTACTCAGGAGGCTGATCTCTGAGGATCAAGGTTCAAAGCCAGCCCGGGCAGGAAAGTCTGTGAGACTCTTTTTTTTGGGGGGGGGGTGGGTGGGTGGTCCGGTCGTGGGGCCTGAACTCTGGGCCTAGGTGCTGTCCCTCAGCTCTTCAGCTCAAGGCTAGCACTCTACCACTTGAGCCACAGCGCCACTTCCAGCTTTTTTCTTTTTGCTTATGTGGTACTGAGGAATCAAACCCAGGGCCTCATGTATGCAAGGCAAGTGCTCTACCACTGAGCCACCTTCCCAGCCCCGTGTGACTCTTATCTCCAATAAACCACTAAAAAAAAAAAAAAAAACAGAATTAGTGCTGTGGCTTAAGTGGTAGAATGCTCGCCTTGAGCTGAAGCACTGAGGGACAGCGCCCAGGCCCAGAGTTCAAGCCCCATAACCGACAAAAATAAAAATAAATCTTTGGGCACTAGTGACTCACGCCTGTAATCCTAGCTACTCAGAAGGCTGAGATCTGAGGATCACCCCAAGCAGGAAAGTCCCCATGAGACTCTTATCTCCAATGAACCACCAGAAAACTGGAAGTGGTGCTGTGGCTCAAGTGGTAGAGTGCTCCCCTTGAGCTGAAGAGCTGAGGGACAGTGCCCAGGCCCAGAGTTCAAGGCCCCTGACCGGAAAAAAAAAAATCTTCTCTCCAACTAAAGTTCAGAGAGGTTAAGGATGTTAGCTCAAGGTGGGAAAGACACTGAGTCACTTCAGACTTATTCCTCTCTGTTGAAAGACCTCTTTTGGGGGCTGGGAAGGTGGCTCAGTGGTAGAGTGCTTGCCTTGCATGCATGAGGCCCTGGGTTCGATTCCTCAGCACCACATAAGCAAAAAGAAAATATGCCGAAGCGGCACTGTGGCTCAAGTGGTTAAGCACTAACCTTGAGCTGAAGAGCTGAGGGACAGTGCCCAGGCCTAGAGTTCAGGCCCCATGACCAGACCCCCTCCCCCCCCCCCCAAAAAAAGAAAAAAAAGACCTTTTTGGTGGTGCTGAAGATCAGTCTTTTTGGTTTTTCAGTCTAGGAAATCACTGATCTTTCTCTCTCTTTCTTTCCTTTCTTTCTTTCTTTCTTTTTTTTTTTTTGTCAGTTGTCGGCTTGAACTCTGGCCAGGGTGCTGTCCCTTGGCTCTCAAGGCTCCTATCACTTGAGCCACAGCACCACTTCCCATTTTCTGAGTGGTTTATTGGAGATAAGAGTCTCATGGGGACTTTCCTGCCCAGGCTAGCTTTGATCCGTGATCCTCAGATCTCAGCCTATTAAGTAGTCAGGATTACAGGCGTGAGCCACTGGTGCCCAGTTGCTGATCACTCTTTTCTTTCTTTTCTTTTTTTTTTGGGGGGGGGGGGGGGAGTCTGGTCATGGGGCCTGTACTCTGGGCCTGGGCACTGTCCCTCAGCTCTTCAGCTCAAAGCTAGCACTCTACTACTGAGCCAACTTCCCAGCCCCCTGATCACTCTTTTCAAGATGCTGCCTGGAACTCTTATGAGATAAATTGTGGTACTACCACCCTCATCTTTACTTACTTATTGCCACATTGCTATGTGCTACACTCTGAAAAATCCCTGGTCATCTTGCAGTTCCTTCATTCATCCTTCCACCGTGTTCATTCTTATTTCAATTATTTTATCTCTTGTTACAAAATTTATTTATTCTTATTTCAATTATTTTATCTCTTATTACAAAATTTCTCATGATTTATTACTGTTTTATTTTCCTGTCTCTCTGAAGACAATTGTGTGTGTGTGTGTGTGTGTGTGTGTGTGTGTGTGAGACCAGTCTGGTCACTCAGTTCACTCTCCTCCCTTAGGTGTGGATTTCTTGTTTTGACATCTCTGTTCTCTTTGTTTGGAGGATCACACTTGGTGATCACCGACTGCTGGTGCATTTTGGAGACTGGTGAGTGTTGCTCTGAGAGCTGCCTATGGCCATGCAACTTGTGCAGAGGGAGGGCAAAGCAGCTGCTGGAGCTCATGCATCTACTGTTTTGGCAGGCAAGCCCTGCTGTGAGTGGGAGCCCTGTCAGCTGCTCTTCAGGCCTGGCTGTTTCTCCTGGGTTTTGACAACCACTGAGTACACATATGTCTGTGTTATGGATATGCAGGAGAATGGAGAAATGCAAGGTGAACAGCCCTGGCTGCTCTTGCCGGCTCCCCAGAGGAACACAGGGCCACCCTGTTGATTTCCCTTGGGTGCCCTTTCGTTTCCAACTTTGTTCTATCATCTCTCCAGCAGAAAGCCTTGCCTTGCTCCTTACTTTTTTGTGGCTCATGTCAGCTTCTGCAGTGCTGTTTTCCTCTCTAATCCAATTCCATATTCAGCTGCACAGAGCTTCCTCACACTTTGCGATCATAGAGAAAACTCTCATTTGTTCTTGAATATATAGCCCACCCTCCTGTCTTCTCCAAGGTTGCTATAAAATTCAATGTTTTTCCATTGCATCAAAAAACATATTCTTTTGGCCTGGTGTGTATAGTTCAGAAGCAGAGCCTAACATGGAAAAGGTATTGAATTTTCAGTCTCCAGTAACATGAAAAACAGTACATTTTCAATTACGTGTGTGTGTGTGTGTGTGTGTGTGTGTGTGTGTGTGTGTGTGTGTGTGTGTACTTCCCTAAAGGGAATGGCACTTGAATAGCAAAGAATGTATATATAGTTCTAATCTTGATTTTGATAGACCATTATCTACTAAACATAATCAAAGCTTCCGCAGAGAAATGGCCAGTTCTCAGAAACACATAGAGGCAGCTCACCCTAAGCCTGGAACATCTTATTGCATCAGGTGTTAAAGAAGTGCCCCCAAAATGATGAGATTGAATCACGTGCTTATAGAAGTACCCCCCCCCCAAATGATGGGATTGAGGTCCTAGAAGCCAGTGTGAAAGGGATCTTACTGGCTAAATATGGTATGGTTGGAGAATCAAAATAAATAACAAGTAAGGCATGCTGGTACAAGCCTATAATTCCAGTGCTCAGTATGTTTGACTCTCTTGCCTGACAAAGAGAGTCAAGAGTTCAAAGCCATCCTGGCCCCAATCTGAAAGAGGGAAAAAGGAATAAATAAATAAATAAGAGAAAAAGTAAAAGGTCTTTCCTAGAGTATAGCTACAGGTAATAAGTGAGGCAGGGTTGAAGAAATTGGAAAACTACCATTTGGCCATCATTGCAAAAATTATTTCAACAAGACTCTAAAAATTAGGGGCTGGGAATGTGGCTCAGTGGTAGAGTGCTTGCCTAGCATGCATGAAGCCCTGGGTTCAAATTCCTCAGTACCACATAAACAGAAAAAGCTGGAAGTGGCACTGTGGCTCAAGTGGTAGAGCACTAGCCTTGAGCACAGAGAGGCTCAGGGACAGGCCCAGGCCCTGAGTTCAAGCCCCAGGACCAGCAAAGTAAATAAATAAATAATAAATAAATAAAAATCTAAAACTAAAGTGTATGAATCATTCATGAGGTCCTCGGCTCCATCCTAGCACCATAAAATAATTTTCAAAAATGCTGTAATCTTAGCCACTCAGGAGGTTGAAACCCAAAGATTATAGTCCAAAGCCAGCCCAGGCAGAAAAAGTCTGAGAGACTATCTCCAATTAACCAGCAAAAGGAAAACTGGAGGTGTGACTTTGAGTGGTAAAGTGCCAACATAAGCAGCAAAAGCCAAGCAAGAGGCCTTGAGGTCAAGCCCCAGTGCCAGCACAAATGAAATAATTAAAAAGTAAAAGAATAAGTGACCAAAATAAATAATCATGAGGAAACAGGAATGACAAATAAAGGAACACTATACAAAATAACTGGTCTGTGCTGCTCAAAAAGAGTCAAGATCGGGCTGGGAATGTGGCTTAGTGGCAGAGTGCTTGCCTAGCATGCATGAAGCCCTGGGTTCAATTCCACAGTACCACATACACAGAAGTAGCTGGAAGTGGTGCTGTGGCTCAAATGGTAGAGTGTTCACCTTGGGAAAAAGAGCTCAGGGACAGTGCGCAGGCTCTGAGTTCCAGCCTCAGGATATGGTATCTGGTCATATATATCGTATATGTGATCATATACCATATGCTCATATATTATTATATCATATGTGATCACATATCATATGTGTGATCATATGCATATGTGATTATACATATCATATGTGATTACGTATGTACACAGATATATACATATGATGCTCTCTGTGTCATAGTATATATTATAGCAGATTAGAATGATAATATAAAACAACTCCATAACATTATAATATAATAAGTATACTATAGCATAAATATAACATATGCCTGGCTTTTCCTGGCATTGAGAGAATGTAGGGCTGTGAGGTTCATTGTCTCACCTTAGGAGAAATAAACTCTAGTGAACATGACAAGGCTCCTGCCAAGGCCAGCACCAGCTCCCCTCACAAGCATTCTCTCACCACCAATGAGCGCCACTCAATTCTCTGAAACCCGCCTGGCTTTTCTTTTCCCAGTACCTTGCAGGGCCTGGAAATCCCTTCACACTTTGCTGCTCAGCCATGCCCTCCCAGACACCTTCTGGGTATCTGGTTAATGCCTATTTTTGTGTGTAACCAGCTTGTTTAAAATCCTGGGTCTCCCTTCCCTTGCCATCCAAACTTCTTTGTTGTTCAGGTCACCAGGAATGAACACCTTTATCCTCTCTCAAAAGCTGTCAAGACAATTGCTGGTCCGTGTGCCTATGAGACTGGACTAAACATCACAGCCTCACTTTGGATCTGTCTGTGAGGGAGCTGGACCTGTGCGTGTGAGCACGGAAAGTGCACCTGGATTCAGGAAGGCTGGCTTTTCACCCTCGCCAGCCTCTACCCAGCTGTGTGACATTCAATGTTCACTTTTTCCTCTGGAGGTCTTGATCTGGAGGCAAGGAAGTTCCACGCCCATGTGATGGGTGTGTCTGAATTTCTACAGGCAAGGGCAGGGACCTGGACAATAGGCTACTGGACCTGTCAGTCCTGTGCTATGAACTCTGGGAGTTTCCTGTGACCCTGACCCCTGACCTCGGCCCTATTTAGGCCTGAAGCTGCTGGGGGGGGGGGGGGTAGATGTCATGTGCTGTGTCTCCCTGTCTCCTGGTTCTCTCCCGATCACCATGGCATCCCACTTCCGCTCTCCATTGAAGTTGATCTGGTTTGTTGGTATTGTGCTTGTTTTTTCTTTCCCCTCCTGCTCTCATGGTTCAGTTTCTAACAGTGTTAAGTGTATTTGAGGGACTGCAGGTCTTTGGGATGGGAGTCTACCTGTAGTCGCTGGTTCTCCAAGAAAGACTTCCAACCAAGCTCTCAAAATGTGGCCTCTCTGCTTCTCACGACTAAGTCCTGTACAACAAAGTGACCTCCAACCCAAGTATCTTTCTTTTTTCCACATTCACCTTTCTGTCAGTGCAACACTCCTGGCAGCCAAGAAGGCCATCAATCCTCAGAGGCGAGTGTGAAAGGAGAAAGCAGCTGCGAAGTATGGAAGCTGAAATGGACTTTCTATCTTCCTGGTGGCTGTGGAGTTTCAATAAAGCGATTTCCCTTGTTATAGCAATTCTCTCTGAGGTTTTATAAAGTATTTCACTTATATCCACCTATATACTAGAGGCCTGATTTGCGAAGTATTCATGAATATAAAGGACAACCCCAGGCACAGCCCAAAGATTAACTGTCAAAAGATAACGATGAGTCTATTTCCTATGGGTTATAGATATGTAAATGCATAGAAAAAGGCAGGGGAATAACTCATAACTTATGGCTTCCTACCTCAGGGCTGGTGGCCCTTGCTCATAATCCCAGCTCTCAGGGATCTGGATAGAGAGGCCCCGTCTCAAACACACATCCACATCCACACACACACATACATGTTCTCACGCACATACATGCACACACATGCACAGCTTCTTCTTGGAAAGAGGGTTAGAAGTTCCAGAAGGACTTTTTCCCTCCTTAGTGAAGTTCAAGTTTTCAAAAAAGAATGCATCAATGTATTATTTGTATATATTACATATAATCAATAATAAGCTAAAAAGTCTAGGGGCTGGGAATGTGGCTTAGAGTGCTTGCCTAGCATGCATGAAGCCCTGGCTGGGTTCAATTCCTCAGTACCACATAAGCCGGAAAGTGGATCTGTGACTCAAGTGGTAGAGTACTTGTCTTGAGAACATAGAGGCTCAAGGACAGTGCCCAGGCCCTGTGTTCAAGTCCCAGGACTGGCAAAAAAAAAAAGTCTAGATGAATTTAATACTGTACTGCTATAATTTTAGGGCCTTGATACTTGTATGAGAATATCTTTTTTGTGTGTGTGGTGCTGCAACATCAACACAGACCAGCAAAGATCAAGACCACTTTAGAGAGGATAAAGGATAGAGGTTCAAACCTAGCCTGGGCAGGAAGTGGCGCTGTAGCTCAAGTGGTAGAGTGCTCGCCTTGAGTTGAAGAGCTGAGGGACAACGCCCAGGCCCAGAGTTCAAGCCCCAGGACCGACAAAAAAAAAACAAACAAAAAACAAACAAAAAAAAACCTAGCCTGGGCAGGAAAAAAAAATCTCCAAGATTTTTATCTTCAATTAACTAGCAAAACAAAACAAAATAAAACCAGAAGTGAAGCCAGGTGCTGGTGGCTCACACTTGTAATCCTAGCTGCTCAGCAGGCTGAGATCTGAAGATTGTGGTTCAAGGCCACACTGGACAGGAAAGTCTGTGAGACTTTTTTTTGTGGGTCTTGGGGCTTGAATTCTGGGCCTGGGCATGTCCATCAGCTCTTCAGCTCAAGGCTAAAGCTCCACCACTTGAGCCACAACGTCACTTCAGGTTTTTCTGGTGGTTAACTGGAGATTAGAATCTCACTTTCTTGCTCCAGCTGGCTTTGAACCATGATCCTCAGATCTCAGCCTCCTGACTAGCTAGGATTACAGGTGTGATCCTCCAGTGCTTGGCTATGAGACTCTTATCTCTAAATAACTACCAGAAAACTTGAAATAGTGCTGTGGCTCAAAGTGATAGAGTGCTAGCCTTGAGCAAAAGAGCTCAGTGACAGTGTCTAGGCCCTGAGTTCAAACCCCATAAGTGACCCCCTACCCCACTCCAAAAAAAGCCAGAAGTGGAGCTGTGGCTCAATTACTAGAGCATCAGCTTTGAACACAAAAGCCAAGGGAGAGAGCTCTGTCCCTGAGATCAAGCCCCAGTTGGAGGGCCAAAAACCATTATAATAGCTAATATTTCTTCACTTCCCCAAGAATCCACATTTACCTCCTTGGGTATGATGAGAATGTGTGATTTTGTTCAAGCCCAAGATTTTCCTGATTATAATACTGCAGTTGAGAGAAGTATCACAGTATTGCTCATGAGAGTGAGAGAAAAGACCAGATCCTCCTATCCGAGGTCTTGAGTCCATTATCAGCCAGGTCGCTCCCATAGGACCAGCCAATAGGAATTGGGCCTAGACTGAGACATCCTTGGGCACTCTTGCCCTCCATTTTTGTTAGAGAAGAACTAATTCCTTTGCATGGAATGTACCATGTGTACTAAGTTGTGTCACAGTGGCTCCTCCAACCTAGTTTACACCAGAGCACATAAAGGCAGGGAGCTAATTATATGATGGTAATTACCTGGAAATTATATGTTTATTGGTTTTTCCACCAGCAGATACTACTATTTTTGAACTCTTTATTATTCTGTTCAGTGGCAGGAGTCACACTGCCTTTACTCCAAATGGTCCCTCCAGTCTCAGGATTAGTAGACCTTTCAAACAGAGCCATGGCCCGCAACCTGGAAAGAAAGCCTTAGTAGTAGGGAGGGAGGGTTTCACTCATTCCACACAGAAGGCTCCAGGAATCCCTCTCCCCACATCCACAGGTACCTCACCTCACCTTTAACAACAAGGCACTGAACATCCTCTAGTCCAAGTGAAGCATACTCCTGTCTTTGCCCTTGGATACTGAGAATGGAGACTAATAGGAAGGGGCTTCATGTGCCACTCACTAGATGTTTTCCTATACCCTTCAATTATGTGCCTTGGTGCATCATCCCTTTTCTAACAGCCCTTCTTACGAAAGAGAGATCCTGTAATTAGAGTGAGGAAATGTTTCTATGAGCTTTCATAGGGAAGCCTAAACTGGGTCAGAATATGGAATGAGGTAGATCAGGAAGCAAAGGTCAATGTGGATTTCCAGGAGAGGCTGGGAATGTGGCTTAGTGGTAGTGCTTGCCTAGCATGCATGAAGCCCTGGGTTCGATTCTTCAGTATCACATAAATGGAAAAAGCTGGAAGTGGCACTGTGGCTCAAGTGGTAGAGAGCTAGCCTTGAGCAAAAGAAGCTCAAGGACAGTGCCCAGGCCCTGAGTTCAAGCTCCAGGACTGGCAAAAAAATGTTGGTTTCTAGAAACTACGGACACCCTCTGTCATTTATTACTGAAAATCTACCATGGATACTCCCTCCTATTATTAGTATTGCTGCAGTTAAGATGGATGGGCAGAATCTGTAGAGGAATCTAACAGTTTCTTTTAATTTTTTAAAATTATCTTTAAGTACTTTTACAAAGGTGTTGCCATTTAACAAATATTATATATATATATATATATATATATATTATATATATTTTTGGGGGGGTCAGTCATGGGCTTGAACTCAGGGCCTGGGCACTGTCCCTGAGCTCTTTTGCTCAAGGCTAGCCATCTACCACTTTGAGCCACATCACCACTTCTGGTTTTCTGGTGGTTCTTTGGAAATAAGAGTTTCATGGACTTCTCTGCCCCAGCTGCCTTTGAACCTTGATGCTTCAGTCTCCTGAGTAGCTAGGATTGCAGGTGTGAGCTACCAGTGCCCAGCAATATATCTTGATCAAGATTACTCCTTTTGACATTCTATAGTTTCTAAAGTGCCTTTCCCATGAAGGACTTCTCTTATACTCTCCACAAATGCTAAGTGTTCATCAGCTGACTTGGTCCTATTTGCTGTCACCATGCATGTTCTCATCCCTTGGAAGGGCCGCTTCCAGTCCTGTTTCTGCCTTTGTGCGGGCAAAGATCCCCCTTAAAGTGCAAGAAGCTCTGTTCTTGACCTCAGCATCTAGCAAAATGCCTGGGACATGAGAATGTTTGTTAAGAGAGTGATGGATGCACCTAGATTGAGAAGTTAAGGGATTCTTCTTCATTGGAAGGCCAGAGCACATAAAAGCAGGAAGCTAATTTATACGATAAGATAGGTGATCATAAAGCCCATGGTCACCTCTGTGCCTGTGCTGATCCCATCTTCCTTCTTTTCTATCATCCATCTGCTTTGTCATGAATTCTTTCTAACTTGGAGACCCTCCCAGGACCACTGAGCCCAGAGACCTCCTCCTTCTCTGACTCTTCCAAGCCTCCTCTCCCAAATAATCTGCTCTACTCAGTGAGCCATGACATAGGTAGGAAATCAATTCATTACCTGTTCAAACACCTAACTTAAGAAATAGGTCTATAGAGGTGAACAGCCAGATAGCTTGGCGAGTCAACAGCAGATGTGGAGCCAGAATCCAGGTCTCCTCACAGCCTTCCAGTACACTTCCATCACACTAAGGACAAGAGGTGGTTTTACCCTGGTTATCAGTTTGGCTCAAGGGGCTGCACAAGATGATATATGCTGGTAGCTTGACTGCTTGTGAGAGAGTAGCCAGGTTGGTGGGAAAGATCACGATGATCGTTTAGCCATGTCTGCCAGGGTACAGAAAGTAAAGGCATGTGTGGGATGGGGGAGGGGGCATACTGTCAAACACGGGATCTACAGTTAAGCCTTACTTGAACCCTCCACTTCACTGATAGTCACCTGCCCCATGACCTTCCTGACTTTTGCTGAGGTGATTCTGATCATCTCCCTTCTGTTTGCACTGACTTAAAGCACCATCTGAAAGCTGGGATGAGGAGAGGGTGAGCCCTGAACCGCTGCCAGTGAGGTCATGTCACCCACTCTTCCCTAGTCCAACTTGGTGACAGGCATGTCACCAACCATTCCCCGATCCCAGAGGTTTCCAGGCTTTGACCAGGTGCATGCACAGTTAGAAGAGCCACCTGTAAGAGATAGAAAGAAGCTCTTGTGGAAGTTTAAAATCCCAACCGGGCCAAGGAGGACTCTTTCAAAATCCGGTGGGGAGGTAGGGTGGGAATGTGGCTTGGTGGTAGAGTGTTTACCTAGCATGCATGAAGCCCTGGGTTTGATTCCTCAATACCACATAAACAGAAAAAGCCGGAAGTGGTGTTGTGGCTCAAGGGTATAGTCCTAGCCTTGAGCACAGAGAGGCTCAGGGACAGTGCCCAGGCCCCTGAGTTCAAGCCCCAGGACTGGCAAAAAAAAAATCAGGTGGGGGTTTTAGGAAAAGATCAAACGCCAATGTTGCTAACAGTGTGTGATACTAACTCTGAAAATGAAGCAGACTGGCAAAGTGCAGGACAATTCAGAAACATTTGTCTTCCTTGTAGATTTGAAAGGCTGACAGAAAAGTAAAAGTTAACTAGAAAATAAAGAAGCATCCCTATTATTTGCAAGGTAACATGGAACAAACCCCTACCTTATTGTGGTCTATTCCGCTGACTGCCTGAGTATCATTTCAAACTCAGTAAATCAGAAACAAGGAATTGTGCTGTCTGCATACGTCACACTTTGGAATGAGATCAAGCCTCACCTTTGAAGGTTAGGTTTGCCTGAAAAGGTAGGAGCAGATTTTCAAGGTAGAGAAGATTTGCAAAGCAGATCTGTAAGGTGGAAATAAAGGAGGCAACTTTTCTTGGAGAGGCTTGAGGCTGGGACACAGGGCTAGAGATTGGCAAAGTCTTAGTAGAACTACATTGTGCAATGATGCAGCCCTGGGGACTTCTGGGAAGGATAATGGTTAATATTCAGGCTTGACATTGTTCCACTTGGGCTGGGAATGTGGCTTAGTGATAGAGTGCTTGCCTAGCATGCATGAAGCCCTGGGTTCGATTCCTCCATACCACATAAACAGAAAAGGCTGGAAGTGGTGCTGTGGCTCAAGTGGTAGAGTGCTAGCCTTGAGCAAAAGAAGCCCAGTGACAGTGCCCAGGCTTGGAGTTCAAGCCCCAGGATTGGCAAATATATAGTTCCATTCTACACTGAGATCCCACTAGTGGCTCCAACCCCTGGCTTAGCCCCGACATCATGCCATGGAGAATAGTGGGGTGGACAAGAGAATGAGCTGAACCCAGGTGCTTTCAGCAAAGCGTCTGAGGAATAGCATGAGGGTGCTGGAGGACCCCTACCATGCAGGACCCCCTTCTCTCTAGTCTCCGCTTAAATGGGAAGCAGCTGAGGCCTGGACAAGTCAGTATCGAGCAGCCTGCCTGTTCTCTGAAGTTCTCAGAGCAGCTACTGGTAATGAAGACTCTACTTCCCCCAGGGGTGGCTCAATCTAGTGAAAGTTTTAAAAATATTTGGGAAAATAGAAGCTCTATCTACACAAACTATTATGAAGACTAGCTGAAGTGATTTAAACTATAAGGTGACTAAATTCACCTGACCCAATCAAGCAAATGTTAAGTTACACATCTGCAACCCCCTCCTTCTCCCCACCTCCCCCGGAAAGTCCTGCCTGTCTATCCTGGGCTCTAGAAGGACCAGGCTGGTCTATGAGGTAGGCAGGCTTCTGGCAGATCTGAATCTCAGCTTCACAAATGGTGGCCCATCAGCTGCACTGGACATTGACCAAAATGAACTAAGCAACTCAATGGCAGCAATGTGAGGGAGGGAACAGCTGATGCTATGCAAAACAAAAGAAATGTACATATCACCCAATGTGGAAGAAATAACCGTATTGTCAAAGCTCATAGAACTCATAGATGTTATAGCCCATGATAGACAATTTGGTTCATGAAAGTTAGAATGTGTTTGTGACTTTAACTGAGTATCACTATCCCACAATACTGTGAAATTTGGGGAATTATGTAACCACTTAATCACAATAAAAAATTTGAAAAAAAAAAGGGGTAGGTCTAGATGCTAGATTAGCTTGTTATTCTCAAATTTCTTCATATTTTGAACACAGGTTCATTTTAAGTTGTGTTTGAAAAGGTGATTTTTGAAAAGTATTGTCAAAACTACAAACTAAAAAATAAAGCTTACAATATACTATTGTTAGAATTAAAAAAACAAAAAACAAAAAACAAATGGTGGCTCTTACCTACCTTGGGCCTTGGCCTCTCATATCCTCATTATAGAAGCATGACTTAGGAACAATCTTGTGGGATCTTGAAGCTTTGAGCAACACAAAACAATGCCACTGGTGAATTTACACAATGGAACCACCAAGTTGGAGGACTGCTGGGGTTCCCTGAAACTCTGAGCATGTACTATGTTAGCTACACATTCCTAGGATAAAGTTTAATTTCTAAATCAGGCACAGTATGAGGTTAACAAGAAGTAGCGGGGCATTGGTGGCTCAAGCCTGTAAACCCAGCTACAAAGGAGGCTGAGATCTAAGGATTGTGGTTTGAAGCTAGCCTAGCAAGAAAGTATGTGAGACTCTTATCTCCAATTAGATACCCAAAAGCCAGAGTGGAGCTGTGGCTGAAGTGGTATAGTATTAGCCTTGAACAAACAAACAAGAAAAGCTCAAGGATGGTATCCAGGCCCTGAATTCAAGCCCTAGGACCAGCACCAAAGAAGGAAGGAAGGAAGGAAAGAAAGAACTAATAACAAATTAGAGTATTAAAAGCAATACTATAATAATACTTAGTTTGCATTTTCAGATTGCTTATTTCTTGACTTTTCCACTTCATGCTTTCTGGTCATGGTTGACTGAGTAACTGAAAGCTATACTGCAGAACCGTGTGTAGGTTTCTCAGCTCACATTTATACTTTAGATAGAATCCAACTATTTCCCCAAGAGACAGGCAGGAACAAATGGCCTGTGTCCCTAGGAAGAAAATGTTCTTTTATGTATTTTTTTATGACATTGGGATGGATCCCAAGGCCTCCAGCATGCTGGGCAAGCACTATGTCACAGAACCATAGCCCCGGGCCTTAAAAGTATTCTTTTAAGATGAGGCTGTATTATTTGCTACAGGGGCTATGAAAACAACCTCTTCATCAAGGATAACTCTTTGATCTTTTTAAAAATTAATATTAAATTTTGGTTTGGTGGTACTGGGGTTTGAACTCAAGCATTACCCTTTGCAAGGCAGATGCTCTGCTCAGTCATTTCAGCCACATCTCAACCTTTGTGGTCAGTCACCTGTCATGACCAGAAAAATAGCTGTATCTCAAGCACAGGACTTGCCTCTCCTCCTGAGGCCCCTTTGGCACGGTCACTGGATGCTGTTGACATCAGTAGCCCCCTGGACAGGGCTAGCCTTAAGTAAAAGATGATCAGGGACAGCCTGGCACTGGTGGCTCATGCCTATAATCCTAACTACTTAGGAGGCTGAGGTCTGAGGATCACAGTTCAAAGCCAGCAGGAAAGTTTGTGAAACTTTTTTTTTTTTTGGGGGGGGGGGGGAAGAGGAGTCTGGGCGTGGGGCCTGAACTCTGGGCCTGAGCGCTGTCCCTCAGCTCTTCAGCTCAAGGCAAGCGCTCTACCACTGAGCCACCTTCCCAGCCCCTGTGAAACTCTTATCTCCAATAAACCACCAGAAAACCGGAGGTGGCGCTGTGGCTCAAGTGGTAGAGGGCTTGCCTTGGGCTGAAGAACTGAAGGACAGAGCCCAGGTCCAGAGTTCAAGCCCCATGACTGACCAAAAAAAAGATCGGAGACAATGCCCAAGGCCTGAGTTCAAGTCCCAGGACCAGCACATAAAAATTAGGGAAAAAACCCAAATATTTTGTACATGAATGCAAGAATAAATTATGATCAGTTTCTGATTGTAGAATAATAATTTGTAATGCTCCAAATAATACTTCAGTCCTATGAATTACATAAAGAATTCTTTTTACCACCCATCACTTCCATTTCAAGTGCCCTGAGAGGGAAAAAGAATAAGCTTCCTGCCTGGGTTCACCTAGAATCAAAAGACTATTTCCTAATGGAACTGGACCCCCATAGTGCCTACAGTCTGAATTTATATTAAGTGTGTGGTGTAGTTATGCATTTTGAATTTCATCTTCAATTGGACATGGTTCATTGCTATCACTTCACATTTCATCCATCATATTTTCTTCTTTTATTATTTCTATAGGTTGTGAGTTAGGATAATAAAGTTACCAAAAAAAAAAAATCCAAGCCATTTGCAGCTCTGAGAAACTGGCACAAGGCTGTCAGAGGCTGGCTGGGTGCCAGTAAGAGGAGGAAATGTTTTTCTACATTGCTAACTCTTATGAGGACTCCTAAGGCTTTCTTGCCAACACTTTAAGGAAATGATGATGCTCTCTCCTGTGGAGCAATCCTGTATGTTCCTATAGGTGGGGAGTTGTTCGGTGAGTGTTTTTACTACAAGTATCTGTTGTGTTTCTTCACTGGATCAAATCTGGAACTCAAGCTTCACAGTGTGAACCCCTGGCATTGAGATATTAATCACTGTGCAGAGTTCAGGAGTCATAGTCAACATCTTGGTAGATGAAGGTTTATTGCATATGGATCTCATTTGGGATGGCTTGTGAAAGAACAATTGGAGAAATTTAAAACCTGTGACTAGTTTTCTTTTAGAATAATGTTAGATAGGGACTCTGGGAACAGTTTATGAAAAGCTGATTGGTAATCACAACTCTTCTTTCAAACATTTACCCTGCTTTTGTTGTTGTTTATTGGTACCATTCCTGGAGCTGTCCCTGAAGGTTTTTTTTTTCTTACTCTAGGCTAAGGCTCTACCATTTGAGCCATAGCTCCACTTTTGGCTTTTTGATAGTTCATTGGAGATAAGAGTCTCATGAAGGGGCTGGGAAGGTGGCTCAGTGGTAGAGCGCTTGCCTTGCATGCATGAGGCCCTGGGTTTGGTTCCTCAGCACCACATAAGCAAAAAGAAAAAAAGAGCCGGAAGTGGTGCTGTGGCTCAAGTGGTAGAGCACTAGTCTTGAGCTGAAGAGCTGAGGGACAGTGCCCAGGCCCAGAGTTCAAGCTCCACAACAGGATCCAAAAAAAAAAAAAAAAAGAGTCCCATGAACTTTCCTGCCAGGTTTGGCTTTGAACTGTGCTCCTCAGATCTCAGGCTCCTCAGTAGCTAGGATTCCAGGTGTCCATCACCGGTGTCTAGCTTTCTGCATTTTTTAAAACCAACAAAACAACTTAATTCAGACAACTCTATTTATAAGTATGTGATTTTTTTTTTAATTTGGTGGAGGCATGGATCTACCTGAACAAACAGATAACTGAATCCTTTTATTTTTTTTTGTCTGTCGTGGGGCTTGAACTCTGGGCCTGGGTACTGTCCCCCTGTACTCTTCAGCTCAAGGCGAGCGCTCTACCTCTTGAGCCATAGTTCCAGTTACGGTTTTCTCATGGTTTATTGGAGATCAGAGTCTCACTGACTTTTTTGCCCAGGCTAGCTTTGAACCTTGATCCTCAGATCTCAGCCTCCTGAGTAGCTAGGATTACAGGTGTGAGCCACAGGCGCCCAGCTTAACTGAGTCCTTTTAAAATATTTATTTCAATGTTGAGAAGATCTGGTCTTGACTATGTCTTCATTCAATCAGCTGATCGCCAGTCATCAATGCAACTGTATACCCAGGCCTGTGTCTAGAAGGGTATAGAGAGTAGGATGACATATAGATACTAACAGTCTGCATGGAGATTCTAGTGAGAGGTAGCAGGAAAGCTGGATCTTCAAAGGTGAAGATCCTCCTCCTCCGTCTTTCTGAGATACTGGGGGTTGAATTCAGGCCCTTGTATTTGCTCAGCAGGCACTCTACCACTTGACCTATACCTCCAGCCCTTTTTACTTTAGTTATTTTATAGATGGGGTCTCACATTTTTCTGGAGGCAGCTTGGACTGAGATCTTCCTATCTGTGAACTCCTTAGTAGCTGGGATTAGAGTTGTATACCACAATGACCAACTTGTTTGTTGAGATAGTCTCACTTTTTCCCAGACTGACCTCAAACCACAACCTTTCCTATCTCTGCATCTTGAGTAGCTGGAATTATAGGCAAGTAATCCACACTAGGTGAAAGATAGGAGGCTTCTAATTGGCAGAAGAGGCAGGAAAGGATCTCTAGGAAGAATAGCCCCAGAGGAAATATGAAGGGTAATCTGGAGTGAGTGGCATATAAGACATAGGGAGAGTTGGGCACCAGTGGCTCACGCCTGTAATCCTAGCTAATAAAGAGGTTGAGATCTGAGGATCACGGTTCAAAGCCAGCCCGGGTAGGAAAGTCTGTGAGACTCTTATCTCCACCACCAGAAAACCGAAAGTGTTGCTGTGGCTCAAAGTGGTAGAGCCCTTGCTTTGAGCTGAAGAGCTGATATACAGCGCCTAGGCCCAGAGGTCAAGCCCCATGTCAGACAAAAAAAAAAAAAAAAAAAGACATAGAGAAAGATACAAAAGGCAGAATACAATGGAAGGAGTGAGTTGAACAAATGCATAGTCAATGTATATTATGTAAAAATTGAACTATAAAACTTGAGGGTAGGAATGGAAGAGAGAAAATGAGAGATAATGCAGGAAGGGGTAACACTGACTAAGAAGCATTATGGAATTTTAGCCCCTTTGTACAACTATTAAAATATTTGAAAAGAAGAAGAAAAGGCAGAATGCAGTCAAGTCCAGATAGCTTACAGGCAGGCAAAAAAATTCAGACAACCCAGGATATAGCTCAAAGGTAGAGCAATTGCTCAGCATTCAAAAGGTCCTAGCTTTGATCTTCAGCACGAAGGAAGGAAGGAAGGAAGGAAGGAAGGAAGGAAGGAAAGAAGGAAGGAAGGAAGGAAGGAAGGAAGGGAGGGAGGGAGGGAGAGAGGGAGGGAGGAAAGGAAGGGAGGGAAAGAGGGAGGGAGGGAGGAAGGAAGAAAAAGAGAGAGAGAAGGACAGAGGGAGGGAGGGAGAAAAGAAAGAAGAAAGAAAGAAAAGAGAAAGAAAGATTCAAACTCAGACACTGTATCTGGGCCAGAGGTTCAAACCTATAATCCTAGCATTTAGGATTAAGACAGGAGGATTATAAATTCAAGGCCGTTTAAGGCTACAAAACAGGACCCTGTTTCAAAAAAGAGTCATACATCTTCTGGTTCCTTCCTGTAAACATTCCTGGGAACTTTTCCTGATTACTCTTCTCTACTGGATCTGTCTTCCTGCTTTGACTTCTAACATACAAAGATATAATGGAATTCAGACTAACGTGTGAATTACTGAAAGTATTCAGATACTTGATGTGGCTCTATTTTATTTTAAAGAACTAAATACCTGTATCATCACAAAGCTAACCTTTGACTGTAAAATAGGTTGTTTATTTTTTTTTATTTTTTTTTTTATTTTTGGGTCCGGTTGTGGGGCCTGAACTCTGGGCCTGGGCGCTGTCCCTCAGCTCTTCAGCTCAAGGCTAGTGCTCTACCACTTGAGTCACAGCGCCACTTCCGGCTTTTTTCTTTTTGCTTATATGGTGCTGAGGAATCGAACCCAGGGCCTCAAGCATGCAAGGCAAGTGCTCTACCACTGAGCCACCTTCCCAGCCCTGTAAAATAGGTTTTAAATACTACTTGGACAGATGAAATGTAAAATAGGAATAAAACTAAATACGAAAAAAGAACAATTGTCTCAAGGAAAAGGTTTTGTACAATTATTTTGAGCTGCAAAGAAAACTACCCCATTTCTGCCCTCCTCTCAACACAATTTTTACTCAGAAGAATTGAAAACTGATGAAGTGTGGTTACTATTTAGATGAGAATATTTGGCACACATTATCTCAAACATAAAATAAGTTGGTCACTTCAAGGGAACATAACTTATCAGTATTGGTTAAATAAATTTCAAGCTTGTTACTGAAAATTAGAATTTTGGAATACTTGTATTTGCCTTTGGAACTTGACAGATTTCCAATGCTTAGAGACTTTTGTGATGAGATTAGTGGCAATATTAACAAATGTCATTCTTGGTGTTAGGTATTGAAATATGTCCGCATTTGGAAGAGCTGTATAACTGGGTGAACCAATACATACCAAATGACCAAGACAAAATGTTACAACCCTTACACATGATCCATTCAAAGTGTAAGATAGACTGGGTACAGCGGTGGTGCAGACCTGTTGTCCCAGCTACTTGGGAAACTGAGGCAAGAGGATTGCTTGAGTGAGGAAATTCAGGGTCCCTTCTACAGGTCACCACTCCTCCATGAGACAGAGATACATTTGCAAATGCCCTCTAGCAGGAGCTCAAGAAGTACACTAGAGCTGGGTATGCCTGTAATCCTAACTACTCAGGAGGCTGAAACTCAAGGATCACTATTCAAAACCAGCTTATGGCTGGGAAGATGGTTCAGTGGTAGAGTGCTTGCCTTGCATGCATGAGGCCCTGGGTTCGATTCCTCAGCACCACATAAGCAAAAAGAAAAAAGCCAGAAGTGGCGCTGTGGCTCAATTGGTAGAGCGCTAGCCTTGAGCTGAAGAGCTGAGGGACAGTGCCCAGGCTCAGAGTTCAGGCCCCATAACTGGATTAAAAACAAAACAAAACAAAACCAGCTCATGCAGACTTTTATCTTCATGAGACTTTTATCTCCAGTGAACCACCAAAAAGCCATAAGTGGAGCTATGGCTCAAGTGATAAAGTTCTAGCCTTGTGAAAAAAAAAAAAAAGCTCAAAGTCAGAGCCCAGGCCCTAACTTCAAGCACCCCACAAAAAAAAGATGAGTTCTATGAGGCTACAATTATAGCTCAATGGTAGAGTGCTTACTTAGAATGTCTGAGTCCTGGGTTCAATTCCACACAAAAGAAAGAGGGAGATAGGGAGGGAGGGAAAGAAAAAAGGAAGGAAGGCAGGCAGGCAGGCAGGCAGGAAGGAAGGGAGGGAGGGAGGGTGGGAGGGAGAGAGGGAAGGAGGGAAGGAGAGAAGGAGAGAAGGAGAGAGGGAGGGAGGGAGGGGAAGAAGGAAAAACGGGGCATTTACTCCAATAGCAATTGTGATCTGATCCAAAGAATTTACAGTGGTTTCCCTTGTAATTTAAGTGTTCAAGACCTGATATCTATAAATGTTTCTAACCTTAATTTTTTTGCCAGTCCTGGGCCTTGAACTCTGGACCTGGGCTCTGTCCCTGAGCCTCTCTCTGTTCAAGGCTGAGTAGTTTATTGGAGATAAGTCTCATGGACTTTCCAGCCCTAGCTGGCTTCTAACAGTGATCCTTAGATCTCACCCTCCTTAGTAGCTAGGCCTTAAAGTAAATTTTATCTCAATTTATTGCTTTTAAAGGACGAGAATAGGCTGGGAATGTGACTTAGTGGTAGAGTGCTTGCATAGCATGCATGAAGCCCTGGGTTAGATTTCTCAATACCACAAAAGCAGAAAAAGGAGAAAGTGGCACTGGGGCTTATGTGGTAGAGTGCTAGACTTGAGCAAAAGTTTCTCAGGGACAATGCCCAGGCCCTGAGTTCAAGCCCCAGGACCGCAAAAAAATAAAAATTAAAAAAATAAGAGAATATTTTGTACAGCTTTCAGCCTTTGTTTTAAAACAACTAGCCAAGATTCTGTGGCTCACGCCTATAATCCCAGTTACTCAAGAAACTGCGAGCTGAGGATAGTGGTTCAAAGTCAGCCTGGAGAAGAAAGTCTATAAGACACTTATCTCCAATTAACCACCAAAAAAAGCCAGAAGTAGAGCTGAGGCTCAATTTATAGTGTGCTAGCCCTGAGCACAAAAGCTCAAGGACAGTATACAGGCTCCATTCAAGCCCCTGTACTAGCACAAAAATAAACAAAACACTCTCACATTTCGGGGAGCCTGTGGCTCATGCCTATAATCCTAGCTACTAAGGAGGCTGAGATCTGAGGATCATGGCTCAAAGCCAGCTTGGGCAGGAAAGTCCTTGAGATTCTTATCTCCAATTAACCATCAGAAAACCAGAAGTGGTGCTATGACTCAAGTGGTAGAGTGCTCACCTTGAGCTGAAGAGCTTAGGGGACGGCGCCCAGCCCTAGAGTTCAAGCCCCATGACAGACAAACAACAAAACACAGACACACAGACAGACACAGACACAGACAGACAGACAGACAGACAGACACACACACACACACACACACACACACACACACACACACACACACACACAAAATCAGAGCTCAAGAGATATCACAGTGGTATAATGCTAGTCCAAGGCCCTGGACACCAGCACTGCAATAAACAAAACAACAAAAACCAAGTTGGGCCTTGGAGACTGCCAATTCTTCCTGACTCTTCAGCTTAGAGGAGTCTTTTTGCAGGTTGGAACTGCTTACTGAGGCACACTGTGCCTGTGGCACTGACTCAAGCCATGTAATTTCACCAACACCCACACAATATTATAGGAGGAAAAAATTTAAAGCAGAAAAAAAAAGCCTCAGATAATTGCCATACATGTTTCTGCAACCCTAACACAGTAACAACTTGCCTAGAAACACCTCCCTTGAAGAATTGGCTAATAGGATGCAGGAAATTGTTTATCCCCCCCACAAAGGCTTTAAAATGGGACATTACTTCTTATGAACCTATGAACATTCCACAAGATTGAAAAGAATAGACTTTTCGCACCAGAACTGGAGATGGAACCCAGAACCTTACACATGCTAAATAAGTGCTCTACACTGAGCTACATTCCCAGCCCAAAGGCACAACTTAAAGGTGTAGGATGAGTAGACTTCTATGTAATAGAAATGTTCCTTGGCTTGGTTGTGCCAGCCCTGTGGGTTTTCACCTTGACCGCTGGTACCATGCAACCCTTGCTTTAGCCAGAGCTTCTCTACTCAGTTATTATATTGTTGTCGTGTAAGATATTCTTTGAAAAAGTAGATGGCAGGTCTAAAAGGTAGGAAAGCACTGTATGAGATGGCTACCAAGGTCCTTCTAAACTCTAAAAGTCTAGAACTGGGCTGAGAATGTGGCTTAGTGGTAGAGCGCTTGCCTAGCATGCATGAAGCCCTTGGTTCAATTCCTCAGCACCACATACACAGAAAAAGCCAGAAGTGGTGCTGTGGCTCAATTGGTAGAGTGCTAGCCTTGAGCAAAAGAAGCTCAGGGACAGTGCCCAGGCCCTGAGTTCAAGCCCCAGGACTGGCGAAAAACAAACAAACAGAAAAAGCCACAAGCTGTACTGTGGCTCAAGTGGTAGAGTGCTAGCTTTGAGTAAAAGAAGCTCCAGGACAGTGTCCAGGCCCAGAGTTCAAGCCCCAAGAGTGGCAAAAATAAATAAAGTCTAGCCGGGCGCCAGTGGCTCACGCCTGTAATCCTAGCTACTCAGGAGGCTGAGATCTGAGGATCGTGGTTCAAAGCCAACCTGGGCAAGAAAAGTCCGTGAGACTCTTATCTCCAATAAACCACTAGAAAACCGGAACTGGAACTGGCGCTGTGGCTCAAACAGTAGAGTGTTCACCTTGAGGTGAAGAGCTGAGGGACAGCGCCCAAGCCCAGAGTTCAAGCCCCACGACTGACCCCCCCCAAAAAAGTCTAGAACTTTATCTAACATAAGCCTGACTTAGAAAAGGTACTAAAGATAACCAGGGCTCAAAACCACAGTTCCTACCCATGAGCCAGACAGCAGCAGAAGATAGAGATGCTATGTGTAGCTTATGGGAGAGACCAAATACAATTAGTGATATTAAAATGGGGGAACAGTCCGGCACCAGTGGCTCATGCTTGCAACCCTAGCTACTCAGGAAGCTGAAATCTGAAGAGTGCGGTTCAAAGCCAGCCAAGGCAGAAGAGTCCCCCTGATACTCTTTTCTCCAATTAGCCACTCAAAAAGTTGGAAGTGGAACTGTGGCTCAAAGTGGTAGAACACTAGCATTGAACAAAAGAGCTTAGGGACAGCATCCAGGCCCTGAGTTCAAGCCCCAGGACTGACAAAAATAAAATAAAATAAATAAAATAAAATGGGAGAACGAATCAAGTGTTTTGAAGAGGATTTGGGAATGTTTGGGATTTGGGATTTTTGTGTTGTTGTTGAGATGGTGACAGTTAAGTGAGAGTTAAATAAAAACACAAGAGCTCACAGAGTGGGGAAAGAATAGGAGGCATTAGAGGAAGAGAGACCAGCATGATTCTATTTCTGGAGGCCTCAGAAGGGAGCAGGCGAAGCTATGTTACATTGATTAATGCTCAGTAAGTTCCTGCAATAACTAGGGACCTGGGCAGGAGCAGGCAAGAGAGATACTGAGGGACAAGCTGCCTAGACCAGAAGAGCTCCTCAGAGCATTTGGGAGCGGGACTAATGCTAGGGTAACCAGCAGGTAACCAAGTAACAACAGAGTTTTGTTTTGTTTTTGCCAGACCTGGGGTTTGAACTCAGGGTCTGGGCACTGTCCCTGAGCTTCTTTTGCTCAAGGCTAGCGCTCTACCACTGAAGCCAGAATGCCACTTTCAGCTTTTTCTGTGTATGTGGTACTGAGGAATCAAACCCAGGGCTTCATGCATGCTAGGCAAGCACTCTACCACTAAGCCACATTCCCAGCCCCTAGAGTTGTTTAATCATTGACTGTCCCATACTTTTCCTTCTATTATTTTGTAACTGGACAGGGTCAAGTGAAGGGGAACAGTGTTGATAAGACTGTAAAAGCCTTGAAGTAAGTCTGCATAGTCTGGCCTCTGGGATCTGACCAGCTCAGACCAACAATTGAACATCTTACTGAACATTGGAGCTGCTTCCTATAGAGAAAGAAGGGGCTGGGAAGGTGGCTCAGTGGCAGAGCGTTTGCCTTGCATGCCTGAGGCTCTGCATGCCTGAGGCTCTGGGTTCGATTCCTCAGCACCATATAAGCAAAAAGAAAAAAGCCAGAAGTGGCGCTGTGACTCAAGTGGTAGAGCGCTAGCCTTGAACTGAACTGCTGGGGGACAACGCTCATGCCCAGAGTTCAAGCTCCACCACCGGACCCCCCCTCCCCCCCCCCCCCCCCCCCCGCAAAAAAAACAAACAAACCAAGAAGCTATCCAGGATCAAAGAGCCAAATTCAGTTTCCTCAAAGCAGAAAAAGATAGTTCCAGGTAATAGGCTCTTGGTGGTAGATTTTTGGGCACCTATTGTACCATTTCTGGGCCCAGATTGGCTAGACCGCAAACACTGTAATGGGGAAATGGGAAAGACCTTTGTATCTGGCTTAAATCAAGGAAGAGCAACTCAGCAGTCACCAAGAGGCACTTAGAGGGCATGCTCAAAACATTTAGACAAACTGGGTGCTGGTGGCTCACGCCTGTCATCCTAGCTACTAAGGAAGCTGAGATCTGAGGATCATAGTTCACAGCCAGCCCTGGCAGGAAAGTCCATGAGACTCTTATCTCCAGTAAACCACTAGGAAACCAGAAGTGGCGCTGTGGCTCAAAGTGGTAGAGCATTAACCTTGAGGAAAAAAACTCAGGGACAGCATCAGGCCCAGAGTTCAAGTCCCACAACTGACAAAAGCAAAAGTGTGCACGCGTGCACACACACATGCACACACACACACACACACACACACACACACACACACACACACACAAACATTTAGTCCTTCAAGCTTCCTAGAATGACTATACAATTCTAGGAAGAAAGTTCAGCAGTATGTTCAACCACTATCGTGGAAAATGGGTTCTTGAAGTCAGTTCAATTTGATTTCAGAAAGACAGATAAAGCTGTGAATGGGTTGCTCACACCTGTAATCCTAGCTACTCAAGAGGCTGAGATATGAGGGTCAAAGTTCAAAGCTAGCCTAGGTAGAAAAGTCCATAGGACTCTTATCTCCAAATAACCAGGAAAAAAAAATTGGAGGTAGAGGTGATAGAAGTGGTGCCATGCCATCCTTGAATTTAAAAAGACAAGTGATATTTTAAGGCCCTGAGTTCAAGCCCTAGAAACTACACACACACACACACACACACACACACACACACACACACACACTGGGACAGCCAGGTGCTGGTGGCTCACACCTGTAATCCTAGCTACTCAGGAGGCTGAGATTTGAGGATCACGATTCAAGTTAGACTCATACCACCAATTAATCACTGAAAAAGCTGCAAGTGGCTTGGTCTTTCAAGTGGTCGACTTGAGCTAGTCCTGAGCAAAATGAGCTCAGGAACAGCACCCAGGCTGTAGTCCAAGCCCCAGGAACTGGCAGAGGGGGGAGGGGAGGGAGGAAGGGGAAAGGGAGAAGGAGAGGGAGAGGGAGAAGGAAAGAAGGAAGGAAGGAAGGAAAGAAGGAAGAAAGGAAGGAAGGAAGATAGAAGGAAAGGAAGGAAAGAAGAAAGAAAAGAAAGACAGATAATGTCGGTGTGGGGGGGGGGAGGAGAAGGATTGGGATTGTGGGGGAGGGGGGAGGCTGGGAAGGGATGTGAAGGGTAAACAAAGGAGGAGGCTGCAATGCTTGGTAAGAAATGTACGCATTATCCTGCCCATGTAATTGTAACCCCTCTGTACAGTATGTTCACAAATAAAATAAAATTAAATTTAAAAAAATTTTAAATGATCACTATGGAAAAAAAAAAAGATTTTTTTTTTTAAATATCCAAATGTTATGGAGCAAATACTTGCCACTTGCTTTTCAGAGGGTATAAGACATGACTAGACCTGCAGTTTCAAAGATCACTTTGGCAGTTGATAGCAGATATAATGAAGGAGAAACAGGCCAGGAGCCATCATGGCAGTCCAGGAGAGGGCAAGCCAGCACAAGGACAGTAAACTGGAGGCAGAATGGACTCATCTTAGCAGCCAACTAGAAAGTAAAAAGAGGGAGCAGGTAAGAATGGTAATAACACCACAGTCTTGCAGCTTCATAGTGCAGTAGAATCACCTGGAATTTTTGTGTTTTTTTTTTTCTTTTTTTTAGATTTTTCACTCAAAGTACAATTAAGGCTGAACTGCTGTTCGTGATACCCAGTTTACAGGCTGTTGGTAGCCACAGTGAACGATAACTACTACGATTTCAAACTTAGTACACAGAGTGATAGGGACGATATTAAATGAGATGGGGAACAAATAGTTCTTTGTGGTTAGGGTGTAAAATAGGTGGAGAAGGAGGAGGAAGAGCAAGTTCAGGCAGAAAGTAATGAGTTTGGGTTGGGAAGTGCTGATGCAATTACAGTGTCCTGGAGGTGATAGAAAGAGCATCTGTATTTGAATTTAGCCAGCAATAATTCATACACCTCTGTACCAATGTGCCAATTTAGGAAAGCAGGTGAGGAAATTTACAGGATTTTTTTCAGTTGTTAAGTAGAACATTATTGAAATAAACTTATATGAATTTAAATGTTAATTATATCATGTTAAAATTAAAGGTGGCAAATAATTATTTGTCATCCTTTTTTTTTTTTTTTTTTTTTTTGGTACTGGGGATTGGACCTGGTGGATTCTAAGCACATTCTCCACCACCACGTTGTTCCTCAGTGCCTATTTCTTTTCTTTTCTTTTGGTGCCAGTCCTGGGCTTGAACTCAGAGCATGGGTGCTATTCCTGAGCCTCTGTGCTCAAGGCTAGTGTTCTACCACTTGAGCCACAGCTCCACTTCCAGTTTTTGGTGCTTAATTAGAGATAATGAGTCTCATAGGCCAGGCACTGGTGGCTCACGCCTGTAATTCTAGCTACTCAGGAGACTGAGAAATGAGAATCACAGTTCAAAGCCTGCCCAGGCAGGAAAGTCCAAGAGACATCTCCAATAAACCACCAGAAAACTGGAAGTGACACTGTGGCTCAAGCGGTAGAGTGCTCACCTTGAGCTGAAGAGCTCAGGGACAGTGCCCAGGCCCAGAGCTCAAGCCCCATGACTGACAAAAAAAAAAAAAAGTCTCACGGATGTTTCCTGCCTGGGCTGGTTTTGAACTGCAATCCTCAGATCTCAGCCTTCTGAGTAACTAAGATTACAGGCATGAGCCTCTGGTACCAACTCAATGCCTATTTCTTATTTTCTAACTGCATTTTTTTTTTTTTTTTGTTTTATAACCCAGATCACATGGGGGAATTCATCATTTCCATATCCTGAGTTCATAGCTGTCCTAAATATAAGCAATCACACTGAAGGAGGGATTTCTTCCTTTTTTCTTTCTTTCTTTCTTGCTTGCTTGCTTTTCTTGTACTACAGCCCTAACTCAAGAGCCTTGTGCTCTCTCAGCTTTCTACTCATGGTTAACTGGCACTCTGTCACTTGAGCCATGCTTCCAACCCTGAAGCTTAATCTTTAATCATGTATATATATATATACATATATATATAATTTTGTTTTGCTGGTCCTGGGGCTTGAACTCAGGGCCTGGGCACTGTCCCTGAGCCTCTTTGTGTCACTTCCAGCTTTTTCTGAGTAAGTTATTAAAGACTTTCCTGCCTGAGTTGACTTTGAGCTGCAATCCTCATATCTCAGCCTCCTGAGTAGCTAGGATTACAGGCATGAGCCAGCATAAATTTTTATTGGTACATATTAATTGTACAATGTGGGCAGCTTTGTTGTGCTATTACTATATATACATTTAATATACTTGGAGCAAGTATATTACAAGTCTTTCTTATCTCCCCTCCCACAACTTTTTCGATTCCAGATTCCCAGGGAAGGAACTTCTTGGCTTAGTTTGCTCAGATACATGGTTTTGGACTTAATGAAAGTTTATTCTATAAAATAAAGGTGAAGGAAACATGAGAACCAGACCACCCCCCCCCCCCAAAAAAAAATCTAGTAGGCAGTCTACTTGACTGATAACACAAGCCTTTAATATAAGAACAGGAGAGTAGGGGAGAAGGACCAGGGGATTATGAGTTCAAGGCCAGCCTGATCTTCACTGTAAAATCTAGTCAAAACAAACAAACAATAACAACAAAAAAACAAACTCTAGAGGCTGATTATCTGATGACTAGAGTTTCAATCCAGCCCCGAGAAAGAAAGCCAAATGGCTAAAACAAAAAAGATGGAAGTAAAGCTGTAGCTCAAGTGGTGAGCACTAGCCTTGAACACAAAAGCTCAGGGACAGGGCCCAGGCCCTGAGTTTAAATCCTAGGACCAGTACAAAATAATAAATACATAAAAGAGCCAAGCCAAGCATAGTGGCTTACATCTGTAATTTACATCTGTACTTGAGAGGTAGCAACTGGAAGAATCATGGCCAGCTGGGGCAAAAAGTTAATGAAACCTTATCTGAAAAACAACCAAAAGCAATTTTTTTAAAAACAAAAAGGCCTTGGAGTATGGCTCAAGTGGAAGAGCCCTTGCCTAACAAATACAAGTCCCTGAGTTCAAACCCCAGAACCACCAAAGAAGTCTCTGCATGTTTATGTCCATTTTTATCTGAGGAGAAAATACATTATTTGACCTCGAATCCACTAAATATGATTTTTTTGGTGAGTGTGGGGACTCGAACTCTGGGCCTGGGTGCTGTACCTGACCTCTTCAGATCAAGACTAGCCCTCTACCACTTGAGCCACAGCACTACTTCCAGTTTTCTGGTGGTTAATTGGAGATAAAAGTCTCATGGACTTTCCTGCCCAAGCTGGCTTTGAACTGAGATCCTCAGATCTCAGTCTCCTGAGTAGCTAGGATTATAGGTTTAAATATGATTTCTTAAAGTGACAGCTGTCTCATGTGACTAGTCATCCGAAACTTTATAGGAAAACTCATTGTTTTTACTTCAGCCTATGTCAAAACCAAGATATCGAAAACCAAGTGTTTTCTCTTGCAAAGGGATGAACAACTCCTGAGGGTGTCAGGCTAACATAATATATAAGCCTAGCCCAGGGGAGGAGGGTGGGAGGAAGGAGGGGGAAGGAATAAGAAGGAGGGAAGAAAAGGAGAGAGGAGAGGGAGGGAAGATGGAGAGAGGAAGGCAGGCTGAGGAGGGGAGCTGAGCTTCAGGCAGGGCAGGAACCACTGGACCTCTACTCACTGTCCAATGTTCTAGGTCCACGCTGAGATGGGGTGAAACATAGTGTGATTGTGAACTGTGTACCACAAATAAGACTGAAGTTGCCCCATCTTTCAGTGCGAAATGTCTGCAGCTGGTAGGTCTCACGGCTATTTAGAGTGATTGGTTTAGGGCTCGGCTGGCTTCTAAGTTCATTAACTTCTTAATGACCAGCCCAAGGTAAGCAGATCAAAGCACAAATCTGTGGACTTGCACAAGTGCCAGGGCTGACATTAGGACTCTTCACAATCTTCCTTTCTTTGACTGTGAGCAACCGAAGGCAGGGTGGTCTTGAATCTAGATTCCAGGTGATCTTGACCATTGCAGGGCTCTGGTATCTGAAGACAGGGTGGTCTAGAACAGGCATCTGACCTTCTTGAGCTGGTTCTTGGTATATTTCTGAAAGAAAAAAAAAATCTCGCTATAAATTTCCATAATTTCTGAAACACAGAATATCCCTCAGCCCTGAATCTTGGCAAAGGTTAAGACTCAGTTTAAAGGGGAAGGTGGAAGGGAGCCTGACTAGCAAGCACAAGTCCTGTATTCAAACCCCACAAAAAAAAGAAATGTAAATTACCCCAATCTGATCAGTGCCGACTGTACACCTGGGTTGCCATTCATATGTACAATTATTGCATATAAATAAAAAGAAAATTGTATAAGAAGAAGACTATGCAGTTGATCCTGTCCCTAAGGTACTGTGCTTACCAATCATTCAGCAAATGTTCCTCAGGAACTTTCTAAGGCACAATGTAAAAGGCAGAGAATTATAGTCTGTTTAGGAGTTTATGGCCTATTTGCCAGCAACAACAAAACAGATATAAAGATGTTCCACAATCAGTTGCAATGAGGTTATATACTTAGAGATGAAAATATGTCTGTTAAAGATAATTTTAAATGTGGCAGTGTGGCTTATATCTGTCACCCCAAGTACTTGCAAAAGAGACAGAGATAGGAGGATCACTGCTCCAGGCCAGACCAGACCAAAAAGTTATCTAGACCCTATCTCAACTAACAAGCTAGAGGTAAAGGCTCACATCTGTCATCTCAGCTACGTGGGCGGGTGTAGGTAAAAGGATGACAGTCAGGCTGGCCTAGACAAAAAGTGTAAGACTTTACCTGAAAAATTAGCTAAAAGAGAAGAAAGCTAGGCACGTACAATGCTTGCTTACCAAGTGCAAGGCTGTAAGTTCAAACCCCAGTACTGCCAAAAATAAATAAATAAATAACTGTAAGTTGGAGAACCATAGCCCTTGGCCCAGGCAAAAAGTATGAAACACTATCTTTAAAAATATAGCCAGGAGCCAGGCGGCGGCAGTGGCTCACGCCTGTAATCCTAGCTACTCAGGAGGCTGAGATATGAGGATCACGGTTCAAAGCCAGCCAGGGTAGGAAAGTCTGAGAGACTCTTATCTCCAATAAACCAGAAGTGGTGTTGTGGCTCAAGTGGTAGAGCGCTAGCCTTGAGCTGAAGAACTGAGGGATAGCACCCAGGCCCGGAGTTCAAGCCCCATGACCAAAAAAAAAAAAAAAAATATATATATATATATATATCAAGGGGCTAGGAATGTGGCTTAGTGGTAGAGTGTTTGCCTAGCATGCATGAAGCTCTGGGTTCAATTCCTCAGTCAGTACCTATAAACAGAAACAGCAGGAAGTGGTGCTGTGACTCAAGTGGTAGATTGCTAACCTTGAGCAAAAAAAGCTCAGGGACAGTGCCCAGGTCCTGAGTTCAACCCCCAGGACTGGTACCCCCAAAAATTATATATATATATATATGGCAAGGGGCCATGACACAGTGGTGGAATGTAAACCCCAATATTACTAAAACTACAGCACTGCCCTAAACAATGCACTTAATAAACCCAACATGAAATTAGTGTTTTTTACTTGAAACCAAACTCCAGTAATCCCACATGTCAGATCTATATGCCAAGTAAAGAGACATAGTAAAAGGCAGAGAAAGGTGATTTATTATGTGATAGCCACATAAAATCAGCACTTCAGTGTATCTTTAGCCATCTTTTGGGGGTAGAGACAGTGGCCTTATGTTAAATAGGGAGAATTATGGCCCAGCAAAAGCAGCTTTTAAGTTGCCTCTTACAAACCTACCAAACATCATACTTAGCCTAGGCTATTTACATTCGTCTGTTGGTCACAAAGCCTGTTTTATCATAAATTATTGAATGTCTCATTTAATTTATTGCATTCTGTACTGGAAGTGAAAAAAGCACAATGTTTGCATGAGTACATTTTCTTTTACATCATTGTAAAGTTGAAAACACATAAGTCAATTCATTGTAAGGGGGAGCAGAGAAAATGATATACATTCAGTATGGACCATGTTTTGAGTTTCCCAAGCTAGCAATACACAATGGCATGCTGGGCAGTGAGTGTCTGCTGCTATGGGTCACATCTTGAGAGGCAACACATCTTGAGAGTTCCACAGTCTGGTAGGTTCAGTGTATTAAGTATATTTTCAGTTACAACCCACAATCCACCATAAACTGGGCAGCACAGACCTGCCTCAAGAATCAGGGAACTAGCTGTTTTAATTGGAGGGGCCCACAGGAAAAAGCACTGGTCTGATGGGCTGGTGAATGGAGCAGTGTATCTGGGGGTTGCCATCGGGAGTGGCCCGGAAAAGTCCATTGAGAACAGATCAGTAGAAGAAAGTACAAAGGGAAGACAGGGTGAGACAAGATGTTCTGGCGAAGGGGAGCAGGCTGTGCTCAGTCTAGGACACCAGAGAGCTCAGCCTCCCAAAAGGGACAGCTCTCCAAGATCCAGCAGGGCCTCAGGCTGTAGTTAAAGTGCTCATTGTTAATGTTCTTCTTGATGTGATTCCCAAACTGGGCCATTTGTACAGTACAGTTTATTTCATCTCCATTATCTTATCTCAAACTTCCCAGGAGCCTAGGAGGCAGGTTGGGGTGTTCCTTCATTCACAGACCAAGAGCCTGAGGCTTGTCACATGTCCTGGGGAGGAAGGGAGGAGGCTGAGCTTGCCTTCACGGGGCTACTTTATTCTCCACAGCTGCCCCACCGCCCAGGGGGTCACCTGAAAAGATTCCGACTGCACCTTCACGTTTCTGGGGCAAAGAGAGCCATTTGCTCCACGAGAAGCTGATGAAGTACCAAGGTCCAGAATCTCTGCAGTCCTGCAGAGTAATCAAGCACAGGTTGCTCTCCCAGGCCTCTGCCCCTTGTTAGCAGTTGTGTGATCTCAGATGTGTTATTGACATGACTTTGAGGATCTGGATCCCAGATGCCCTATCCAGGTGACTTGGCCTGAGTTCTTCCCTTTCACCAGAAGGGGTGCTGAAGAGCTGGGGGTGTGTGGGGAGAACTGTCTACCCAGGAGAATTGTGGGGCCACAGGTGGCATTGTACTCTCACAACCAATGGGCCTGCCCACATGGCCCCTTGAGGCCCAGCAATGTTGCCACCTTTGTGTCACCATTAGAATGCTGCCTATGGACACCCAGTCTAGACTAGGCAGCAGCTAGCCCTCTCACGGGGGATCAGCATCCAGGCCTCTCAGGCCTCTCTTTTCTTCTTTGCCTCCACCAAGGAACTCTATTTTTGCCACTAAACACTATCTGTAACTGCAAATAACCTTCTTTCCATTGTAAACCCCCTAATTTTCTCTCAGAATCCTTAGCTTTCTAGAAAACAAAAGTCAGAAAGCTTTGCATATTTCTACCTTCTGCTCTCAGGCATTTTCAAGTTTTCGTAGATAAGAGCTGTCTTTTAAACAAGAGCAAAAAAAAAAAAAAAAAATCAGGAACCAACCTGTTGTCCTGAAAACAGGACAACCCATTAAAATTTCAAAATACAGAACCTAGTTGTATAGTCTAGAGACAGTCAAGGTCTTTGAACTATAGAATTAGGGTGAACACAGAAAGAGATATAATTAAGAGAAGTTTATTTAATGAGGAAAAAGCCACTGCCAGGTGCTGGCGGCTCACATCTGTAATCCCAGAGACTCAGAAGGCTAAGATCTGAGGATTGTAGCTAGAAGCCAGCCTGTCAGAAAAGTCAGTGATACGCTTATCTTCAATTAACTAGCAAAAAAAGAAAGTGGAAAAAAAAAGAAAAAAGAAGTGGAAGTGTGGTTCAAGAGGCAGAGAGCCAAGTGTGAATAGAAGAAAAGCTATGCAAGAACACCAGGCCCTGAATTTAAGCCCCAGTACTGATACAAAAAAGAAGAAAGGGGGAAAGAAAGAAAAGCAAGAAGGAAGGAAGGAAGGAAAGAAGGAAGGAAGGAGGGAGGGAGGGAAGGGAAGGGAGAAGGAAGGGAAGGAAAGGGAAGGGAAGGGAAAGGAAGGAAGGAAGGAAGGAAAGAAAAGAAAGAAAGAAGCAAAGAAGGAAGAAAGGAAACAAAAACTTAAGGTCTATTGCTTTAAAAAATGAAAGAATTATGCTGACCAAGAGATTAAGAACTGAGGGGGAAATTGAAATTATAAGCAAACCATATATATATATATATATATAATGCAAACATTTTCTTAGAGGTGAACCTAAAACCCAAAAGGAAAAAGACATGATTGAATATGCATGAACTGGCTGTACTCAGGGGTTAATGGGGAGAGAAGGGACTAGAGCCTGAGGGGATGGAGCTAGAGAAAATGACCCTGCCTCAGACTAGCCCCCAAGGGAGTGGGCAGCAGACCAAGACGTGGTGTCCGAAGAACATGCAGTGCTCAGAGTCAGACAGGAGGAAGTATCTTTGTTCTGGGTCATCAGTTTATTTGGAACAAGACTGTAGCCAGAAGTTGAGGATTTCAAGAACCCTGGTCAGTTCCTCAAAGAGAGAGGCTCAGTCAAGTGATTTGAAGGCCAACACAAGAAGAGCAAAGAAATACTAAACAACAACAAAAAAGTCTGAAGGCAGAAGCCTTAACACCTAGCTGAATGTAATCCTGAAACCCTTTTGTGATTGGAAAAGAAGGAACCTCAGGGTATTGCAATGGATGTATAGGATGTAGGCTCCCTTAGTATTCATGGGACACTGGTTCCAGCACCCTGCAGATAACCTAAATCTCAGCATGGTTAAGTTCCTCAATAGAAAATGCTATAAGATTTGCAAATAGCCAACACCATCTTGCTATATAATTTAAATCACCTCTAGATTTTTATAATGCTTAACACTATGTTTGTGTTTTAAAAAGTGTTGTTTATGAAATGACAAGACTGTATGGACTTAGTACAGATGCAGTATTCTTCAAATACTTCTGAAAACTTGGTTGAACTTTGAGAAACTTTGAGAAAGTAACCTGACTTCTCTCCCTCTTCTTCTTTCTTTCCCTCTCTTCCCCCCCCCCCCCCCCAGCCTCCCCCCTTGTTCCAGTCCTAGGGCTTGAAGTCAGGACCTGGGCGCTATCTTTGGGCTTTCTTGCTCATGACTAACACTTTACCACTTGAAGCACAGCTATACTTCTAGCTTTTTGGTGGTTAATTGGAGATGAGAGTCTCCTGGACTTTCCTGGTCAGGCTGACTTTGAACTGTGATTGTCAGATCTCAGCCTTCTGAGTAGCTAGGATTACAGGTATAACCTACCAGCACCTGACTTTCTTCTCCTTTTTTTTTCTTTAACAATAGCACCTGCCACTGAATGACTTCTGTGAGTCCACTGTCAGATCTCTGGACAAGAGGACCAACAAAGTTGACAGATAACATGAAGCCTCCACTTCAGAGGAGGGAAAGCCAGCCCAGGGAATGAGCAAGAACTTTAGGAATGTTGAACTCAGGATCAAGTCACTTGAACTTGAGTTCTAATGGGGCAACTTGCTATTTATAAGCAAGTCATGGCCCAAGCTTGATTAGTTCTCAAGTATTTAAAGAGAATCTATAGCTAAGAGCTAGCTATGTCAAGCATCCATGTTTGAGTCTTGTGTTTTTCTTTGTAAAATAAAAGGGTTGAAGTAGACAATCTAAAATTCCTGGATTCAATCTCCAAACCCAAAACCAAAATACAAATAAAACAAAAATGGATGCTATACTTATTGAAACGAACCAACTTGTAAACACATGGTCTGCTAGTACCAGAATATTTGCTACTGACAATGCCTCCAGAAAATCCAGTGTGTATGAGTTCACTGTGTACAGACTCCTCCCTCCACACACTTTGCCTCAGACATACACATAGAATGACAAATCTTTAAAACCATCTAAGTGTTTACCTTTTTTTAATTCATTAGATTTTATTTTATGTCGGTCGTGGGGCTTGAACTCTGGGCTTGGGCGTTGTCCCTGTGCTCTTCAGCTCAAGGCAAGAGCTCTACTGCTCCAGTCACAGCATCACTTCCGGGTTTTCTAGTGGTTTATTGGAGATAAGAGTCTCATGGAGTTTCCTGCCCGAACTGGCTTTGAACCGTGATCCTCAGATCTCAGCTTCCAGCGTAGCTAGGATTACAGGCATGAGCCACTGGCACCTGGCCTAATTCATTAGATTTTAAATGGTCTGAATATAGTTCTGAGCACATTCCTTACACTTATTTTTTTTTTATTTTTTTTTGGGTCCGGTCGTGGGGCCTGAACTCTGGGCCTGGGCACTGTCCCTCAGCTCTTCAGCTCAAGGCTAGCACTCTACCACTTGAGCCACAGCGCCACTTCCAGCTTTTTTCTTTTTGCTTATGTGGTGCTGAGGAATTGAACCCAGGGCCTCGAGCATGCAAGGCAAGCGCTCTACCACTGAGCCAACTTCCCAGCCCTCCTTACACTTATTTAAACAAAGCCCAGCCATATTGATTAAAGTCAGGTTTTTGCTCACCCCTTGCACACTTTATCACAATTTTATCTTAGGGCTAAGCATTCGTCCCTCCAAAGCACTTGTATCTGAAAATATTTAATATTTGAATAGTCTTTCAGGAGTTGGCTGTCAGATCCAGAGTTTTCTATTGAGCTGTGGTAAAAGAAGTTAAAGGGCTGGGGAACCAGCAACACTTTCTTCTTTTCTTTCCTTTCTTTTTTTTAAATATATATTTTTTATTGTAAAGATACTGTACAGAAGGGTTACAGTTACATGAGCAAGGTACTGAGTCCATTTCCTATCGAGCATTGTTACTCTCTCTTTCCTTTCCTTCCTTCCTTCCTTCCTTCCTTGAGCCACCAGCACCCAGCTACTGTAATCTTGTGTCTACTCTCCCCATGGGGCTGAATGCTGGCGGGTGAAGGACCAGGGATCCACTGCAGTTTTTGGCTTGCCATTATGGATATTTGTGGTACTCCTATAGTAAAATATCATCAGTTATCAGTAATAGTGCTTAGTACATGCAAAACAGTCTCTCTGGTGCTGTACAAGATGCCAAAGAAAGGAAAGGAAGATGAACATTTATTGGCTTAAGTGGTAGAGCATTTGTCTAGCAAATTCATGGTCTGGAATTCAAACCCCACCAGTACTATTCCCCCAAAAATGTATTTAGTATTTGTTTTATTGGACACACACACACACACACACACACACACACACACACACACACATATACTAGCACTCAATCAGCAATAATAATGACAATAAAAAGTATTGTGAAGTACTGACTATGGGCTACATGTTCAATGTATTATATGTAGTTAGTATATCTATACAGATACAGATCTTTTTATGGTGCAGGGGATGGAACCCAGTGCTCTGTGAATGTTAAGCAAACATTCTACCTCTGAACTATACTCCCAGCCAGTATAATTTCTCTTGTTATTTTATTCATTTATGCAATGATTTTTTTTTCTTTTTTGTCAGTCGTGGGGCTTGAACTGTGGGCCTGGGCACTGTCCCTAGTTCTTCAGCTCAAGGCGAGCACTCCACCACTCGAGCCACAGCTCCACTTCCAGTTTTCTGGTGGTTAATTGGAGATAAGAGTCTCACAGACTTTCCTGCCTGGGCTGGCTTTAAACTGGGATCCTCAGATCTCAGCCTCCTTGGTAGCTAGTATTACAGGCGTGAGCCACTGGCACCCAGCTAGGTGTGAAACTCTTGACTGTTTGGAAGAAGGTGATGGTAGTAAAGATGAAGAAAAATGCACTGGCTTGGATTATCTCGGTGGCAGTCAGCTGAACTGGCTGAGGGTTGGATGTGTTGAAAAAAGAAGTGATGTTCTAGACTTCTGGCTTGAGTAAATAATGGTGCCAGTCAGTGAGAATAATGGGAAGGAGCTGCACTGGGAGCAAAATCATTTTGGCATGCTGAATTTGAAATGAGACTTGACAGAGACACTAAGCAGCCAATTGTATTTTTTTTTGGGGGGGGGGGGGTCCTGTCATGAGGCCTGAACTCTGGGCTTGGGCGTTGTCCCTCAGTTCTTCATCTCAAGGCTAGCACTCTACCACTTGAGACACAGCGCCACTTCCGGCTTTTTTTTCCCTTTTTGCTTATGTGGTGCTGAGGAATGGAACTCAGGGCCTCATGCATGCAAGGAAAGCACTCTACCACCGAGCCACCTTCCCAGCCCAGCCAATTGCATTTGTAAATCTGTGGTTTTGGTGGAGAGGTCCAAGCCAGAAATGTGTCATCTCATAGACCTTAAATCTAGTTGTTGAACGGTGTCAATAAATACTAGCATAATAGAGAATGAGGACTGAGCCCTAGAGTATCTCATTTAAAGATTGGACAGAGCAACAGTCAGTGAAGCCTACTAAAAAGGAAGCCCAAGAAGGGACAAGAATATTAAGACAGTATGATGTGGAGTGGAGGAAAGATTATGAGGGAAAGTGTTTCAAGAGAAAGGAAGTATGTCAACTGTTCCCCGTGGTCAATTCAGATAAGACTAGAATTAAAGAGTTGGCTTTGGAAACCAAGAGATGATTAGGAGTCTGGATAAATGATCCTGGTGATAAAAGTCAAAGCTGACAAGTACCATAGAAAAGATGAGAAATCTTTTTGAGAACTTATGCAGTGAAGAAAGCAGAGAAACAGAATCTTGAGGCAGTTTTGGAGTCAAGGGAGGGTAGGGACCTACTGAACTCGGTAGCTGATGCTTTTGCTCATTGGTTGGCACTCCAACCCAAAGGAAATTATAGCTCAATGGAATTTCCATATATTTATATGCTGATGAGTAGGATTCAGTAGAAAAGGGGGGAAAACCCACAAACTTAGGATGTTGGGTGGACAAGGTAATTGTAGGAGTGAAGTCTGGAGGAATGTGGGAGTGAAAGGAATCTAGGTTGCTGGTAGAGGGCCTGGCCTTCTTGGACACTACATAATAAATGGAATGTTAGTGTGCAGATAAGGGTAGTTTTGATGGTGAGAAGATAGTTCATGCCAGGTATATCTTGTTTTTTTTTTTTTTTCATGAAGTGTGGGGCAAACTTGGTCAGTGTAGAGCTGGAAGTGTAGGAGGTTTTCAGTGGAGTAGAAATGGATGAAATTATCTGTCATTAAATATCAATGAAGTGGAGAAAGCCCTTGCAGGATAAAGCACATCTCCCAAACCTTTTTGTCTCCCTCTCACTGGGCTCTTTGCTCCTTTGGGCTCTTTATTTCCTTGTTTGTTTTTTTGCAAAGGTCTTTGAATTCAGGGCCTCAGGCCTCTTTGCTTGAGGTTAGGTTAGCACCCTACCACTTGAACCACAGCTCCACTTCCAGCTTTTTGGTGGTTAATTGGAGATGTTTCTCATTTTTGCCCAAGACAGTCATCTTCGAATCATGATACTCAGATCCCAACCTTCTGTGTAGCTAGGATTCCAGGTGTGAGCCTGGGGAACTGGGTTTCATTATCATTTGTAGTTGTAAAATTATTAATTCACCTGGGGGATTTCTTCTCTCCCCCCCTCTCTCCCCAGACCTGACAGCAGGGTTGGTTTTGCTAAGCTCCTGATGCTGAGGGACAGCAGACAGTCACGAAATACTTGTTGAATCTGAAATAGGGGGACGTAAGGCCATCTTGTCCTCACCTCGGTCTTAACGTGTTTGAACAGTCGGTGGGGGATTTTTTTTTTCCCACCCAGTTTGGAGAACTGCAGGTGTGTGCAGGGTGGTTAAGCTCTGGGGAATTCTGGCCCTTGATGGTCCCGGATGGTTCCCAACTAAGCCTGCTTTGCTTCTGTTAAACACACGCTTTTTGCTGGATTTAGTTCCTCGGGCCTTTGTAAGCTTTGTATTAACTACATTCGAAGCTGCCCGGTTTGGGGGACGTGGGGCGGCCATGAATCCATCCCCAGGCCCTGGCTTGGGAACAAAACCCCGGATTCGTGGCGCTCCCCGGTACGTCGCCGATCAAGCGCCGATCAAGTCTTCAGCGTCTGGTCTTCGGCCACCCCGACACGTTCTCGTCCGGGAAGGCAGCCCCCACCCCCCGCATCCCCCACCCCGAGCTCTCTTTCCGGCATCTCTACCATGGGACTGCGATCTCTCCGGGGCCTTCCTCACACCTTACCGTAGCATGCCCGCCGACAGACCCAGACATTAAACAGAATCCGTTGTGTGGGGCCCATCCGAAGCCGCGCTGGGTGCTGACGCTGGCGGCCGGGGGTGTTCGTTTCTTCAGAGACGTGCACGCTGTGCCCAAGGAAGGGCTCCGGGCCTGCGCCCCTCGGCCCCGGCCGGGTATCCGGGGACTCCGGCCCGCAGGCGTGGGAGCCGGTACAGCACAGCCCCGGAGGAAGAAGAGGCGGGGAAGACCGGCGGAGAGTAACCGCCAGGGCCCGCCGCTTGGCGCCACTATTTAAATAGTACGTGAGGGCTTCGTCGTCGTGCGTGCCCCGGGCGGGGCCGCGAGCGCCGGGAGGGGCGGGGCTGGAGGCGGGGCCGGGCCGGGTCGGGCTGGGCCGGGCCTGGCCGGCGGGAGGGGAGGGCCCGGCGCAGGCCCCGGCGAGGCTCACTGCGCTTGCGCTGACAGACGCAAGATGGCGGACAGTGCGGAACTAAAGGTAAAGCGCAGCTCGAATTCACTTCTAATATTCGGCCGCGGAGACGGCGCCGCTGGAGCCGGGGGGGCTGGGTCCGGCCCCGGGGGCCGCTCCGGCCTGGCTCCACCCGGGCCTGACGCGGTAGGGACTGGTAGGGGGGGCGCCTCGGCCTCTCGGAGGGGGCTCGGCCGAGGCGGGCCGCGGGCCCCGGGCGCCTCGGGGGCGCTGACGGGTCGTCCCCGGCGTGTTATTGTTGTGGACGCGGCCGACGGCGCGGCGGGGAGGGGGCGCGGGTGCGGGCGGGCACCGCCGCGGTCGCCGGGGGCCGCGCGCCTGGGTTCGCGGCGGCCCCCGCCCCCATGGGGAGCCGGCGGGGGGCGGGGTGCTCGCGGGGCGCCGGGAGCCCCGCCGCCGCTTCCTCTTCCTCCCGAGCGCCCGGGGCTCCTGTCAGCGCCCGGCGCGGACCCGGGAACTCGCCCTGCCGTCCCCGCCGCCCGCCCGCCCGGCCCTACGCCTGACAGCCGGGGCCGGGCGCCGGCTGGCGGGAGCGCAGTCCTCGGGCGGCGGGCCGGGGCGGGAGGAGCGCCGGCAAAGTTTAGCGAGCCCCAGAGCCGGCGCCGGCCGTGGGGTTCCAGCGGGGTCTGCCCGGCGGGGTCCGCCCGGCGGGGCGCTTGCCCTCCCCCCCCTCCCCCGGTCCCGATCGCGGCGGGCCAGGGGCGTCGGGTCGGAGCTGTGGTGGGTGGTGAGTGCCGCGGCTCGACGCGTCTGGAGGGCGCGGGCAGCCTCGGGGCGGGGGGGGGGGGGTCTCGGCGCACGCCCTGGAGCCCCCCCCCTCCCGGGGCGCGGAGTGCGGGGGGTTCCCCCGCGCACACCCATGATGGCGATGCCGCGGCTGGCCGAGGTGAACGGTTCGTGTTTATGTCCCCGCCGCTGCCTTTTGTTGTGGGGACATCTTGCTGGCCATGTTGATTGGAACTAAATTCCAGCCCCCCCCCACCCCCACCCCGCGCCCCACTCCAACCCCCGATAAATAGAACGCCCCTCGGTGCCTCCCCCAACTGTACCAATCCCTCCCGCCTCGCGGGATCGGAGGGAAGGCGCCCCCACCCGCCCCCCACTCCTCTCCCGCCCCGCGCTCACCTGCGCGGGCGCCGGTGCCCGCACACCCCGCGCGCGGCCAGCCCCGCCGCCGCCGGGGAGGCGACAAAATGTGGCCCCGCTCGAGTAATTTTGGTGTTTTTTTTTTTTTTTTTTAATTGGTGAGCGAACAGTTCTGAACCAGCGCATGTTATTTCGAGGCTCCTAAAGGCGACATTCCCTTCTCTGCGGCTCCCTGCGCGTGTGAACCACGCAGCTGGGTTGTACCCCAGCCCCGGAGAACTGACAGCTTCTTGTCAAGAGTGGAGATCGGGATAGATCGGGATCAATCTTTTGGGGGTGGAGGGAGAGACTTAAATGATGCTTTCTCTTGATTCTTATAATCAACTTGTAGAAGGAGCCAGACGTGAGGTTTGTTTTGTTTTTGGAGATATCTCTTCTCTTCCTCCACCACCACCCCCCCTCCCCGGAAAAGCCTCACTGAAAAAGTCATTTCCCTACTAACTTTGCAGTGTTCACGTCTCAAGATTTGAGTGTTATGGTATTGCCTTTGAAGTGTCATTCTTTTGTTTTGGTTTCCTTCTAATTTGTTCAAGACAGAGCAGACTTAGAATGGATACTTTTCTTTTATGCCAGTTTCAAACTTGACTGGAAGGAGAAAGCCTCAGGATGTGAAATATTTGGAGATGATTAACTTTGGAAATTAAAAGAAGTACTCAACTGAAGATAGCGTGCTTTGAATAGTTTCTTGTAAAGTGAAGTCGCTTGTGCGGTGATTTTTGTTTTCTAATATTTACTTTGTTAGGAGTTGCATTTGAATGATAGCTAATCAGTTCTATTATACAGAGGCCATAGAGTGAAGCTGGAAAGCTTGTGGGGGCTTTAACAATATACTCTTAATGCTGTCCAAAGAAACTACTGCGAAAGGCACATGCTGGGAGATTTTCTTCTTTGTTCTTTCTCATTTTAAGCAAGTGCCTTAAGGATAGATGGGACCCCTGGTGTGAGTCTTGTTAGGTAAAGTTTCTCTTTACAAAAATGAGCCAGTGTCAAGACAAATACTGAACGCTTGGGGAAATGTTATTTTTGTAAAATTGGTCTCCCTTTTTACTTTCTCCCAAAGCTTGAGTCCTTCCAGAGGAGTCATTTTCTTTTATGTTCCTGTTGTATACTTTTCAAACTGTATTAACTGTTTTCACATGCTGGTATGTCATTGTGTATGCCTGAGGCTGAGGAACTGGTGGTGGGCTCTGAGGAACTTAGCTGGTGATGGTTGTGTTAACAGTTTTGTTAATACTTCACTGTAGGGTAGACGAATGGAGAGAAGAGGAGGGAAACACAGACGAGGTATATTCTATTAAAATGAAGAAGAATGAGGGAAGAGGGAATGGGTAGGAGAGAGTGGGTGAGGATATTGAAAGAGGTGACATTAAGAAATTGTATTCATAAGCTGCTTTGTTAAATGGCAATTCTTTTGTACAACTACTGAAAGATAAAGAAAAATACTTCACTGTGGTTAGATTTCCTTTTCTTTTTGGAGGGATAGGCAGAGGTGATCTTAGGAATGCCTACCGTAGTTATTCAAGAATGTGCATATGTAACTGTGCACTTAAATTTGGAAGATATTTTCTCAGAGTTTTTTGCTTGTGAGTTTTGGAGGTAAACAGCACTCGGCCTAGTAAGGTAGAAAAAAAATTAGAGTAAAAATTAAGAAAAGCCAAGATTTTTTAAAAGTTTTAAATGAAAATACAGTACTTCTAACTAGGAGGCATTGAGTAAATGCAGTGACTTTTTCATTATCCTAGGTCACAATCCATACGGTTTGGCTGTGGATTGTATTCACAGTCGTGTTCCTCATGGTCTTTTGTTTTGTTTTGTGTTTTGCTGTTTGTGGGGCTTGAACTCTGGGCCTGGGTGCTGGCCCTCAGCTCTTCAGTTCAAGGCTAGCACTCTTACCACTTGAGCCACAGAGCCACTTCCAATTTTCTGGTGGCTCATTGGAGATAAGAGTCTCACGGACTTTCCTGCCCAGGCTGGCTTTACAGGGCGATTCTCAGATCTCAGCCTCCTAAGTAGCTAGGCTGACAGGTATGAGCCACCAGCACCCTGCTTCCTCGTGGTCTTTTTAGTGACTCCTTTTAAATCTATGGCAATCTTGCAAAGATCAATAGGAAAAACAGATCTGTATTCTCTATTTGAAAAGTGAAAGCTGTAGCACTTAAGAAATTGCCAATAAAAAATTAAATTGTGAGTCATACATGTCAAAACCAGTTCTCTATGCACATTTGTTTATGAAAAGTTTTAATTTTTTGTTAGGGAAATACCCATAAAGTGATGTTTGAGACTGTGAACGGGGGAACATTGTATTATCTTTAGGAATTTAAAAAATTAGAAAGGTGTGCTGTCCAGATGATTTTTGTAATTAAGAATCTGACAGGGGCTCAGAAGGTGGCTCTGTGGTATAGTGCATGCCTTGCATGCATGAGGCCCTGGGTTCGATTCCTACATAAGCAGAAAAAGCCAGAAGTGGCGCTATGGCTCAAGTGGTAGAGCACTAGCCTTGAGTTGAAGAGCTGAGGGACAGCGCCCAAGCACAGAGTTCAGGCCCCACAACCAAAAAAAAAAAAAAAATCTGACTCTCTGTGTGTGTGTGTGTGTGTGTGTGTGTGTGTGTGTGTGTGTGTGTGTGTGTGTGTGTGTGTCTGGGCACTGTCCCTCAGCTCTTCAGCTCTATCACTTGAGCCACAGCACCACTTCCGGTTTTCTGGTGATTAATTGGAGATAAGAGTGTCAGGGAAGCTGGGCGCTGGTGGCTCACACCTATAATCCTAGCTACTCAGGAGGCTGAGATCTGAGGATCACTGCTCAAAGCCAACCCGGGCAGGAAACCAGAAGTGGCATTGTGGCTCAAGAGGTAGCGTGCTCGCCTTGAGCTGAAGAGCACAGGGACAGTGCCTAAGCCCAAAGTTCAAGCCTCAAGACCAACCAAAAAAAAAAGTCTCGCAGACTTTCCTGCCAGGGATGGCTTTGAACCTTGATGCTCAAATCTCAGCCTCCTGAGTAGCTAGGATTACAGGCATGTGCCACCAGGGCCTGGCTGATTTGACAGTTTAATGTAGCTCCTCTTAAAGTAGCTCTCCCCCTGCCCCTCCCTTCTTTGCTCTGTCTCCTTTTTCTGCTCCACACTTCTCTCCTGTCTTTCTGCCCTTCCCCCTTTTTCAGGCAGGGTCTTACCATGTATCCTAGACTGCTGGAGAACTGGCAGCCCTCCTGTATCAGCTTTCAGAGGATCTTAGGGATGCACCACCACACCTGGTTTCCAAAGGACTTTTTTCTTGACAATTGTGTGTGTGTGTTAAAACTCAACCAAGTTACATCACTGTTTGTATTAACTCAGAAGGAACAGTAGGAAGGAAGAAGTTCATTATTATTTTAGTGGAATAAAGGAATTCAATAGCTAGAGAAGCCATACAAGTATCTTGTTAGAAAATTCAATTGTCATTTTGTCTTGTTTTTATGAAATAACCACTTAGTTTTAATCTTTGTAGTATAATTTTTGCAGCTAAATCTGAAAATTAATGGATTTGATTTTAATCTCCATAACTTGCATTTGTGAAGTGCCACATTTAGATGGTTTTTGTTTTACATCGTTATTTTTGGGAACAGCACTTAGAAACAAAATATAAAAAATGTTAGTTTTTAACCGGGTTCCAGTGGCTCACACCTGTAATCCTAGATCTGAGGATCATGGTTTCAAAGACAGTTCAGGCAGTCAAGTCCATGAGACGTCTCCAATTAACCACCAGAAAGCTGGAAGTGGTACTGTGGCGCAAGTAGTAGAGTGCCTAGTCTTGAGCACAAAGAAGCTCTGGGACAGTTCCCAGGCCCTCAGTTCAAGCCCCAGGACTGGCAAAAAGAAAAGAAAGTCAAATTTATTTTTTTAATCTTAGCTTTTAAGTATTTCATGTAACTTTTGAAGTACTGCTTTTTTTCCTTCATGGGTTTCTACTGGGTGACTGCATTGTCTCTCTGCAAAGAGGGTATGGCAGTTCCTGTTGATGGCAGTAGTGTTTAGTGGCCAGTCCACAGCTGAGTAATGTTGTTTCTCTTGGTGAGGAATTTGGGTTCAATATAATGGATACTCTTTCTGGTTGGTAAGTAGGGGTAAGAAAATTAAATAGTTGGTAGTTGTGGTTGTTGTGAAACTCGGAAGAATTTCATAAAAATGGGATTTTTACGAGATGTGCCCTTTAAAAGCAAACAAAATCTTGATTCATTACTTCATAGAATCAATTGTATTGTTTTCTGAAGTATTAGCTCTGGCAGTAAACATATTGTTTTTATTTAATGTTTGAATTATAAGGTTAGTTATATTACTTTTCAGTTCATAATGTATCACAAAATCTCCGCTGATCTTTCTAACAGTTCTTTCAGGTAAGGAAATAATAACTCCCTTTTATAGATAAAGGGAGCCTGGAAAGGGTAATACTAGCTCAGGATCTTTCAAATAGAAATTTGTGGTAGAAATTTGTGGGTTAGCAGTTTAAAAACACTTTTTGAATTTTTTTTTTGTTTGTTTGCTGGTGCTGGGACTTGAACTCTGGGCCTGGTTGCTGTCTCCGAGCTTCTTTTTGTTCAAGGCAAACGCTCTACACTTGAGCCACAGCACCACTTCTGGCTTTTTTGAGTAGTTTATTGGAGATACGAGTCTCATGGACTTTCCTGCCCAGGCTGTGAAATTATTATTTTTAAGTAGTTGTACAAGGGTTTTCAATTCAACATGTCAGTTTATGAGTACAATGCATCTTGATCATTGCCACTCTTTTCACATTTGCCCCATTTCTCCCAACCACATTCATCCCCTCAGTTTTCCTTCACTGTAGGCCTACTCAAAGGTATATGACCATGAGTTCTAGAGCTAGGATGCCTAGCTCATAAAGAATTCTAGTTATGTTGTTGGTAATATTTTCCCTTTGCTCTATGCCAAAGTATTTTTGGATGTTCTTTATGATTTCTACAAAATTTATAGGAAAAAGTTTAGAATTTCTTAGTTGAAATTATACATGTTTTTGCAAATACCATTTTGATTGGGAAAATTTCAGAATATTGAAAAGTAAGTAGAAAAATAACACCTATAACATCTGGGTACTTATGCCTATAGACTTTGTTTAAGTGACTATATATTCATCACAAAAAGAGATCACTTTTTTTTTAATTTTTAATCTGTTATTTTAATAGCTGTCTTTCTAGGTTAGGTTTAGGTTACATTGTATTTTAGTCAGCACATCCTTATAATTACACGATTAGGTTCTTTTTCGTTGTTGTTGTTATTGTTCTTTTCTTTTTTGGTGGAGATGTTGAGTATTTAACCCAGGGCCTTTATACAAAATGTACAGATTTTCAAAAGTTTTACTTTAAATATTAGTACCAAGCATAGTTAGTATTAAGTATATAAATAAATTATTATAAAATATGTTAATATAGTAAAGTGCTGGTAGCTCATGCCTGTAATCCTAGCTACTCAGGAGGCTGAGATCTGAGGATCCCAGTTCAAAGCCAGCCTGGGCAGGAAAGTCTGTGAGACTCTTATCTCCAGTTAACCACCGGAAAACTTGGAATTGGAGCTGTGGATCAAGTGGTCATGTGCTCGCCTTGAGCTGAAGAGCTGAGGGCCAGCACCCAGGCCCAGAGTTCAAGCCCCACGATCAAATAAATAAATAAATAAGTTATATATATATATATATACACACACACACACACATATTAATACACTAGACCTTTCATCCACTTAAGTGAGAAAAGCAAGTGGTTTTCTGATTCAAGTGTGTAAGTGAAGTAAATTAGTAATTCTTACTTTATTCATTCTTTTACATTCATTGTTTCTGGTTTTTACAATGTGTCAGATAAGATTGCTAAATCATGACAGGAATAGATTTTGCACAATGTAAGCAAACATTGCTTTTGAATCAAAACACATGATAAAATATGAAATAGATTGTGTGAATTAATTATATTTTTTCAAGTATGTATGATTTTGGAGTTTACAGTAATCAATATTATAAGTTTTGTGCCCTGTTCTTGCCAGGATTTTTTTTTGTGTTTTTTGTTTTCCCCCTTGGTCAGTAATAGAGATTGAACTCAGGGCCTGGATACTGTCCTTGAGCTCTTTTGCTTAAGACTAGCATGTTACTGTTTTAAGCCACAGCACTGGTTTTCTGGTGTTTAATTGGATATAAGAGGCTCACGGATATTCCTCCCTGGATTGGCTTTGAACATTGATCCTTAGATCTCAGCCTCCTGAGTAGCTAGGTTTACAGGTATGAGCCACTAGGGCCTGGCTATTCTTGCCAGTTTTTAACTAGCTTATTAAAAATTTTTAAAGAAAGTGGAAATGAGAATTTGCTCTTTTTTAATCTCAAGGCAGATTTATCATGGTGTTAAATTGGTAAGTAATATTAAGTAGTTGGTTATAGAAAAATTACATAAATAGTGAAAACGTTTTTCTATTTCAAAGAGAAATTTACATGGGCTAACATAGTTAATAAATGCTTATATAAACTTATGTAAATTAAGAATACTATTTTTTTTAATGACAAGACCACTTTATAGCCCAGCCTGGTCTTAAAAAAGAAGCAATTAATATTTTTACCATATACAACCATGTTTATGGTAAAACTATTGCTTTGTTTTTTGTTTTGTTTTTTTGGGGAGACAGATTAATACTGTTTTTTTTTAAATTTAATTTTATTTGAGAACATACTGTACAGAGGGGTTACAATTACATGGGCAGGATAATGCATACATTTCTTACCAAGCATTACAGCCTCCTCCTTTGTTTCAGATTAATACTTTTTTTCTTGTTGGTCATGGGGCCTGAATTCTGGGCCTGGGCCCTGTCCCTCATCTCTTCAGTTCAAGGCTAGAGCTCTACCACTTGAGCCACAGCACCATTTCCAGCATTTTCTGCTTATGTGGTGCTGAGGAATCGAACCCAGGGCCTCATGCATGCAAAGTAAGCACTCTACCACTGAGCCACCTTCCCAGCCCCACTTTTTTTCTTTTTTCTTTTCCTTTTTTTTTTAAACTCAAAGCTTGGGGCTTGCTAGGCTGGCAGTCTACCCCCTAGCCATATTCTAGTTCTTTTTGTGTTATTTTTTAGATAGAAATCTTGAATTTTTGCCCAAGATCCTCTATGTATGCTTGCTAGCTTTGATAGCAGGCACCTGTCATCATATTTGATGTATTTTTTGCCTAGTTTGGCCTTGAACCATGATCTTCTTGAGATCTCTGCCTCCTGAGTAGCTGGAATTATAGGTGTACTTCTCTATGCCTCACCTGATAATTGTTTAGTACGCTTTAATTCTAGGTAAATACTTCATACGCTTGAGTTTGTGTTTCCTGGAACTGAGTATGTAGGATAATACTGAACATTTTGTTTTAGAAGTTAATTGGAGTTTTATTTGTAACTTTAGTAATACAGTAGCTCCCTTTATTTCAAACATCTGTTATCACAACCATGTAATCTATCTAAAGGAACAACATGTATTTGTGAATAGGATATAGTAGTAGTGAAGACTGTCAGTGTTGTTGGGTTTGCATTAAAGTCTTTGATTCTGAGATTTCTGTTACTCTTACCTTTAGTCCCTTCTCTCCCCCCCCACCCCCCAACATAATTTTAAGATTATCATTCACTTTTAGGTTATTTTACTGATCTAACTAAACTGTGATGATGTTAGGACCAAAAGAATAAGATTAGCTTTGAGCTTTAAAAAAAATCTTAAAGCTCATTTACTGCAAAATCTAACAGATCTTGTCATTTTAGAAAATCTTATCTAATGGCTAGTTTTAAAAATTGATTCATTTTTGCTACGTTGGGGGATTGAACCAAAGGTCTTGCACATATGCTACCTCTAAGCTATATCCCTAATCAAAGGCTGGCTAGTTTGTTTTGAGACAGTTTCCATATATAGTCCAGGCTGACCTTGAATCCAGGAATATTCTAGAAACACCCCTCCCCATCATTATTATTTTAAACAGGAACATTTTGCTGCTTTATCTGGGCTAGTCTTAAACTCCTGGGATTAAAATTTCAGCCTCAGCCTACAGGTAGCCAAAACTAGGCATACATCACTGTACTGATTAGGTTTGAGTCTCGTACCTCTCTATATTTAACCTTTTTTTTTGGGGGGGGGGGGTTGTGGGACTTGAACTCTGGACTTGGGAGCTGTCCCTAAGCTCTTCAGCTCAAGGCTGAAGAGCTACAGTACCACTTGAGCTACAGTACCACTTCTGGTTTTCTGATGGTTTATTGGAGATAAGAGTTTCACAGCATTTCCTGCCTGTGCTGGCTTTGCACCGCAATCCTCAGATCTCGGCCTCCTGAGTAGCTAGGATGAAAGGTGTGAGCCACCAGCACCCGGCTGATTTTTTTTTTTAATAATTTTTTTTGGGGGGTCCGGTCGTGGGGCCTGAACTCTGGGTCTGGGCACTGTCCCTCAGCTCTTCAGCTCAAGGCTAGCCCTCTACTACTTGAGCCACAGTGCCACTTCTGGCTTTTTTCTTTTTGCTTATGTGGTGCTGAGGAATCGAACCCAGGGCCTCAGGCATGCAAGGCAAGTGCTCTGCTACTGAGCCACCTTCCCAGCCCTGGCTGATGTTTTTATAATTGGCAGAACTTCATTTTTATTCTGGAAAAGTGGTGTTTTTGAACGCCAAATAACAGATACATAAAGTTAAATGGTTACTTCTTTCATATATATTTTCTCAAGGTAGTTTTTGGAGGAAAGAGGTATAGAAGTAATAAGGAAAAGATACAAAACAGTTACTGTGGAAGTTTGAATATCTTGCTGAAAAACATAGTGAGATGCCAGTGTACATTGAGATAAACAATTGTGGATATATTGTAGCATATGCTTACCTGAGTGCTTGTATTCTTTTTTCCTGCAAAGTAAGTTGCAGTTGAATGGAGAGTTTTGCAAAGGATTTTTTTTAAGTGGCTGACCTTGGAATCTTATTAAACTTGGACCTGAATGGGTTTGATGGAGAGAGTGATAACATTAATTAATTATAGATTTTAGGAAATTCGATTGTTGCATTGAGACAAGGATAGGAGGTTGTAGTTAGAAAATGAGTGTTTGAATCACTGATTTTGAAGGGGTAAGATTAGGGAATGGTCTAGGAAGTTACTATGGTAGTGAGTGGAGAATAATGGTGAGTTAAATTGGAGCCTGGATGACTTGAGGAAGGTGCTAAAACCTTTGATGAGTCACAGGTATATTCTAGAGTTGTATTGTACAAACTGTAGTCAATAATTGAATTTGCTTCCAAGTATAAAATATATGCTGCATTTTGAGGCATAGAATGAAAAAAGTTGTTTTGTATTGATAATGTATTGAAGCAATAATATTTTGGATTTACCTGGTATTTGAGTAAAATTATTATTGATATTAAGATTAATTTCACTTGCTTCTTAAATTTTTTTTGAGTAGTTACAAATGTGAACTAGAGCCCTGAACATGTTAGGCAAAAATTAACTATCACCAGTTACTACCACTGTCTAATCCTTTCCTTAGCTTTTAAACTGTGTCCAGTAGAAAACTTTAAAATTATATATGTAGTTCACAGTTGAAGCTTTTTATTGTTGCTTGTTTTACTTCACTGGGGTTTGAACTCAGGAACTTGCTAGGCAGATGCTCTGCTTATTGCTTGAGCCATACTTCAGCTCTTGGACAGCACTTTTCTATAGATAGTAGCACCAGTAAGCAGTTATGAGTGTTAGGAGGGAAGGCATCTGTAGGGTTCTATAGAACCTAGTCTGTAGAACCTTTGAGAAAGAGACTGACCAGCTAACCAACTTAACCACCAAACTGTCCTCCCTCCCTCTTTTCCTCTTTCCTTCCCTCTCATTTTTCCCTTAATAATTAGATATAATGGGTTCTTTCAAAATATGCCAGTATAAATATCCTTTGCTGTCAAAATCTGTTTGGGTCATGAATTTAGATAGTCCATACTAGTTGAGTAGTCCAGAACATTTTTAAAATACATAAGATTGCCACTGGAGGATTGGGATTGCCGCTAAATAGAACCTTTGTCTAGCATGCCTTGAGTTTCATACCTGTTACTACAAAACAGATAAACAGATCGCTAATAGAGAATCATTTCAGAAAATTGAGGAAGGTGATTGAGGTTAATCGTATACATAGCATTTTAACTGAGTGCAATAATATGGCCATACTGACTGTGTATTTAGTGATGGTAGTTCACATGTTTTAGACATGTTTTGTCATCCTCAATTCCACAGTATCCATATATTTTTGGGGGGGGGGGAGGGAGAGTTGTGGGTCTTGAACTGGGCACTGCCCCTGAGCTCTTCAGCTCAAGGCTAACGCTTTACCACTTTGAGCCACAGTGCCACTTCTGGTTTTCCGGTGGTTAATTGGAGATCAAAGTCTCACAGACTTTCCTGCCTGGGCAGGCTTTGAACTGCAATCCTCAGATCTCAGCCTCCTGAGTAGCTAGGATGACAGGCATAAGCCACCTGCCCTGGCCCATCTGAAAATTCTTTTATGAATTAGAAAGAAATGAGGATAGCAAACAGTTAGGATAATAGAAGTTTTATAACCAACTAAGTAAATTCATACAATGTTATATTAACTAAACATTTCTTTCTATACTTTTACTATATTAATATGATTTGAGAAGGAACTATATAGAATGTTGAATTTTCTGAACTTGTTTTACTCCAGGTTTGGATACTTATTACCACTATGAATCTAGTTAGAAGAATGATCAATTATACTATCCTATTTACTTAAAATTGAAGGTCTTTAAAGTATCAAGCTCAGTCAAATTGCTTCTTACAATGTTCTTCCTACTATGAAACCTGGATCTTATACATGCTAGACAAGTGCATATGATGCTTTCTCCCTTCTTCAATTTAAAACAAATCTAAAATGTGAATGTCTAATTAAAGAGCATTGATAGAAGCATCATATTCACAGTAAGAGTAGAAATATATCTAAAACTCTCTGAGCCATATCTGGATTATATTTCATTGGCACCTGATTATTACAGACTGTTGGACAATGATCAACAGTAGAAATGGGTCTCACTAGTTAAAGAAAAAGAGCCTTCAACAATACTTTAAGAATAGACTGGTATATCTTAGGTGCAAGTTGCAGAAAACTTTTGATTTATAGAGCTTTTCACAAGTGTGGGCTGCTTTAAAAGGTTGCGAACTCTTAGAAGTGTTTAGGCAGAACCTGGAAGGTTATTAATCAAGAAGTATGGTGAAACAATATATTAGATGGAAGATTGGATAGGAACATCTTGCTTGCTGAGTTCTCTACCACTTGAGAGCCACACCTCGAGTTCTTTTTTCCAAAAATGTTTTAAAATATTTATGTATAATTGTCAGTATGTTTGCAGCATTGTGTGGCCTTCGAATCTGACTTTCGAATCTGAGTTCTGTTACTTTACTGTTTTGTAACTATACCTTACATACAGATCAGTTACTTCTGTTCTTTTTCTTCTTTTCTTATATATTTTTGCTGGTACTGGGGCTGAAAGGCCTGCTTCTTTCTTGGCTTGCTTAGTGCTGGTGCCTTGTCACTTGAGCCATATCTCTAGCCTTGCATTTTGCTGGCTAATTAGAGATGGAGTCTCATAGACTTGTACTTTGAACCTTCATCCTCCAGGTCTCAACTTTTTGAGTAGCTAAGGTTGCAAGCGTGAGCCACTAGTACCCAGATTCTTAGTCTTTCTTTTTTTTAAAACCCATCCTGTCTGTTGCTGCTTAATAACGTCCTGTAGCACTATGTTCATCACATTTTTACCTTCCCATGTTTAGTTACTTATTCCACTGCCTCCTTTCCTTTCCTTCCCTTTCCCTTTCCCTTTCCCTTTCCCTTTCCCTTTCCCTTTCCCTTCCCTTTTTTTGCCAATCCTGGGGCTTGAGCTCAGAGCCTGGGCACTGTCCCTGAGCTTCTTTTTTGCTCAAGGCTAGCAATCTACCACTTGAGCCACAGTGCCATTTCTGGCATTTTCTGTTTATGTGGTACTGAGGAACCCAGAGCTTTATGCATTCTTTTTTTGAACTCTGGGCTTGGGTGCTGTCCCTCAGCTCTTCAGCTCAAGGCAAGCGCTCTACCACTTGAGCTACAGTACCACTTCCATTTTTCTGGTGGTTTATTGGAGATAGGAGTCTCACAGTCTTTCCTGACCAGGCTGACTTTGAACCATGATCCTCAGATCTCAGCCTCCTGAGTACCTAGGATTATAGGTGTGAGCCACCAGCACCTGGCATAGAGCTTTTTTTTTTTGTCCAGTCGTGGGGCCTGAACTCTGGGCCTGGGCGCTGTCCCTCAGCTCTTCAGCTCAAGGCTAGCGCTCTACCACTTGAGCCACAGCGCCACTTCCGACTTTTTTCTTTTTTTTGCTTATGTGGTGCTGAGGAATCGAACCCAGGGCCTCAGGCATGCAAGGCAAGCACTCTACCACTGAGCCACACTCCCAACCCCCAGTAAATCATTTTGAAGCTAGTCCAGGCAGAAAAGTCAGCTAGGCTCCATCTACAAAAATAATCAGCAAAAAGGAGGTGTGGCTCTGGTAGTATAGCACCTGTTTAACAAGTACCAAGGCCCTGAGTTCAAATCCCAGTCTTGCCTAAATAATAAATAAAAGCATTATTGAACATGTTCAGAACAATTTTTTCCCTAAATGAAAAGCACATTTTCCTGCCTCTGCATTAGAAGTTGACTAGTATGTTAGGGTTTTAAACTCTGAAGTTTTAAATTAAACTTTTTTACTATAAAAACATATCCAAATTTTAAAATATTCTGAATTAGATTTGTTATTTTTAGTATTCAAGTTACCACGATGAAGCTTTTAGAAGCACTTATCCATCTGTTTCATGAAATGTGGTAGTACATAAATGGGAATGATGCTTAAATTATCTATCAAAAATTGAAGACATGGTATACTATTTCAACAGTGTTCAGCTTATGCTTTGCCTGAAGGAGAATGAAATCTCTATTTATGTATAATCACAATATTTTGTCACTTTATGGGAGTTCAGTGTAATCAATATGAAGGAATAGAGACCAGGAGAGGAGGAAGATGATCAGCGGGGGGGTAGTGCTGCAGGTCATTTTTCCAGTTATCTTATGTTGAGACGTAAATAAAAGATGAGAAATTGGATGGAAGAAGGTTGTGGAGAAATAAATAACCAGCTTGATTTCCTTCTTTGAGTAGACACTGTCTAACTAGGTTTTCTGGTTGAACTAGGCATTATTGACAAATTGTTCATCTACCAGCTGCTTGTTAACTATTTCTAATAGGAAGGATTTGGAATGAGCCAGAATTTAGTCCCATTGAATACGAATAAATTATCTGACCTTGAAAATAATGAATAAGATATTTTTGTTGTTACTGTAAAGACTTCAGCATATGCAGTTATAAAATCTGATTATTCCGGAGAGGAGTTCTCAAGATGGCGACGGGGCAGTAGGGAAACGCCACAGCTCTCTCCAACCAAAAAGAGAGTTCGAGTTCCAACCTTTAATCTCCCCAAGAGACCGACAACAACAAAAAGACGAACACTCAGAGAAAAACCAGAGGTGGAAAATAACAAAAAAAAGAAAGAGAGGAAAAGAAGAATTTCAGAACAGAGAAGAGCGAAGACCCCTCCCCCAACCTTTACTGGCCGCGCGGCAGTGCGCCAAGCCGCCTGCCAGCCGGCCCGGCAGGGGCTGCCGGAGCCACAGAGACACAGGGGGCTGCTTGCAGATCACCAGGTACCGGATTGCAGAACAGCGGATCGCCAGGAACAGAGAAACCTACCAGCCGGGAGTCTCCAGGAGGATCCCACCCCACCCATCACTCTCCACCGGAGCGGAGAGGCTCCATCCCGCCAAAGCCGCCCGGCACCAGCAGCGCCACAAAGGGACCTGTCGCGATCGCAACGACCCGGCGGGGGGGCCGCCCAACCCAGCCCGCAACCACCCCAACTGAACTCGGACTGCAACAACAACTGACGGACTGCAACAACAACTGACGACCTACAGGGTGAGTACCCATCAGGGGACAGGGAATCCATCAAGGGAGACCAGAGCTGGAGGGAATCCCCAGACCCTGACCTAGACTCCCTACCCCAACACCCGGACCACAGGACCCACTAAAACTGGGAACTGTTCGAGAGCCCCACCAGCCGGTGGAGCACACTCTGCTGGCAAGGCCAGAGCAAGAGCGCCCCGGGAAGGGAGCTTAAATGCTCAAGCCAGGAACAGTGCCCCTGGGTCAAGACTACCAACAGTAGAAGAAATTTGAACTGTGTCCTCCAGGCTGCATAACCAAGGTGGTATACACATTAGCACAGGCCTAACGAGCGCGCTCCAGGCTGGGGCCGGAACCAGGCCAGGGGACCGGCGCCTGAACAAAGCAAAAAGGGTCAGAAGTGGGGCTGTGGCTCAAATGGTAGGGTGCCAGCCCTGAGCTGAAGAGCTGAGGGACAGCACCCAAACCTAGAGTTCAAGCCCACAACCAGCCCAAAACAAACAAAAACACATCAGGAGCCCATAGCAGACTCCAGTATTTGGGAGAGTGCATCCAGAGCATCTGATCTTCCCAAGAGCACCCGCAGGAGCAAACACAAGCAGTCTAGGCTGCTCAACCCTTCCAAAGGCGGGAATTGCTACAGCAGAGAGCTGAGAATCCTAAGTGAATAGCAGCTGGAAATAGGCTCCCAACAGAATCCAGATCAGACACAGACTCTCTCTACCAATAGAGAATCAGCAACCAAGCAAAGACAGACACACCAAAACAAGATTGAAGAGCAGTCTCCTGAACCCCCATGCGAAAATCACAGAGAAAAATCACAAGGTTTACCACTACCCAGGACAGCAAGCTCACCTCAAAAGCCAGCAGCCACGCAGGGGAGAGCCCCAGTGGGAGCAAAGCAGGAATGGAAGACAAAAACTACATCCAAGGGTTGCTGGAGGCAATGACTCAAGAAATAAAGCGAGAAATGGATCAGAAATTGAAAGAGCACAAGGATGAACTATCAAAAGATATACAGGATATCAAACAAAAATTGGATGCAAAAATAGAAGCTGCACAAACCTCAGTAAGAAGTGAGATAAACGCCAAATTAGAGGTAATGCATACTGATATCACCTCATTGAGAGGTGAGATCAGTACTCTGAGAACCAACATTGAATCCATAAAGGGATCCATTTCCATCATGCAAACCACAATAGAAGCCACGGTCAACAGAGTGAATGAAATGGAAGGTAGAGTGTCAGATACAGAAGACAGAATACACCAACTGGACCAAAAAGTGACAGATATGGAAAAATCACTCAAATTAAACCAAAGGGAAATTCAAGAGCAAGCAGATAATGCTAAAAAATTTAACCTTCGCATAATCGGAGTGGACGAAGGTGAGGAATTCCAGAGCAAGGGAATGCAACACCTATTTAACAAGATAGTCAATGAAAATTTTCCCCACCTCAAAAACGACCATCTTAACTACATCACAAAAGCTTATCGAACACCCAACAAGCAAGATCCCAGGAGAAACACTTCTAGGCACATAATAGTAACAATGATGGATCTGAATAATAAGGAAACAATCCTGCATGCAGCAAAAATGAAGAAGGAGCTATACTACAACGGGAAAAAAATTAGAATCACTGCAGATCTCTCCACACAAACAATGAATGCAAGAAAAGCCTGGGAAAGCACCATACGAGCCCTGAGAGCCAATAACTGCCAACCCAGACTGATATACCCGGCAAAGCTAGCATTCACATTCGATGGAGAACTGAAAACTTTTAATAGCAAAGAAAAACTAAATGAATACATAAACATTAAGCCAGCATTACAAAGAATTCTAAGAGGGGGGACACAACCTGAAGAAAGCAACCAGGAACTGGGACCTGCCCCAAACAGGCATTACTCAAAGTCTAACTGAGCAAGCACAGGAGGAAAGGAAAGAAGAAAAACTTAGGAAAACGGAATGGCAGGGACAACAATGCATCTCTCTATACTTTCTCTTAATATAAATGGGCTGAATTCGCCAATTAAAAGAAAACGAACTGAGGACTGGATCAGAAAACAAGACCCATCCATCTGTTGCCTTCAGGAGACCCACCTCTCAGCCAAACATACAAACAAACTCAGCGTGAAGGGGTGGAAAAGGATCTACCAATCAAATTCCCCCAATAAGAAAGCAGGTGTAGCTATCCTGATATCTGACAAAATAAACTTTTCATTAAAATCAGTACAGAAAGACAAGGACGGACATTACATATTAATAAAGGGAACAATCCAAGAGGAGGATATAACCATCATCAACTTATATGCCCCAAATATCGGTGCACCCAGATATGTTAAACAAATGCTCTCAAACTTACAGAATAAAATAGATCCCAATACGATAATACTAGGAGACTTTAACACGCCACTCTCACCAAAGGACAGGTCTACCAACCAGAGGATTGGCAAAGAAGCTACCGAATTAAGTGAGGCCATACTTCAAGCGGAATTAACTGACATCTACCGAGTATTTCACCCTAAAACAACACAGTACACATTCTTCTCAGCAGCTCATGGAACTTTCTCCAAAATAGACCATATCATAGTTCATTCAAGGAACTTAAGCAAATACAAAGGGATCGACATAATCCCCTGTATCCTATCTGACCACAGTGGAATCAAGCTAGCTCTCAATAACAAAGCATACCGCAGAAATTTCTCTAATACATGGAAATTGAACAGCACACTCCTTAACAAGGCCTGGGTAACAGAAGAGATCAGAGAAGAAATAAAGCATTTCCTAGAACTCAATGAAAATGAAAACACCTCACAAAGAAACTTGTGGGACACAGCAAAAGCAGTCCTGAGGGGCAAATTTATTGCCCTCAGTGCCCACATCAAGAGAATGGAGACAGACCAAGTAAATAATCTCATGTTGCAACTAAAACAGCTAGAAAAACAAGAAAAAATGGGACCTAAAGCTACTAGACGAAGCCAGATAACCAAATTGAGAGCAGAGATTAACCAATTAGAAAATCAGAAAACCATAACCAAAATAAACCAAACAAAAAGCTGGTTCTTTGAAAAAATAAACAAAATTGATGGCCCGTTGGCAAGATTAATTAAAAAAAGAAGAGAGGAAACCCATATTAATAGGATTAGGGATGCCACGGGAAAAATCACAACACGTACCCAAGATATCCAAACAATTCTAACAGACTACTTTCAAAAGCTATACTCTCTAAAGGAAGAAAATCTGGCGGAAATGGATGCATTTTTAGAGAAATACAAGTTACCCAAACTGAGCAAAGAAGAAGTTAACCAATTAAATAAGCCAATATCCTATAATGAGATACAGGAAGCTATCAAAAGTCTTCCAACAAAAAAAAGCCCAGGACCAGATGGATCACAGCAGAATTCTATAAGACCTTTAAAGAAGAACTAATACCCATACTCCTCAAGCTCTTCAGAGAAACAGAGAAGGAGGGAGCTATCCCAAACTCATTCTACGAAGCCAATATCACACTCATCCCCAAACCAGGCAAAGACCCAACCAAAAAGGAGAATTACAGGCCAATCTCCTTGATGAACACAGATGCAAAGATCCTTAACAAGATTCTAGCTAACAGAATCCAGAAACACATAAAAAAAATAATACACTATGATCAGGTAGGCTTCATCCCAGAGACACAGGGATGGTTTAACATACGTAAGTCAATAAATGTAATCCAGCATATCAACAGAGCCAAGGTCAAGAATCACATGATTATCGCCACAGATGCAGAAAAGGCCTTTGATAAAATTCAACATTCATTCATGCTAAAAGCTCTGGAGAAAATAGGAATAGAAGGAACATTTCTAAAAACAATAAAAGCCATTTATGACAGACCAATAGCCAATATTATACTTAATGGGGAAAAGCTACAACCAATCCTCCTAAAAACAGGAACAAGGCAAGGATGTCCACTGTCTCCACTCCTCTTCAACATAGTCCTAGAACCCTTAGCCAGGGCAATAAGGCAAGAAAAAGACATTAAAGGGATCCACATAGGGAAAGAAGAAGTGAAACTATCCCTTTTTGCAGACGACATGATACTATACCTCCACGATCCCAAAAACTCCATCCCCAAACTTTTAGAAATCATAAGTCACTTCGGCAAAATAGCAGGATACAAAATAAACCCACAAAAATCAGTTGCCTTCCTATACACTGATAACGCACAGGAAGAGAGGGAAATAAAGGGAGCAACCCCATTCACAATAACCTCCCAAAAAATAAAATATTTAGGAATTAACCTAACCAAAGATGTAAAAGAACTATTTAATGAGAACTATAAAAAGTTAAAGAAAGAAATTGCAGAAGACACTAGGAAATGGAAAGACCTCCCATGCTCCTGGATAGGCCGACTTAATATAGTAAAGATGGTGATACTTCCAAAATTAATATACAAATTCAATGCAATTCCTATTAAAATCCCAATGACGTACATCACTGAAATACAGAAAACAGTCCAAAAATTTATATGGAACAACAAAAGACCTAGAATAGCCAAAACAATTCTAGGGGATAAAGACAATATGGGAGGGCTATCCATGCCGAACTTCAAACTCTACTACAGAGCTATAATCACAAAGACAGCATGGTACTGGCACAAAAACAGACCCGAAGACCAATGGAACAGAATAGAAGATCCAGATATAAATCCACAGGCCTACAACCAGCTGATATTCGACAAAGGAGCCAAAGACATACAATGGAAGAAACACAGCCTCTTCAACCGCTGGTGCTGGGAAAACTGGGCAGCCACATGCAGAAAACTAAAAGTGGACCCCAGCCTATCACCATGCACCAACATCAACTCAAAATGGATTAAAGACCTTAACATTAAACCTGAATCTCTGAAACTACTGCAGGACAGAGTAGGAGAGACACTTGAACTAATAGGCACAGGAAGGAACTTCCTGAACAGAGTCCCAGGGTCACAACAAGTTGGAGAGAGACTCGACAAATGGGACTACCTTAAAATAAAAAGCTTCTGCACAGCTAAATCTATCGCAACTAAGCTAGAAAGACAACCAACTAATTGGGAAAAAATATTTACCAGCAATATATCAGACAAGGGGTTAACATCCTGTATATACAGGGAACTCAAGAAACTAATCCCTCCCAAACCTAACAAACCAATTACTAAATGGGCAAGGGAACTAAAGAGGGACTTCTCAAATGAAGAAATAAAAATGGCAAAGAAACACATGAGGAAATGTTCATCATCCCTGGTGGTGAAGGAAATGCAAATAAAGACAACCCTGAGATACCACCTTACCCCAGTCAGAATGTCCCACATCCACAAATCAGCCAACGACAAATGCTGGAGGGGATGTGGAGAAAGAGGAACCCTATTACACTGCTGGTGGGAATGTACACTTATACAACCACTTTGGAAAGCAGTCTGGAGGGTCCTTAGAAAGCTAAAGATTGACCTCCCTTACGACCCAGTCATACCACTTCTAGGCATCTACCCTGAACAACAGGAACCAATATACAAGGACACGTGCACCTCCATGTTTATTGCAGCACTGTTCGCAATAGCTAGGATATGGAAACAACCTAGGTGCCCCACCACAGATGAATGGATCCAAAAATTGTGGTATCTATACACAATGGAATATTATGCAGCCATTAGAAATGACAAAATAATGGCATTTGCAGGGAAATGGATGGAGCTAGAAGGAATCATGTTGAGCGAGGTAAGCCAAGAACGAAGAGACAAACGGTACATGGTCTCCCTCATAAGTGGATGCTAAATCCAAAAGGTTAGTGATACGACAAAACTAACAGGACTTAAGAAACAAAGAACTCCCGCTCATCTGGTTGAACCACTACTAAATATCCTCATGCTGCTGATCACAAATATGGTATATAACATGTGAACACTGTTATATATTACAGACTGTGGTAGACAATTTGCTCCAGGGAAGTTAGAATGAACTTGTGACTTTGAAATTATGTAATCATTTAATCACAATCAAAAAAAAAAAAAAAAAAGAACCTCGGGGAAGGGAGGGAGGGAGGGGATGGTAGGGGGAAAACAATGGAGGGGGTAACAATGTTCAAGAGGAAGTGTACTCATAACCTCACTCATGTAACTGTGACCCTCTGTATAGTAGCTTTACAATAAAAAAAAAAAAAAAAAAAAAAAAAAAAATCTGATTATTCCTTTGCAGTTAGAGTAGAAGGTAAAAAAGTAAATTAAATGTGACACTTAAAAATTTCCACTTATTTATTGCCAGTCTTGGTGTGTGAACTCAGCGCCTGTGCACTGTCCCTGAGCTTCTTTTGCTCAAGGCTAGCACTCTACTACTTGAGCCATAGTGCCACTTCTGGCTTTTTCTATTTATGTTGTAGTGAGGAATTAAAACCAGGGCTTCATGCATGCTATGCAACCACTCTACCACTAAGCCACATTCCCAACCCTATTATTTTTTTGATGGTACTGGGATTTGAATTTAGGGCCTCATACTTGCTAGACAGGTGCTCTCCTACTTCAGCCATGCCTCCTATCCTTTTTGTTTTTTTGCCAGTCCTGGGGCTTGAACTCAGTGCCTGGGCACTGTCCCTGAGCTTCTTTTGCTCAAGACTAACACTCTGCCTGTTGAGCCACAGCACCACTTCCACTTTTCTGTTTATGTGATCCTGAGGAGTTAAACCCAGGGCTTCATGCATGGTAGGCAAGTACTCTAAAATGAAGCCATATTCCCAGCCCCCTTTTTGATTTGATTGTTGTTGTGGTGGTGGTGGTTGTGGTGGTGGTGGTGGTGGTAGTTGTTGTATGTGCTGGTCTTAGGATTGAACTCAGGGTCTGGCATTTCTCCAGATTATTTTACTCAAGGCTAGTGCTCTACCGCTTTAACCACAGTTCCACTTCAGGCCTTTTCTGAATAGTTTATTGGAGGAGGAAGAAAAGTCTCATGGCCTTTCCTGCAAGGGCTGGCTTTGAACTACAATGCTTAGATCTTAGCCTCCTGGGTAGCTGGGATTCTAGGTCAGAGCCACTAGTATCCAGCCCACCCCTTCCTTCCTTCCTTCCTTCCTTCCTTCCTTCCTTCCTTCCTTCCTTCCTTCCTTCCTTCCTTCCTTCCTTCCTTCCATCCCTTTTAGTCTGGGTGGTCTGAATGGGTTTCTTGTTTAGGTGAAATGACACAGTCATCATTTTAATTGTTGAGATGGTGATCTTATAAAGGTTTTGCATGGGCTGGTCTTGAACCATGACCCTGCTGATCTCAATCTTTCAATTAGTGGGATTACAGGTGTTAATCACCATATCTGTCCTGAAATAACTTTTTTTTTTTTTTTTACTATTATTAAAAAGGTGATGTAGGGCTGGGAAGGTGGCTCAGTGGAAGAGTGCTTGCCTTGCATGCATGAGGTCCTGGGTTCGATTCCTCAGCACCACATAAGCAGAAAAAGCTGGAAGTGGCGCTGTGGCTCAAGTGGTAGAGCGCTAGCCTTGAGCTGAAGAGCTGAGGGACAGCGCCCAGGCCCACGGTTCAGGCCCCACATCCAGCAAAAAACAAACAAACAAACAAATAAATAAAAAGGTGATGTACAAAGGGGTTACAGTTACATAAGTCAGATAGAGTTCATTTCTTTTTGGACAATGTCAACTCTGAAATAACATTTTTAAATGCCTAACTTGTCTATTTTAGAATTTATTATGGTTTATAATTGGTTATAAAGTGGTAGCAGGTAAAAATTTGTAATGTAGGGTCTGCTTTATGACTGATCCTGTAAACCACTACAGTAGAATGTAGAATGAGAGTAATTATGTTGTACAGCAGATGCACCCAATTCTTACAATTTAGATATGACCTTTAGTGTCATAGCTAATGAGATAATAAAACTGGAACTTTCTATTTAATTGTAAAAAGCACTCTGTCTGAAGGTTAATAACACTTGCATATTGTATCTATCTATCTTAGAATATGGTCCCTGCCTTTGTGGCTGTGGTAGGGTTCACATACGTAAAAAGACGTTTATGAAGTTTTTCATACCTGGAAAAGGGGATTGAGGGAAATGTTTTCTAATAGAATGGTGAGGACTTCCCTTCTTCTCTCCCTAGTCATTACTCTCCCCTGAGAACATCTAGGGAATCATTCTAGGAAGTCCAACATCTAAACAATAGGCATATAAGAAAGAGAACAGAAAAACACTGAAGGAAGATCATTTCATTTGCTTTGTTTTTTGGTGGTATTGGGGTTTGAATTCAGTGCCTTGCACTTACTTGTTAGGCAGGCCCTAAATACACCTCCTGCCCTGATTGTTGCTCATTCTCAAGATGGGGTCTTGAGAATTTTTCTGCCTAGATCACTTTCAGCCTCTTGAGTATGTAGGAGTACAAGCATGAGTGCTACCAGCACCCTGCTTCAAGTTGTTTGTTTATAAACAAATTAGCTAGCTAGCTTGCTTATTTACTGTTTGTTTGAGACAAGGTGCGGTCCCAGATGGGCTCACACTTGAGTTCTTTCTGCCTGGGCCACCCATATGCTGGGATCGTAAACATGTGCCACCATGTACAGTTGAAGATTACTTTTTTTTTTTTTTTTTTTTTTTTTTTTTTGTATTTTAATGCTTTTTTATTTCATGCATGTGTTTCTAACGCATTTATAAGATTATCTCTTTGTTGCTTTGTATGTCCCTCCACCACAGTATAACCCCTGCTTTCACTATATTTGATGTCAGTATAACTTGTGGAGGAGATGGGGAAAAACCAGTTGTTTAAGGATACAGGTGGACCTGTTGCAACAATGAGAAGTACAAGTTGTCATGTCGAAAACGAGTTTACAACATTGGTGCGGGGAGGGGGGGAGGATTGGGTGAGGGGGTAGGGGGGAGGTAGGGAAGGGATGTGAAGGGTAAACTAAGGAGGAGGCTGCAATGCTTGATAAGAAATATACGCATTATCCTGCCCATGTAATTGTAACCCCTCTGTACAGTATGTTCACAAAAAAAATAAAATTAAACTTAAAAAAAAAAAAAAAAAGAAAAAATGTAGTTTAAGAGCATCCTGACAGGAATAGAAAAAATTCACCTACCAGCCGGCACCAATGGGTCTATCCTGTAATCTTCACTGCTCATGAGGCAAGATCTGAGGACCATAGTTCAAAAGCCAGCCCCAGCAGGAAAGCCAATTAACCAGCAAAAATCCATTAGTGGAAATGTAGCTGAAGTGGCAGGACACCAGTCATAAGCCATAAGGCCAAGGCCCAGTACCAGTATACACTGATTAGCTGTATCAGAATATAGATCCTGCTGTACTAACTGAAAATCTATCATCCACAGCCTGTCTTGATGGATTATGTCTATGTATTCAAAATTAGTTGCTAGACCTAAGTACTACTCAGTCAGTGCTCCCCGCTATATAATGTTTATTTTGCAAGCTTCCCTCTGTAAAATGTGCCAAATACTAAGACTACAATCTGAGCAAATGCAGGGCTGACCTCCATTAGTTTTTTCAATACATTTACTTTCACTGGCCCAGCTCAAGGAAACAAGTCAATTACTCTGAAGATTGTTAGGTATTCAAAATAGAAGGCACTTCACATACTGAAACAAAAGTTAAAAACAGAACTAGTATTTATCAAACTTCTATAACCAATTAACTAGTCATGTTAAGCATAAGTTGAAGGCTTCTTGAATTTTTATTTTATGTACAAATATGGTCTTTCATTGGGCTTGAAGTCTTGAATAGTCCATTCACTTAGTCCAACTTAATGAAGCCGATGTCCTTCGCATACTGGCGGAAACACTGCCGGCACATGTTGAGCCCGTACTTCCGGATCAGACCGTGGCGATTAGAGCACACGCGGCAAGAGCGAGATCCCTGGCCGAATTTTCGGGGGTGACTCCAGTAGAGCTGCTGGTGACCCATCTTGCTTCCACAGGTCCAACGAGGAAAAAGGCTGAAGATTACTTTTTTTAAAAGGATAAAGCTGATTTTATTAGAAAAAAAAAATTAATGCTAGCCCTCTATTTCCTTCTCAAGAAGCAACCTCTCACTGTTAAGTCTACATGTGAAACTTAATAGTGTATTTCAGTTTGAGTTTCCTATCCCTTTTAAATAAAGAATGAAAAGCTTCAAAAGTATTTTGTGCGCTTTAGGACATTTTGTTGAGTTGGGAAAAGATGATATCCTATTAACTTAAAGTTAGTAATTATTAATCTGATATCATCTAAGAAAGGGAATATAAGGTTGGCGGTAGAATGTGTGTGTGTATATGTCCATACATTTAGTGTTTTTTGTTTTTCTTGACAGTGCTAGAGTTTGAACTCCGGGCCTGTGCTTGCTAGCCAGTGGTTCTACTACTTGAGCCATGCCCCACTCCCTTTTACTTGAGATTTTTCATATATTAGCTCTCATTTTTACCACAACTGGCCTTAGATCATGATCTTCCTATGCCTCTCACATAGTTGGGAGGTCTGGTGTATCTGTTTGTTATGTTTGCAGTATCACTGATTTTTTGCCTGCGTTGGACTCTAAAACTGCTATCCTCCTGAGTAGCTGTGATTACAGATGTGAGTGAAGTAGCATACCTGGCTCATTTGTGGTTTTTATGAAACAAAATCTCACCATGTAACTCAGGCTGATCTTGAATTGTCAGTTCTCTTATCTGAGTTTCCAGAGTGCTAAGGTGTTGTGGTCATGGGCCACCACACCCAGAAGAATTTGTTTTTAAAGATAACGTGATATCTTTTCACACCTCTATAAAGCATAAAGTTTGGGTGTTCATTTGGGTACGCTGTACCACTCTTCTAATATGTCTTTTTTGTTCATTTATTTGTTGCCTAGTTGTTTGATGAGTTTCTACTATTAGGCCCTAGTCCTAGATTCTGAGAATAACATGTTGTGGGCTCTAGAGAACTTGAGTTTTGGCAAGAAATCACTTACATAAACAAGAACAGTAGGATAAATGCTAAAATAAAGATATGAACAGGCTGGATGCTGGTGACTCACACCTGTAATCCTAGCTTTACAGGAGTCTGAGATCTGAGGATCACAGTAGGAAAGTCTGTGAGATTCTTAGTGCCAATTAATCACAGAAAAAGCTGGAAGTGGTGCTGTGGCTCTAGTGGCAGCTCACTAGCCTTGAGCAAAAGGGGCCCAGGGACTTCAAGACCAGCAAAGAAAGGGGTGGGGAGGGAGGGTGAGAAGGAGACAGTGTAAAAAGGTAGAATAGCTGGATGCTGGTGGCTCATGCCTGTAATCCTAGCTAGCTACTCAGGAGGCTGAGATCTGAGGATCAGTTTGAAGCCAACCCAGGAAGAAAAGGCCATGAGACTCACCTCCAATTAAAAAGCTTGAAGTGGAGGCGTGGCTCAAGTGTTAAAGCACAAGCCTTGACCAAAAGCTCAGGGATAGGAGGGCACAGGCCAAGCCTCAGTACTGGTAACTGGCACAAAAAGTAGAAATAGTTCTTTTCCTGTCTACTGGGGAAAGGTTGACAAAAGCTGGACTTTGAGGCACTAGTATTCTCTTTTTCATGTACTTCTGTCTTATTTGTTTTCTTTGCCACCTGCACACGCCTCAAAAGGAAGAGCTGAGGAGGAAAGTCGTTACTTTGGTATGGTGAGTTAGCAAAGACAGCTTAGCCTTTATGTATTGAAATTTGCTATGGGGTAGGAAATCAAACACTTGAGGAAATAAAGCTAATGAATGTTAAGCTAGCATCTGTCTGCCCATCCTAACCCTCCCTCCCTGTCAGTGCTGGTAAAAAGCTGTAGTATTCTGTTTTACTACCTAGGTGAAGCAGGGTAAATCATTTCTTTGGTTTCCATTTTCTGCTGCCTTAAAAATGGGAAGATTGGATTAGATGACCATTTCCTGTTGTTTGCTTCCTACTAATAACAGTGATCAAAAGCACTTATAAACACAGGACTAAATGAAGTAAATAGATTTCTTTACATAGTTTCATACATTATGGCGTGTAGATTGAATTCCTGGATTTTTAGTCTAATCTTCCAAGTCAAACAAGGGTAAATAATATATGTCCAGCCTTGTTTTCTGCCTAGCGGTTTAGCTGGATTTGAATTGTCACTGCTGCTTAGCTATGGCATCAAGAAACTTACTTAACTTTTGTGAACTCTGGTCTCTTTATATAAAGCAGAAAGGATAATACCTTGTGGGATATACTATAATTATAACTTACATGAACATATCAAATTAAGCTGGTCAAAAAGCTATTCTTTTGAGTCTTACAAATTCCAGAGTTAATATAGAATGTAATACCTCATAATATGATATTGTTAGCCTACCACCTACATTTAGTATTTGAGGTGAGCTGTTAATATATTATTATATTTTTTCCCAAGAAACCAGAAATGTTCTTTTGCCATTTAATAGTACATTTTCCTGGAATACAGTAACTGCTTGTTAAAATATCTGACAATTTCACTGAAACTGTTGACTGAAGTGAGAGATGGTTCTACATGATGCATGTTTTTTCTCACATCTTTCATGATCCTGGGTGGAACTCAATGAATTTATGAACATTAGTTTTAAATTTCTTTGGTTATTTAAGAGATTAAATGAAGAGATTAAATTTGAAATAATTAGGATTGTAAATGAGTTGCCTTGACACTAACTATAAAGAGGGATTATAATGAAATATTTTTAAATATTGTACTCTTTTTGAGACTAATGTTTTGCATTTTATTTCTTCTCCAAGCAAATGGTTATGAGCCTTAGAGTTTCTGAACTCCAAGTACTGTTGGGCTACGCTGGGAGAAATAAGCACGGACGCAAACACGAACTTCTCACAAAAGCACTGCATTTGCTAAAGGCTGGCTGTAGTCCTGCTGTACAAATGAAAATTAAGGAACTCTATAGGCGGCGGTTTCCCCAGAAAATTATGACACCTGCGGACTTGTCCATCCCAAACGTACATTCAAGTCCTATGCCAGCAACTTTGTCTCCATCCACCATTCCACAACTCACTTATGATGGTCACCCTGCATCGTCACCGCTACTCCCTGCTTCTCTTCTGGGACCTAAACATGAACTGGAACTCCCACATCTTACATCAGCTCTTCACCCAGTCCATCCGGATATAAAACTTCAAAAACTACCATTTTATGACTTACTGGATGAACTGATAAAACCCACCAGTCTAGGTAAGATTATTATATAAGAATATTTGGTTATTTTGTGGGATAGAGATTTTATTTTAGATTTATAGCTTGACTCAGTTTATTTTTCATAATGAAATTTATATTCAATTCTAAGCATTAAGATGATGAGAATTTTTCAATTTTACATGAAATCAAATGCATAAAAGCTGCCTTTCTGATGGGGGAAAATGGTGATAATAGTGATGCTGTTGATGCATTTCAAGAATATAGATTTCAAAGAATAGTTTGTTAACTTAATTTTACAATAACCTTTGTAAGTTAAAAAATTAGAACCAGGGCTGGGAAGGTGGCTTAGTGGTAGAGCGCTTGCCTTGCATGCCTGAGGGCCTGGGTTCGATTCCTCAGCACCACATAAGCAAAAAGAAAAAAGCCGGAAGTGGCGCTGTGGCTCAAGTGGTAGAGCGCTAGACTTGAGCTGAAGAGCTGAGGGACAGCGCGCAGGCCCAGAGTTCAGGCCCCACGACCGGATCCAAAAAAAAAAAAAAAAAATTAGAACCAAAGTTACTACATCTCTGAATTGAGTTCCTAATTTTCAGGTGTGGATGACATCAAGAAAAAACAAAGGCTGTAAATAGATTCGATTAATGAGGATGATTTTACTTATTATAAAAGGAGATTTGAACATTGATATGTAGTATGTAAATTACAGTTTATTTATTTATTTTGGCTAGTTGTGGGACTTGGAAATTGGAGTCTGGAGTTCCTAAACTCTTTTGCTCAAGGCTAGTTCTCTACCACTTTGAGATACAGCTCCACTTCTGGTTTTCTCAATAATTTATTGGAGATAAGAGTCTCAATGTGCCTTTGAACCACAGTTCTTAGGTCTCAGCCTCTTGAATAGCTAGGATTACAGGAATAAGTCACTAGTACCCACAGGTGAGTTTTGCCAAGTGGGTATGTATGCTTTGTAGGCACGCACATGTAATATATAATTTAAATATAAATATCTTTTATATTGTATATGTTAACATAGAATATTTTAAAGTATAAAATATATTTTCACATCCTTTGATTAATTTGTCTAGATAATAACAGTAACAGGACTTGAACTCAGGGTCTGTGTGCTGTCCCTGAGCTTTCTTGCTCAAAGCTAGCACTCTACCACCTGAGCATTTTGGTGGTTAATTGGAGATGAAAATCTCATAGACTTCTATGCCCAAACTGACTATGATCCTCAGATCTCAGTCTCCTGAGTAGGTGAGCAGTTTTACACATAATTTCTTTAATGTCACCTTTCTTTTTTTTTTTTTTTGGGTCCAGTCGTGGGGCCTGAACTCTGGGCCTGGGCGCTGTCCCTCAGCTCTTCAGCTCAAGGCTAGCGCTCTACCACTTGAGCCACAGCGCCACTTCCGGCTTTTCTCTTTTTGCTTATGTGGTGCTGAGGAATCGAACCCAGGGCCTCGAGCATGCAAGGCAAGTGCTCTACCACTGAGCCACCTTCCCAGCCCTAATGTCACCTTTCTTTAGCTAATATAGAATGAAAGTGACCCAGTTTTGAACTGTATTGCATTTTTTTTGTAATATATTTAAAATATCAGACTTCCAAAATGTTGGTTTGTTGTTATAAGTCAGTGGTTGGCAAACTGAAAAGCTACCTCTAGCCTTTGGCTTCTTTTTATGTAGCTCTGAGCTTTAAGAACTTTTTTTTTTAATTCCTGAAAAGTTCATAACAAAAGGAATATATAATAGGGAAAACCTAAAATATTTACTTTCTGGCTGTTATAGAAAAAGGTTGTCAATTCCTATTTTGTGCCCTTAAAAATTTCAGTTTGGGGCTGGGGAGGTGGCTCAATAATAGAGTGCTTGCTTCACATGCATGAGGCCACGGGTTCAATTCCTCAGTACCACATAAACAGAAAAGGCTGTAAGTGTCACTGTGGCTCTTAATGTTGAGGGGAAGAGCTGAGGGACAACAGCCAGGCTCGGAGTTAAAGCCCCATGACCAACCAAAAAAAAAAAAATCAGTTTGGAAGATTGGTGTGTGAGACATTTTGGAGAACAATTGTAGAACACTTTTGAAATTTTGAGCTGGGCACTGGTGGCTCATGCCTGTAATCCTAACTACTAAGGAGCCTGAGATCTGAGGACTTTGGTTCAAAGCCAGATCATGATGGCAGGAGAGTCCATGAGACTCTTACCTCCAGTTAACCACCAGAAAACTTTGAGCTGTGGCTCAGAGTGGTAGAGTGCTAGCCTTGAGCAAAAGAGTGTAAGGTCAGAACCCCAGGTCCTGGGTTCAAGCTCCATGATCAACCAAAAAAAAAAAGAAAAAGAAAAGTTCTGTCTTTGAATAAGGTTTAATATATTTAGCAAAACTTATCAGAATAAATAAAGCTGTCGGAATCATTTTCCAACATTTACATTGTTTGAATTGCAAGTGTTTTTGTTTGTTTGTTTGTTTGTTTTCTGCTTATGTGGTGCTGAGGAATTGAACCCAGGGCCTCATTCATGCAAGGCAAGCAGTCTACCACTGAGCCACCTTCCCAGCCCCTGAATTGCAAGTTTTAAAATAAGAAGATACTTATTAAGAACTAACCTAATACTTAATTTACAAAATGAATTTGCTGAAGTCTCTTTTTGGTTAGTAGTCTGTGTGTATATATAAACAATTTTTTTTTCACAGAAAGGATCTTTTGTACATAATACTGTATGAATATCCTTGATTTTTTTTGTTTGTTTGGTTTTGGTTTTTTGCCAGTCCTAGGGCTTGAGCTCTGGGCCTGGGCACTGTCCCTGAGCTTCTTTTGCTCAAGGCTAGCACTCTACCACTTGAGCCACAGTTCTGCTTTTGGCTTTTTCTGAGTAGTTTATTGGAGATAAAAGAGTCTCATGGACTTTCCTACCCAGGCTGGCTTCGAACTGCATTCCTCAGATTTCAGCCTCCTGAATAGCTAGGATTGCAGGTCTAAGCCACCAGAATCTGGCTTACACGATTTACCTTATTTATTTATTTATTTTATTTATTTATTTAGGTCTGGTCATGGGGCCTGAACTCGGCCTGGGCGCTGTCCCTCAGCTCTTCAGCTCAAGGCTAGCGCTCTACCATTTGAGCCATAGCGCCACTTCTGGCTTTTTTCTTTTTACTTATGTGGTGCTGATGAATTGAACCCTGGGCCTCAGGCATGCAAGGCAAGCGCTCTACCACTGAGCCACCTTCCCAACCCCTAATTTTTTTTATTATTATTATAAATGTGATGTACAGAGGGGTTACAGTTACTTAAGTAAAGAATATGTTTCTTTTGGATAATGTCACCCCTTCCCTCTTTCTCTCCCAATTTTTCCCCCATCCTCACACACAAATTGTATAGTTCATTTTGAACTTAGTGTCTAATGAACACCACTGCTGCATTTGTTCACCCTTCGTCCCTCCATTTCTGTGCCTCCCCTTACACTTCCAAAGACTCAAAAAAAAAAAAAAAGAAAGAAAATGAAAACAACAGCAAAGAAAAAACCTCTTTGTTTCCATTTCCTGATGATTTGCCTTTTATTTTTTCTCTTAATGTAAAATCTTTCATTGTCTGTCTGATATATATGTGTGTTTATGTATACACACATGAATGTATACATACATACACACATGTATATATCTTTAAATCCTGTAACTATATGAATTATGTGTATGCATAGAATTAAAGTAAAAGTAATTAAAGTAAGGCAAACATTTTGACTATGCATAGAAAGATCTTACCAGAAAATAATTTGTGGAATTTTATTGACTCAGTAAATGTTTGTTTCAGGGGAATGCTCAGTGAATCTGGGAAGTATTTACTGAAGAAAAATTCAGAGTATTCTCCAGGGTTTATTAAAATGAGCACATTTTTAAGGTTCCGTGTTCATAGATTCTTTAATGTTATTAAAAGATTATTTCTGTGCTTGTGAATTTACTTTCCTGGATTATTATTTTTGCCAATAGATAATTGAAGCAAACAATGTTTTCTGAAAAATGAGATCACTTTCATCCTTCTCTTTGTTTCTAAACATATAAAATCAAGGTTTATTGAAATTAGTTTTGACATATATCTGCTTTATGATCAGAACTGTCACTTGAGTTTGGAATGGTAGGTAGATTTGATTTTTGATTCCCCCCCCCCCACACACTTTTATTTTTACTATAAATACTAGTCTTAAGTTCACTTTAAAATGTTCAGAGGCTGAGTGTGTTGGTACATGCTATAAAAACATTCAGCTTACATTTGAACATGTTTTTTTTTTTTTGTTTTTGAGATAAGGTTTTACTGTTTGACCTAAGCAGTTCTAGAACTCAAGATCCTCCTATACCCTAGAACTCTAGAACTCAAATACCCTCCTCTGGGGACTGGATTACAGGCATGCACCCACTATGCCTAGCATGAATGCTTTTCTGTATTGTTGTATTTCCAAGTAAAGTTGAAGCAATAGGTCTGATAAGTCATATTTGCTTAAATTATTCTTATGTATTCTTTTTTAATATATATTTTATTGTAAAGATACTGTACAGAGGGGTTACAGTTACATGAGTAAGGTAATGAGTACATTTCCTATCGAGCATTGTTACCCCCTCCTTTGTGTTTCCCCTACCATCCCTTCCCTCCCTACCTCCCCAGCTACTCCCCCCCCCCCAAGTTGTAAAGTTTGTTTTCAACATAGTGTCTTGTACATCTCGTTGTTACAATGGGTCAACCTGTATCTATCCATTTCAGCATTTTGTTCTTTCCCTTCCCCTTTCCAAATTAGAAAAACGTATATACAAGATGTACAGCACAAAAATATAGACCGCTTCACAAATTTGCTTGCCATCCTTGCACAGGGGCCATGCTAATCTTCTCTGTATCATTCCAATTTTAGTATATGTGCTGCCGAAGCGAGCTCTCTTATATATTTCTTATTTGGGAGAGAGCAGTAATGAGGATTGAACTTGGGGCTTTGTACTTGGTAGGGAAGTTCTCTACCATTTCAGCTGTGTGCCCAGTCTTACTTGCTTTTAGTTTCGTTTTTCTGATTCGCTCTCATTTTGCCTGGGCTGGCCTCAGACCCTGATTTTCCTACTTCTGCTTCCCAAGTAGCTAATATTACAGGCATGCCCCTTCATGCCTGGAGTTTTTGCTTATATCTTTTGTGTTCTTTTTAGCAGTACTGGGGTTTGAACTTTGTTTCATACTTTCTAAACAGGAGCTCTTCTTCCATCCTTTTTTTTTTTTTTAATTTTATTTTTTTTGTGTGTGAACATACTGTACAGAGGGGTTACAATTACATGGGCAGGACAATGCGTACATTTCTTATCAAGCATTGCAGCCTTCTCCTTTGTTTACCCTTCACATCCCTTCCCTACCTCCCCCCTACTTCCATCCTTTTTTTAAAGGGACTTTTTTTTTTTTTTTGGTTGGTCATGGGGTTGAACTCTGGGCCTGAATGCTGTCCCTCAGCTCATCAGCTCAAGGCACTCTACCACTTGAACCACAGCACCACTTCCAGTTTTCTGATGGTTAATTGGAGATAAGAGTGTCACAGACTTTCCTGCCTGGGCTGGCTTTGAACTTCAATCCTCAGATCTCAGCCTCTAAGTAGCTAAGGTTACAGGCTCTAAAGGGACTTTTTGCTGATAATTATTTTAGTATAAATAGAGAAAAATTAATTTTTGTTAAAAAAAAGAAAAGTATTTCCAGGCAGGGAATGAGAGTAAAAGACTACAAATTTTTATTTATTTTCTTATTGGGTAGATACTAAGACTTGAACTCAGGGCCTTACACTTGGCTTTCTTGCTTACAGCTGGCGCTCTACCACTGTGTCCCATCTCTGAGTTCATGCCAATCTTTTAGTTGAGAATTAGATGTGAAGATGATCTTTCTCTCTTTTTGGTCCTACTACATTCCAGTATTGGAAATTACTTGGATGCTACAGACTGAAGAATCATAAATATTAGGACACATCTAAGTATCAACACTGGATGTCATTCTTCAATTTGTGTTTAAACAAGTCGTTTATGTTTTATCCTTCTCTTTTTTAGGTTTTGCAAAGTGGTTTCTATGTTTATGAAACAGTCTTCCATTAAATATCAAGAACATTTGAGCTTGGTTATAAGCAGTTTTTATTTGACGTGAGGTGGTGTATCAATACATGCTAGAGATGACCAGCAAGCCAGGTGTGCTGGGTTATTGTCTCAGTACTTTTTTTTTTTTTTTTTTTTGGGGGGGTCCGGTCATGGGGCCTGAACTCTGGGCCTGGGCGCTATCCCTCAGCTCTTCAGCTCAAGGCTAGTGCTCTACCACTTGAGCCACAGCGCCACATCCGGCTTTTTTCTTTTTGCTTATGGGGTGCTGAGGAATCGAACCCAGGGCCTCATGCATACAAGGCATGCGCTCTACCACTGAGCCACCTTCCCAGCCCGTCTCAGTACTTTTTAAGACTAAGTTGCCCTACCCTTTTATTTTACAATAAGTATTGAATCTGAGGCCTTGTGCATTCCAGTCAAGCACTCTGCCACCAGCTTTGTAGAGTTTTGCAGCCTTAGGCTTGGAAAAATATATGAATAAGTTATATAACAAGTTTTGAATTTGTGAAGTTGGGTTTTACTTTAGGGAAAAATAAAAGCAACAAATGCTTCAATACTTCTATCTAATTAAAATGATCCATCTTGTTTTGGTTTGTGTAGTGCTGGTATGATTTCTCCTAATTTTATTTTGTCTTTGTTTTTGTCAGTCCTGGGGCTTAAGCTCAGGGCCTGGGCACTGTTCCTGAGCTTCTTTTTTGCTCAAGGCACTCTCCCACTTGAGCCACAATACCACTTCTGGCCTTTTCTGTTTATATAATACTAAGGAATCGAACACAGGGCTTCATGTGTGCTAGGCAGGCACTCTAACCACTAAGCCACATTCCCAGCCTCTCCTAATTTTAAAAATATTAGTTTCTGTTTTTTGTTTTTAACTAAGAGCTCTTCTGGCATTGGATTATATTTCTTTTTAATTTTTTGATAATTGAGTTTTTCTTCTTTCACATGTTAATTAAAAACCAGTACCTGGAGATCAAGTGGTGTAAATTCAAGAAAACAGGCTCTGATAAGTACTGGAAAGTGCATGCACAGACCTTAGGATCACTCTGATATTAGAAAAGTTTACCATTGGACAGCTCTGGACAAGCTATGTTCTACTATACTTGAATTTGGGGAAATCAAAAGCACTAATTTTTCTATAATTGAGTTTTTTTCTCCAGGTACATTATTTCTTATTGATACAGCACTGATTTTTGATATTCAAAACAAATGTAAGATTTACCTTCTAAAGCTTACAGTCATTCGTAGATAGTACTCTGTCTTTTTTTTTTTTTTTTTGGTCGGTCGTGGGGCTTGAACTGTGGGCTTGGATGCTGTCCCTATGCTCTTCAGCTCAAGACGAGCGTTCTACTGCTTGAGCCACAGCACCACTTCTAGTTTTCTAGATGGGGTGGAGGTTAATTGGAGATAAGAGTCTCACGAACTTTCCTGCCCGGGCTGGCTTTGAACCTCGATCCTCAGATCTTAACCTCCTGAGTAGCTAGGATTACAGGCATGAGCCACCAGAGCCCAGCTAGTATTCTGTCTTTACCTAGTGATTTAAATATTTTTATTAATGCTTGTAGTCTAGAAACCCTGAGGCATCCAGTTTGTTTTAATAAATGAATGTCTGTGTACTTGAATGTAATCTTAGTAAGTAAGAGCAGAAGGCTAAGCAAGGAAAAGAATCTTGACAGAATCAGTAAAAACAAAAACAAGCATGGGTTTTTTAAGCATTTTAAAAAATTAGCTTACAATAGTTATACAGAGGGGGATTTCATTGTTATATTTCCACATGTCTATAATATATTCCAATCAGTAACCCCCCATGACCCTCCTTTTCCCTTCCCAAAACAATTTCAACAGATTTCCTTGTTTTCATGATTGATTGTATAGTTATAAATGTGAAACAATTTTTTAAATTGAGAGAATGAAAGAATTACAAAGAAACCCAACATTTAAGATATCTCTCTCTCACTCTCTCTCTCCCTCCTCCCCCTCTCCCTCTCCCCCACTTTACTTTTCTCTCTTTCACATTTTGGGTGGAGGTTGAGAAAGGATCTTGTTATATAGCCCAGGCTGACTTTGAACTCTTGATCCTACTGTCTCAGCCACTGGAGTGCTAGAATTATAAGTGTTAATCATCATGCCTGACAACATTAAGATGTATGGAATGTGAAAATGAAATAGCATATAGTTTTTGGAATACAGTGTTTCAGAATTTGCTGGTAGGTTTTGCCATCATCTTTTGGCTCAAGCTCTTGAGCACAAATTGAGGAAATTTGTAGACCTGGCAGCTTGGAGGACTTTGGGATGGTAAGATGGTACCAAGAAAAAAAAGAAAAGAGCAAAATTTGGCAGTATTGCTTCCTCAGGCCTTTTTTTTTTTTTTTTTTTTTAAGACATTTTGTTGATAAATACCTGGTACTGAAAGATAAATTTTAGCCATGTCCTTTCTAGAAGGCTACTTTTTATTCTGACTGTGTTTACAGATAACCCAATAGTTTTGCATGAACATTAGCTATTCTAGTGTTTTGGCATCACTACTAGCTAAATTTATCAAGACTGGAATGTAATTAAGCCTTAGATGTGCCAGAGAAGACAGTATTGAAGTGCAGAAGAAACTGGATGTTGAATGTAGCATTAAGTTTAACTACATTAAGATCTCTGACTTCTTGTCTGTTCAGGAGAGTCTAATTTCTGGAAATAAAAGTTTTAGTTTTGTTCTTAAATTTTATTTATTTCATGGTAGAGCATCAGCCTTGAGCAAAAAAGCTAAGCAGTTGACTTTTAAATGTTTCCTACCTCCTTCTACAGTACCCTCTGTAAGTATCTGTTGTCTTTTTTTCCTAACTGGAATTGTCTTCAAGCCTGCAAGTGTACTTTCATTATGGTAAACACCACAAGACACTTAAGTTTTCTGTAAGAGAAAACAACCTGACCTATGGAACAAAGATGGTCAGCTTCTAAAGTCAATTATTAGCTCAACTGCTAAAACTTCCTGAAATTGTCCATCAGTCAAAATTATGGACCATATTTGCATATAGATAGAACCTAGTGAACTTTCCTCCAGCCTGTTAGGTCAGATAGCTGTTTCTTTGGGTGATCACAGGTGAAATTAGCCTATATTTATGGGCCATCTTTATATGATAACCTCTTATGATGCTTGCAAGACTGTCATCTTCAGCATGGGCTACTCATGTCATAAGAGGTAAACAGAGATTATCAAGGAAACCATACTTTATTTTCCTTCCTGCCTTTCTTAGTCAATCTGGATGGATGGTTTTATTTTTGGCTATTTGCAACTGTAGGGGAAAGATGGTTTGGCAAAGTGGCTAAATCTAAGAAATCTACCAGGTGCTGGTGGCTCACTCCTGTAATCCTGCCTACCCAGGAGACAAAGCTGAGGATTGTGGTTTGAAGCCAGCCTGAGCAGCAAAGTCTGTGAGATTCTTATCCTCCAGTTAACCACCAAAAAGCTAGAAATGGAGCTGTGGCTCAAGTGGTAGAGTTCCATGTTTGAGCAAAAAAGCTAAGGGACAGCACCTAGGTCTTGAGTTCAAGCCCTGGTACAAAAAAAGAAGCCCACTTTTGCTTAAGCATTTTTCTTGGTTTGCTCCAGCAAATTAATCTTGCTATTCAGTTTGCACTAGTGAGCCTGAAGGGTTTGTGATGAAGGGGGGTATCAAGGATACAAGGGGCTATTTGCACAAACTTGCTTATTTGCAAATTTGGTATTTTTCAATGATTATCCATTAACATAGTTGTTTTCTTTCTTCTTTTTTCTTATTGGCTTGAACTCAGGGCCTGGGCATTATCCCTGAGCTTTTGTACTCAAGGCTAATGCTCTACTACTTGAGCCATAGCTCCATTTATGGCTTTTTGTGGTTAATTAGATATGAGTCTCACAACTCTCCTTGATCTTCAGATCTCAGCCTCCTGACTAGATAGGATTACAAGCAGGAGCCATCAGCTCCCAAGTTCAGATTATTTTTCTTAAAAGTATATTTGAGTATAGTTCCCATTCTGACTTTTGTGAGTCTCCTTACTCCTGAGAAGGGAATCACATTTCTTCTTGGTATCTCATTTCTTTTTGTTGAACATCTTTTTTGTTGTTTGTTTGTTTGTGCTTGGGTGTTGGACCTTTTTTGCTCAAGACCAATGTTCTACCACTTGAGCCACAGCTCTATTTCTGGCTTTTTGAAAATAGTTTATTGCAGATAAGACTCTTGTACTTTTCTCCTAGGCTGACTTTGAACCACAGTCTACAAATTTCACCCTCCTGAGTAGCTAGGATTACAAACATGAACTACCTGCGCCCTACTGAAAGTGAACATCTTAGTTTGTAAGATTGATATTTCTTATGCTGTATATTTCAGAAGTACTAGTAAATATCCAGATGTCTGGAATTTGTGATTCATCTGTTAACATAAAATCAGTTATGGGCAAATGCTAAGTGTTTTTATATGTAATTGATATTTATTTAGAGCTTTTCCTTTGTTCATGAATTGAATTTGCTATTCAAGTTTTAATACTTATTCATTTAAGAAAGAAAATATTTAATACCTTGCAAAGTGGCCTGTAATCCTAACTACTCGGAACCTGGGGCAGGATTACAATTTCAAGGCCAGCCCTGGCAACTTTATCTCAAAAACTAGAAACAAAAGGGCTGGAGGCTTGGCTCATACAACTGACTGTAATGAAATATAAGTTGGTTAACGTTTATAAACATGAAGAAGGGTAATACAGAAATACTTAACTAGAGACAGTACATATTTTTGGAGAAAACTAAAGCTGAATTATATGCCTATTATTCTAGCTAAGCAGGAAGCTGATAGAGGAGGGTTGTATGTTTAAGGCCAGACTCAGCAACGTGGTGAGACCCTTGCTTAAAATATAAACAGGGCCAGAAAAAGTTAAAATAGCTTAACTTAATAAGTTTAGTGTAGATTAGTGGTATAGTACTTGCCTTACATATGCAAGGCCCTGAGTTTAATCCCCAGTGCTATAAAAATGCAAAGTCAATTCCTTTCAGTCTATATTACTTGGTAGATAATAAAATATTTTAGATAAAATTTCTCTAGAATTGTAGCATATAACCAGAAACTACTGGTTGTTACTCTTTACTTTTTTTTTTTTTTTGTCAGTTGTTAGGCCTGAACTCTGGGCCTGGGCACTGTCCTTCAGCTCTTCAGCTCAAGGCTAGTGCTCTACCACTTGAGTCACCACCCACACTTCTGGCTCTTTCTGCTTATGTGGTGCTGAGGAATCGAACCCAGGGCCTCATGCATGCAAGGCAAGTACTCTACCACTGAGCCACCTTCCAAGCCCAGTCATGTTGGGTTTTGGGTTTTGTTTTTTTTTTTTTTTTTGGTGGCACTGGGATTAGAACCCAGGACCTGTGCTTGCTAAGCAGCCATTGTACTGAAGAGCCTGCTCCAACTATGCTTACTTATTATTTTTGAGGTACTGGAGATTGAACTCAGGTTGCTCTGCCTCTGAGGTTACTAATCCTGTAGCCTCCATCTAGCCTCCATCTATGTCTTTATCATCCCATACTTTCATCATGGCTGACTCCTTCACTTTGTGGTCAAGGTAATATTTAAATTCCACCTCTTTCCTTCCAAATCCCTGTTAACCTGCTCTCTTTTTCTATAGCATTGATTGCTTTCTAATGTCTTTTGCAGTGTGAATGACATAAAAGTATTGGTTTTGGTCTTTTGTTTATATATTTAAACAAGAGACCAATATCTTAAGAGATATTACATGCTTAATGTTTTTTGGTAAACAAGAGATTAATATCTTAGAAATATTAGGGCTGCACTGGTGGCTCATGTCTGTAATCCTAGCTATTTAGGAGGTTAAGATCTGAAGATCACAGTTAAAAGCCAGCCCTGGCAGGAAAGTCTGTGATACTCTTGTTTTTGTTTTATTTTGGGTCCGGTCGTGGGCCTGAACTCTGAGCATGGGCGCTGCCCCTCAGCTCTTCAGCTCAATGCTAGCGCTGTACCACTTGAGCCACAGCACCACTTCCGGCTTATTTTTTGCTTATGGGTGCTGAGGAATCGAGCCCAGGGCCTCAAGCATGCAAGGCAAGCGCTTTACCACTGAGCCACCTTCACAGCCCCAGTCTGTGACACTCATCTCCAATAAACCACCAGAAAACTGAAGTGGCGCTGTGGCTTAAGTGGTGGAGAGCTCACCTTGAGCTGAAGAGCTCTTGAGAGTTCCTGGAATCCTTACAAATTTAACTATAGGAATGGAGGAAAAAGGTAGTTTTTGTCCCAGCATTCCCAGGAAAAATCCTGAAATTCATTATGATTGAACTACATTAATTGACAAATTTAGCCCTTGACCAGCCAACCATTGCTGGGAGAAGGCAATGCACTGTCTGGTCTAGCCTTTGATCATATATTCTAACTGATTCTGGAGATAAAGCTGAGTAAATATTCAAGAAGTGTGTACTAGCTTATACACAGACTGTAATTAGTTTGTACAAAATGTGATCCGTGGATACCTAATGGGGCTAGCAGATAGTCTTTGACCAGACCCCATTACATTTTGAAACTTAAATATGTTTTTTTTTTGTTTTTGTTTTTGTTTTTTAGGGAAGTGGAGATGGGTAATGTTTTGAATGCAGGGCATGGTTTTTTCCACTTAAGAGCTGGCACTCATTCGAGCTACACTTCCACTTCTGGCTTTTTGCTGGTTAGTTGGAGATGCCCTCAGTTACTTTTCTACCCATGCTGGCTTCAAACCATGATCCTCAGATCTTGCCTCCTGAGTAGCTAGGTTTACAGATGTGAGCCACTGGCTGCCAGCTAAATTTAAACATTTTATTAGCATAATAACGTTCTATAAATCTTGAAATGGGAGATACTTTATGCAACAACTTCCCAAAATTCCTTCATTGTGGAGCAATTTTCTTCTTGAACTAGCTCAACTGAATTCTTACAGAACTATTAGAAATACTAGTATTCAGTTAGATTGAGTTAGAAAGTTGAAGAAAAATCTCAAATGAGAATAAAAGCAGCCAGGTGCCAGTGATTCACACCTGTAAAAATCATAACTACTCAGGAGGCTAAGAGCTGAAGATTAGTGTTCAAAGCCAGCCCCGTCAGGAAAGGCTATAAGACTCTTACCTACAATTAGCCATCAGAAAACCAGAAATGGCACTGTGGCTTAAAGTGGTAGAGACTAGCTTTAAGCGAAAGAGCTCAGAGACAGTATCTAAGCCCTGAGTTCAAGCCCCATGACTGGCAGTCCCCTCCTACCCCCCCCCCCCCCCAAAAAAAAAAAAGGTCTGGGAAAAGAACAAAAGCAAAACATTTTTCAAATGCACACTTACTTGAAGAACAAAATTTTTTGGTGGTTACTAGAGTTTGAACATGACCTGTCACTTGTTAAGCAGGTCCTCTACTACTGAGCAATGCCCTCAAACAATACCTTTTTTTTTTTTTTAAACCAGTTATTTTTCTATTCCTGTCCACACATGTGTCTGGACTACAGTCCTCTATTTTAGGCTTTCTGTTGTTGCTGGACTATCAGGCACACACCACCGCATCTAACTTCAAGAGTCTCATGGACTTTCTGTTTGGGCTAGCCTGGAACCATGTTCCTACCATAGCTTACCAAGTTGCTAAAATTATTACACAAGTCACTAGTACTGAAGAAAACAAATGTTTAGTTCCCTAAACACTAATATATAGAAAAGTCTTTTGAAAGATACATCTACATTTTTCTGGTTTGAGAAGTGAAAGGAAGAAGAGATTTTTGTCAAATGATTCTGAAGTTTGTGTTGTTATGGGCTCTTTTAACTTCAAGGAAGAATAATACCTCATTATATAAGAAAAGATATATAGGGGTGAAAACCAAAATGAAACAGTTGCGATTATAAACTTTATTTGATCAGTTGTCTTTTCTAACCTCTGTGGTACTTTATGTCTTTGTAAGCATCTATTATGTTCGTTTCTAGTTAAAAACCTTCCCCCATGTTTCAGACTTTAAAATCCCCCAAGAAACTGGTTTAGATTGATTGTGGTTAATCTGTCAACTGATGAGTGGATCCCTTCATTGGTTGCCAGAAGTTGGGCCACCCATTGGAAAATCATACTTTCTGTGATGACACTACTGTTGTTCTGTGCAGAGAATTCTTAGAGCTACTTCTATGGAAGTGGAGAGGACTAGGAATACCCAGCTGGAAGAGGAAAACATGTGGTTGTTAGTTGCCTTAACTAAAATGTCCAAAATAATAAAAGAGAAAAATAAGATGAAGGCCATGACACACAGAAAATTTATCTAGATAGACATACAGGAACTGAAGTGGAAATGGTGCCTGCATAATCAGTGAAATTTCTAACCAGGGGCATGAATAAGGCATTAAATTGTTCAGGAGTAGCTGATTGAACATTAAAAAGTTTCTTCTATGCAATGCAATAGCAATGTAGAAATTATTTAAAGATTAAATACTTAAAATATAAACAATATCAAGAAAGTATAGATTGCATTCAGACAAATGTGTAATAATTAAATAGCATTGGAGGGAGGATAGAGTTTTCCCTAGGATAAACCTAAAGCAAATCATTAGGATTTTACTTTAGAGACTCAAAACAAAAAGTTTATTACATTAAATGGCAAAATAAAGTAAGGGGAGATATTTGCAGTGTGTGACCATTATTACATATCTTTAGCACATGAAGAGGAACTGGAAAGAATTTGTGTGTGGATGGGAATGTTTTTTCCACTGAGCCATTGTACAGCATTAATATAGTCCATATTCACTCACATTTTCCTAAATGACTATTTTATGCCTAAATCTCTCACTGTACATTCCTGACAAGTACTGTTATACCTTAAAGCTTTGGAAAAAGCTTTGCTTTTTATTTCTTCCTCACCGAAAACATGGAACTTATCGAAGATAACTTCTATCACATGCAAATTTCATTCCCACTTGTCTGCACCTCTGCCCATGCTGCTGTGCTGTTCCATGACTTCAGCTGGTCTTCAGATCGCTAGCTGAGGCCAGTCCCTAACATTTATTGCTTAGCAATTCTTCAACTCCACAGCATCATCAGAGGGTTCTGTATTTTCTTTCTTTTTTTAGATATTATTACTTGCTAACAACTTTATGCTAATATTTCTGTTGCTTTTTTAAAAAAATTACTTTTCTCTCCTGGTGTGTGTGGGGGTAGAGGGGTTGTGTGTGTGTGAGAGAGAGAGAGTGTGTGTGTGTGTGTGTGTGTGTGTGTGTGTGTGTGTGTGTGTGTGTGTGAGAGAGAGAGAGAGAGAGAGAGAGAGAGAGAGAGAGAGAGAAGAAGAAGAAGAAGAAGAAGAAGACTGAGAGATTATGCCAAATGGGCACTGTCCCTGAACTTTTCTGCTCAAAGTTAGTACTCAGCCACACCTTCACTTCTGGCTTTTTTTTGGTAGGTAATTGGAGATAGGTATCATGGGATTTTTTTTTGCCCAAGCTGGCTTGGAACTATGATCCTCAGATCTCAGCCTCCTGAGTAGCTAGGATTACAGGTGTGAGCCAATAGTGCCCGACTTCAAGTGTTTTTTTGTTTGTTTTTGTTTTTTTTGGTTTGGTTTGGTTTGGTTGATTGTAGGGCCTGAACTCTGGGCCTGGGCACTGTCGCTGAGTTCTTCATCAGCTCAAGGCAAGTGTTATACTATTGGAGTCACAGTAACACTTCCTGTTTTCTTTTTCTTTTTGGGGGGAGAGGGTGTTGGAGGGTCCAGTCATGGGGCCTGGGCGCTGCCCCTCAGCTCAAGGCTAGCACTCTACCACTTGAGCCACAGTGCCACTTCTGGCTTATGTGGTGCTGAGGAATCGAACCCAGGGCCCCATGCATACAAGGCAAGTGTTCTACCACTGAGCCACCTTCCCAGCCCTACTTCCCATTTTCTAATGGTTAATTGGAGATAAGAGTCTCATGGACTTTCCTGCAGGCGCTAGCTTTAAACCATGATCCTCAGATCTCAGCTTCCTAAGTAGCTAGGATTACAGGTGTGAGCCACTGGCACCCAGCACACTCTTGTTCATTTACATTACTTTTTCTCCTGCTCCATCCTTCTGTTCTTAGCCCTCACCACAAAATTCCTTGACAGGGGTGTCTCAGTTCACTGTCTCTTTCTTTCTTTCCTTTTCTGTCATGAACCCTTTCCAAGTTGATTTTTTTCTAACCAAATGCCAAAGAAATTGCTGTCAATTTTTGTTATCAGTGACCATGGTTATAACACAAAATCCATGGTTTTTCCTAGGTTTGGAGAGTTAAAATTTAAAAAGTGAAGAATGACTATACAGCCCTGTAAAGTAGTTCACACATAAAAAAAACCAATAATGACATGAAAATAGTCAGCTTCTAGAATAGTCAAAGGAATGAAAATATAAAACGAGATGTTTTATAAAACGTCTATCTGGTGTTGGCAAGGAAATCTAGAACTATTTTATATTTCTAAGTGAGGAAAAACTGCATCAATGCAGTTTTGTATATTACACTGAGCTGTATATATCTATAATACATGTACATAAGTATGTACATTTCTTTTAATGAAATATCTAGACTATTTTCAACTGCTATTGTCAAGTAACAGAATTTTTGTGTTTTTTAAAACTTTAATGGTTTGTACTAACAACAACAACAGAGAAATTAAGAAAGAAAATTAGCATCCCTAGTCTTTTTTTCTGTTTTCTTATAAATAATAAACAAAAATTGGTCATTAAACTTGGTTTATAACTTGCTAGGTTGGTCTAACCAAGTTCTGCTTCTTAACCTCTCTGCCCTTTAAACAGTCTGCCTGCCAACTGTTAAGAGAATAGGTGGACAGGATAAAATATTTTATCATACTTTTAGCTTGCAAGTTGCCTAAGAATCTTTATTGGCCCATTCAATTAGTCTGCCAGGAGGCTACCTGCTAAATTCATATACTGATCTAAGAAATAACATAAAGATAAAATAGATGGAAAACATAGGTAAGGTTACTAAGGATGAGTTTTTAGGAACTTGTAATTAGGGTGTAATAAAATGAAACCAAAGGCTATGTATAGCTAAAGTTGAATAGTGTTGTATATTGTAACCATGTCTTATTTATGTTCTATATGAGTGGAAAAATTCAAAAGCAATTTGTCCTACTGCAAAGAAGTAAGCCAGGTTTCATTATGAAATATTTAGCACCTTGAAAATTAAAAAAATTAGTGATAGAATGCCAATTATGTGTTTTATACATCTATACACATATATGTACATGAAATAATACATTCATTTTTCTATAAGGTGTGTAAAAATTTTTAAAGCAATACATAATGTGAAGAATTTAAAAATAGAAATTACAAAGCATTTTAAATTCCTGTTTTGATTTCTCATTGCATAAAATGTAAATTTACTTAGATTTCCACTTCAGTATTTTATTTTGATTTTTGATTTAATATTGTATGACTGTCCTCATGTCATTTCTTTCCTAGAAAGTTCTCATTATAAAGATATTTGGTTAAAGCAGTGTGAATTTATTAATGATACAGTGTATGTCTTACTTTAGAGAACAAGTTTTCTATAATCATGTCTTAAAGTTAGTTGAGAGCCTAATGAGGTAGCCACATCATTCTAGTTATGTTTTTTAAAATTACATTGTTTTGGAGTTTTGTTTTGAGTAAAACAGAATTCATTAAAGATCTAAGGCTGACATTTGAGGGCTTAGTTTCGCTTTTTCCAAGACAGCAAAAATACTCTCTAACAGAGGACTATTTTTAGCTTTTCTTTCTGCTGGTTAGGTGGAATACCAAATATTTTTAGAGCAGTTGAAAATACAGCTTAGATTCTCAATGTCCCTATCATCAGAACCCAAAACCTTATTTTGTGTATCTATGTTTTATGTTCTGGTGTTTTGAATTTATATAGTTTGTAATAGGGTTCCTCCTTTTCTTTTTGGCCTAGTTTATTCCAATGTGGAACAATGTGATTTAAAAAAGGTGGGGGGAGTGAAATTTCTTTAAAAAAAAATTAAGTCACCACAGCTCCACTTCTGGCTTTTTGGTGCTTATTTGGAGATGAAAGTCTTATGGACTTTCTTGCCCAGGCTGGCTTCAAACTGTGATACTCAGATCTTAGTCTCCTGCGTAGCTATAGATGTGAATCACCAGTGCCTGGCTCTTTTTTTTCCTTAAGTAGTTGTAAAAAGTGATTACACTTTCTTATATCAGGTTATGAGTACAATGCATCTTGATTGATTCCACCTTGTTCATTCTTCTCCATCTCTCCTTTCCCATTCCTACCCTCAAAGCTACATAGTTCCGTTTTTACATAAAGTACAACGAATATAATGACTTCATTTGGTCTGGTCATTTCTTAAAGTGTGTTTTTATTTTTTTTTTTAATCACAGGTATGCCCATTCTATACTTATAACGCTATCTACTCTCTCCAGGAGAGGTTTCCTAACTAGTAGTCTACACACAGATCTCTTCCTAAACTCCAGATTTGTATTTCCTTATGGCTGTCTGTCTGTAAGTCAGCAGAAAGAAGCAATAGGAACTTACCTGGAGTGAATAGACTTGGAGGAAAAAGAACTGCAAGAGCAAAGGATGCATTCATGTGCATGGAAAAGTTTCTAAAAAACAGGATTCTTGTGGGAAGAACCAAAGGGAAAAATGGCCAAGTTGGTATAGTAGTCAACTTCATTGTAGTCAAACAGGCAAACTCTCTTTGGGGTCAATTTGGGCCAATTTCAACCATTGTATTGGGGATACAGTGTATCTTGGGAGAATTTATTCAGTTATTTTCTATTTTTCACTTTCTTTACTCTCACTTTGGAGTTCCTACTTCCAGAATGATTGCCTAGTTTTATCTAATTTCATTATTTGTCTTTTGTCATAATTTTACTTTACATGGGAGAATTTCTTGTGTTTATTCTTAACTTATTTGCTTTTCTTTTTCTGCAACAATACTTTTATACATAAATACTATTTTGCACTCTTTTTTTTCATCAATACTTGGTTAACTTTTTTATAATAAATCTTTTATTTCTGTAGATATTGATAACTTTTAAGAATCTTTGGAAGCTTTTCTAATCTCTGCATGATCTGGCAGCTTCCAGGGATTTTTTTTTTCTTTCTTACTATTATTTTGGTCTCTATTATTTCACATTTCAGGCTTTCCTCTTACATTAAGAGTGCCTGGTCATGTTAATGTATCTGGCCTTTCGTTTTTCCTTTGCAGTGCTAGGGAAGTTGAACCAGGAACCTGTTCTACCTCTATGGGTAGCACTGAGCTGTACTCCAGCCCCTAATCTTTGTTTTTTAGTCTGGATAAATCAGAATTTGTGGCCCTAATTTTGGTTTTGAGCTTTCATTTGAGGAGTTCTAATGGACCGTTTGCCCAATGAAAGAGGTGGCAGTTTTCCAGCTGCCTTAGAGAAGAGAAAGGGACCTGGAGATCTGGTTATCTCACAAACAATTTTTCAAGGAATTCTCCTTATTTAGCCATCTTGCTTTGCTCCCACTGCCAGCAAAGGGAAAATGGCCACACATTTAGAATCAGTTGGAAAGCTTTTAGAAAAGATTTAAATCATTTCTTTTTGGTCCGAAACTAAAACTCTAATTTGGTACCTGACTTTCACTCATTGGACTTTCACTCATTGGCTAGTGCTCTTCCAACTGCTTAATCTTATAATTAGTGAGACTGGTTGTGATTCAGGGTCAGATCTGTTCTGTTTGTATTTTCTAGTTTTCCAAGTTGAAAAAATCTTGTGGAACATTAAAAAAAACCACAGATTCTGAAAATATTACTTTATCTGTTAAAACATTCCAGATTCTAATTAAAATATATTCCATATTCTGCTAGAAATAATATAATTTCTTTAAATTTTGTTAGGAAAAATTAGCTGTACAGGGACTTCATTGTGAAATTTACATTATATGTATATAATGTACTTTTTTTTTTCTTTTTGGTTGATCATAGGGCTTGAACTCTGGGCCTGGGCGCTGTTCCTGAGCTCTTCAGCTCAAGGCTAGCACTCTACCACTGAGCCCCACAGCACCACTTCTGGCTTTTTCTGTGTATGTGGTATTGAGGAATTGAACCCAGGGCTTCATACATACTAGGCAAGCACTCTACCACTAGGCCACATTCTCAACCTGTATATAATCTATTTTGGTCAGATTTGCCTCGTCTTTGTTACGCTTTCTTAACCCTCTTCTCTCATCCCTCCCCCCTTAGAAATAATATTCTTTCTTTTCCTTTTTTTTTTTTTGTCAGTCATGGGGCTTGAGCTCTGGGCCTGGGTCCTATCCCTCAACTCTTCAGCTCAAGGCTAGCGCTCTACCACTTGAGTCAAGGCACCTCTTCTAGTTTTCTGAGTGGTTTATTGGAGATAAGAGTTTCATGGACTTTCCTTTCCTGCCTGGGCTGGCTTTGAACTGAGATCCTCAGATCTCAGCCTCCTGAGTAGCTAGGATTATAGGCATGAGCCACTGGCTCCTGGCAAAAATAATATTCTTTCTTACAGTATTGTGATTGAGAATGAATTTTCCTTAAGGTCTGAAGCTATTTGCATTCCAGCAAATAAGAAAGTAGCACCCCAAATTAAATTAGTCACATAATAGAGGACAGACTTGGGGAAGAAGTCACAAAATGCATATACAATAAGCCAATGGAGCTAGATTAAAAAAATCAAAATCAATAATTACAGTATAAAATGTGAATAATAATTTTCTCCCAAAAAAGAAAATTAAATACAAGGATTAGAAGCAGTGACCAGTAGTTAAAAACAAAAACCTCTTAGTTTGTAATTTGTTGATTTTTATATTAAAAAAATTTTTTTTGCAGTGCTTGAGATGGGTCACTGAGCCTTACACGTACTAGACAAGTGCTCTATTACTGAGCTGTATCTCTAGCCCTTGTAGATTACAAATATTAGAAAATCGTTATTTGCACATATTGAAAATGTTTATAAGACTACATATGCTTCACCATAAGGAAAGAGCCTGATTCCAAAAGTACAAACTGTGTGTGTGTGTGTGTGTGTGTGTGTGTGTTGTGTGTGTGTGTGTGTTGTGTGTGTGTGTGTATGCGTGCGCATGTGTGCACTCGCGTGTGCACATGCGCAGGTGTGCCTGCATATTTGCCAATACTAGGGCTTGAACTCAGGGCCTGGACACTGTCCCTTAGCTTATTTGCTCAAGGGTAGCATCCTACCGTTTGAGCCATAGCTCTACTTCTGGGCTTTTGCTGATTAATTGGAGATAAGAATCTCATGGACTTTCCTGCCCTTGTAGCTTTGAAATTTGAACCTCAGATCTCAGCCTCCAGAATAGAGAGGATTACAGTATAATCTTAGTCACCACGGGTTCAAACGGAGAAACTTTTTAAAATTACTGATGTGGATATATTAAAATGAATATCTAAAACATGAAGTAAGTAGATTGTAAAATCAATTATTTGTGGTACTATGATTTGAAACCAGGCCTTTTAAATTACTAGGCAAGCACACTCTATAACTGAGCTATATCTCTATCTAAAAATAAAGAGAAAACCTGTGGTCTTTATATATTTACCAGTAAATTCTTTAAATATTTTTTCAGGGTCAGGTAATTTCTCTGTTCTCTAAAATATTCTCCAAAAAATTTTTTTTAAAGCAAGCCAACGGAGAGAACAGAAGAAAGGTAGCATAAAGACAGGACAATACACAGGCATACTCCTCTGCTAAGGGGCAATCCTTTTGTGAATTGCTCTGTTCCACTCCCACCATGAAGGATTGACACCTCTGAAACCATGAGCTAAATCAGAACAACACAACAACAGATCGCCCACCCACAGTTGTGTTTTCAAACAGAAGAATTTGTCAGTAAGAGAATATTTTTTTTTTTTTCTGTCAGTGGTGAGGCTTGAACTCAAGGCCTGGGCTCTGTCCCTGAGCTCTTTTGCTCAAGACTAGCACTCTACCACTTTGAGCCATGGTGCCACTTCCAGTTTTTGGGTAGTTAATTCAAGATAAGAGTCTCACAGAGTGTTTCTTCTGGGGTTAGTTTCCAACCACGATCCTCATATCCCAGCCTCCCAAGTAGCTAGGATTAAGGTGTGTGAGCCACTGGCACCAGCATTTGTTGATTTCTTATAATTCTATATGCACTTTTCTGTGTGTTTTAAATTTTAAGTACCAGCATAATCCTCTTAAGTTATCCTTTAGGTTATCTTAGAGGTATATTAACATATAAGGAAACCAATGCTTGGAAAGACAGAAATCTTGCCCAAATTTACTCAGTTACTAAATCATGACTAGAGTGAGAACCCAAAAGTCTCATTATGAGTATATTTGCTTATTTTAAGTTTAAATTTTTTTTAAAGTTTTATGAAGTTCAAGGCCCATTTCTACTTCAAAAGAAAAAAGAAAAAAATTGAGAAAGTAATTATCTATCAGGCCAAACATGGTGTGGCTTAAGTCTATACCCAGCTACTGGGGAGGCAGAGGCAGGAGGGTCATGAGTTTAAGGTTGGCCTGGGGTACAGAGTAAGATCTAAAAAAAAGGAAAAGGAGAATGAAAGGGAAGGGAAGAGAAAACAAGTTCAGTTATAAAGATTAATATATGATCAAAGAAGCACACATTCCCAGGAGAAGGAAGCGTTGTTTAATAAATGATGTTATATAATTAAACAATTTATAGAGTAAGATGGGTGAGATAAAAGTTTAATTGTAACAAAATGGGGTGGTAGGTATAAAGTATAAAGGCACAAGAAGAAGATAGAGCATCTATCTGTCTATATCTATTATCTCAAGTTAAATATTAGAGGAAACTATTGAAAGTGGTTAATTAGATAAGGCCACATAGCAAATAAGGAAACCAGGTCTGTGTAATCTCTTCCATATCCTATTGGGCTTTGTTCAGTTAAATTGTTTATCACAGCCATCTTCTATCTGACAAAGCAATGGCAATTCTCTTCCATTTCTAAGTAGTGTTCAAACAGAAAATAAATGGAAAGGTGAAGGAAAAATTGGATTCTAGATCAGTGGTCTGCAAACTTAATTTGCTCACATGTACTAAGCAAAATACTTGAGCATATACTATACATAAAAAAGCCTCAAGCCACACAATCATGAGTTTGAGAACAACTTGATGACAAAATTGAGTTCAGAGAAGTTACTATTGTATAATACCATGTATATTGTAAAAACTATTAAAAAAACAGAAGTTTAGCCAGGAGCCAGTGGCTCACGCCTGTAAGCCTAGCTACTCAGGAGGCTGAGATCTGAGGATTGCAGTTCTAAGCCAGCTCGGGCAGGAAAGTCCATGAGACTCCAATAAACCACCAGAAAACCGGAAGTGGCACTGTGGCTCAAGTGGTAGAGCACTAGCCTTGAATTAAAGAGCTGAGGGACAGCACCCAGGCCCAGAATTCAAGTCCCACAGGAGACCAAAAAAAAAAAGTTACACTTTTACATAAAATTTTAGTGTGGTGTGGATACATGTGTGTGCATGCGTGCACATGCACTTGCACACATGCAAGTGTCATTGTGCCATTTTCAGTCCTGGGTTTGATCTCAAGGCCTGGGTGCTATCCCTCAAGGCTAGTGCTCTACTGCTTGAGCCACAGTTCCACTTCCAGCTTTTTGGTGGTTAATTAGAGCTAAGAGGCTCTTGAGTTAGTCCTCCCTTGCTAGGATTCTGAGTAGCTAGGATTATAGACATGAGCCACCACACCAGTACCTGGCCATTTTAGGGATTTTTTTTTTGGGGGGGGGGGGCGGCATGGGTCCTGAACTCTGGACCTGGGTGCTGCCCCTCAGCTCTTCAGCTGAAGGCTAGCACTCTACCACTTGAGCCACAGCACCACTTCCAGCTTTTTTTTTCTGCTTATGTGGTGCTGAGGAATCGAACCCAGGGCCTCAAACATGCAAGGCGAGCACTCTACCACTGAGCCACCTTCCCAGCCCCATTTTAGGGATTTTTGTAAATTATATAAAAGTCAGTTAATGTTATTAAAGCTTTGTTTTACATTTTTCCTGTATTTCTGTGGATTGTCTTCTGTACTCAGATGCGTACTACCAATATTGCAGGTAATTGCTTTGAATAGTTCCAGACGATCCCTTTCTCTTAGGAAAATACTGTTTTTGTATGGCCTGATTTTTTTTTTTAAAGGGGGTAATGATAGCTTAATTCAAACTACAAAGTCTTCACTAGCATTCATAGCAGCAGTTAGGACTGCACATACATAGTATGAAAGGTGCTTTTTCTAAAAAGTGGCAACAAAACCTATAAGCATTTGATCTGCATATGAAGAGATGGTGGTAGTGATTCATACCCTGATTTCTGTGTGACCAGAAGCAGCTTCATTATTCATATTCTTGTTTTTCTAAGTCTGTATTCATCTGAAACTTACTGTAGACATATATTGTAAAATCAGTATGAAATTTTGCCTAGAGAATGGTACTTGAGAAATTATTTTAACACTGTTTCAAAGTGAAAACAGAGTTTTAAATTGGACTAAGTCTACTGGACTAAAATCTCTACAGAGACCTAACTTCTAGAAACTAAAAGAACTAGTTACTTCTTTGGAAACAGTTGCTTTTCTTCATTCAGGTTCTTGGTTAATGGTCATTGGCAGGTTGATGCTTCGCAATTAAGATGAATTTTCTGGTTAGTAACTGTTCCTTAGTGATAGACTCCTTCAGAAAAAGCACATAAAGCAGAAATGCAAATCTAGCCTTTAAAAAATACTTCTGGGCAGAGCGCTAGTGGCTCACACCTGTAATCCTACTTAGGAGGCTGAGATCTGAGGATTGCGATTCAATCATCTCCAATAAACCACCAGAAAACCAGAAGTGGCGCTGTGGCTCAAGAGATAGAGTGCTAGCCTTGAGATGAAGAGCTGAGGGACAATGCCCAGGCCCAAAGTTCAAGCCCCATGACCAACGAAAAAGAAATACTTCTGGCATGGCAAAACTTTAGATCAGTTCTCCCTTTTCTACTTTTCTCATAAGGCTACATTTGTACGAATTTTTTTTTTGTTTGTTTTTTGTTTTTGGGTCTGGTTGTGGGGCCTGAACTCTGGGCCTGGGCGCTGTCCCTCAGCTCTTCAGCTCAAGGCTCGCGCTCTACCACTTGACCCACAGCGCCACTTCTGGCTTTTTTTCTTTCTTTTTTTTTTTTTTTTTTTTTTGCTTATGTGGTGCTGAGGAATCGAACCCAGGGCCTCATGCATGCAAGGCAAGCGCTGTACCACTGAGCCACCTTCCCAGCCCCCGAATTTTTTTTTAATTCAGCCCCCTTTTTCATATTTTTTTTTTTGTACAGAATTTTCATATGACATACTACCTTGGGTGGTAGTTGTTGAGAAAGTACTGTTTGCAGTAGAAGCACTCAGGTTTGAACCAGCCAACTTCAGCTGCATTATTAGCATATCACAGCCACAGACCAAGAACTCCTTGGTAATAATTCTTAATGAGCCTTTTATTGTAGAAAGTTGGGAAATGAAGGCAGGGGATTATGAATTTGAGTTTAGTCTAAAATTTTGAGTTTAGATAAAATTCTTTTTTTTTTTTAACTTAAAAAATGTTTAAAATTTTTTTTATTGTGAAAATACCGTACAGAGGGGTTACAATTACAGGAGCAAGACAATAAGTGCATTTCTTATCAAGCATTGTTGCCACCTCCTTTGTTTCCCCTTAGTATCCCTTCCCATCTCCTCCCCACACCCCTCCCTCAGGCCAAGATAAAATTCTTTATTTGCCCTGAAGACCAAATGTCATCTCATCTATGCATATCTTAGGATGGGTTAGTATACATTTACACAAATGTACTTCTAGGCTTGTAACCATACATGATTTAAATAATCTTTTATTAATTTTTGTTTATGTATTCTCAGAAGTTAAATCCTATTGTATTTCAAGAACTAGCCCTTTCTGAACTTTTCTGTTCGTTCTATTACATCTAGTATATTTCTTATTGTTCAATGTTTTGTCTTATTATAGAATTCCTCCTGATTAATTAAAGATGTGTTTTTTACTACTGCCTGCTGTATTGATAAATTTAAAGTTCATTAAAAATACAATTCTTGTCTTCTTTAGCATCAGACAACAGTCAGCGCTTTCGAGAAACCTGTTTTGCATTTGCATTGACACCACAACAAGTGCAGCAAATCAGTAGTTCCATGTAAGTTGTCTTCCTATATAATTGGAGTTTGCAGTTGAGTACTATCTGTACTAAATGAATTTTGAAACATGATAGTTGGGGGATACAGCTCAGCATTAGCGTACTTGCCTAGCATGTAAAGGCCCTGGGTTCAATTTTCAGCACCAAAAATAAATTTAAAAAACAAACAGTATTGTTAGGTGATTTAATGTTATTGTCACGCAAAATTAGTGTTGAAAGTACTATTAACGTTATTTACTTTATAAACTAGCATATTTGAAAATTTGAAAAACTACATGTTTTCTAAGTATTTTATATACAGATTTTAAAGTAATTATAATTCTTATTCTATTTTAGGGATATTTCTGGGACCAAATGTGACTTCACAGTACAGGTGCAGTTAAGGTACAGTGTTAACTACAGTATATATTGACATTTTAAGACATACTATGTACTAGAGATTAATTAGAAGTTGAGGCTGGGAAGTTGGCTCAGTCAGAGTGCTTGCCTTTCATGCATGAGGCCCTGGGTTTGATTCCTCACCTCCACATAAGCAGAAAAAAGCTGGAAGTGGCACTGTGGCAAGTGGTAGGGCGCTAGCCTTGAGCTAAAGAGCTGAGGGACAGTGCCCAGGCCCAGAGTTCAGAAATGGTGAGGAAAAAAAAATTGTCTGATTTCCAATAAACTTTTTTTTAAATACTGACTTTAGATATTTAAATCAGGGAAACTTTACAGCTTCAGCTTATGTTCTCTATAAAAATACTAATTAAGTTGGGCATCAGTTGCTCACACCTGTAATCCTAGCTATTCAGGAGGCTAGGATCTGAGGATAATGGTCGGAAACCAGCAGGGCAGGAAAGTCCTGAGATTCTTATCTCCAATTTATCACCAAAAACCCGGAAGTGGATCTGTGGCTCAAGTGGTAGAGTGCTAGCCTTGAGCAAAAAAATGTCCAGGATAATGTCCAGACCTTGAATTCAGACCCCAGAACAGGCACAGAAATTCTTTTAAAAAGAAAGAAAAGGGAGGCTGGGAATGTGGCCTAGTGGCAGAATGCTTGCCTAGCATGCATGAAGCCCTGGGTTCAATTCCTCAGTATCACGGAAACAGAAAAAGCCAGAAGTGGCTCTGTGGCTCAAGTGGTAGAGTGCTAGCCTCGAGCAAAAGAAGCTCACGGACAGTGCCCAGGCCCTGAATTCAAACCCTAAGACTGGCAAAAACAAACAAAAAAGCGGAAGAAAAGAGAAATACTAGTAAACTCAGCCAGGTACTGTAGCTCAACCTTGTAATCCAGACTATTTGGGAGACAGAGATCAAGGGATCACAGTTTGAGGCTATCAGGCAAGATGTTCAGGAGATTTCATCTGGACAAAGCTGGTCATGGTGGCTTGTACCTGTCATACTACTTCCCAGGGACATGGATGGAGAAACATAAATAGTATGATCAAAGCCCAGGCCAGCCTAAATGTAAAGGGAAATCCTACCTCAAAAATAACGAACCAATGTGAAAAGGAACTGAGTGTGTGGCTCAAGTGATAGAGCCTGTCTGGCAAGCTGAAAGCCCTGAATTCAATCCCCAGTACCTTGGGGAAAGGATGCTGGTGAGCTCTTTAGAAATAACAGCTTCTCACTGGGTACCAGTAGCTCATGCCAGTAATCCTAGCTACTCAGGAGGCTTTGCGGTTTGAAGCCAGCCGAGGAAGGAAAGTCTATGAAACTCCTATCTCCAATAAACTACTCAAAAAAAGCCAGAAGTAGCACTGTGGCTCAAGTGGTAGAGCACTAGCCTTGAGCAAAAGAGGCTCAGGGACAGTGTCCAGATCCAGAATTCAAGCCCCAGGACTGGCAAAAAAGAAAGAAAAAGAAATGATGGCTTTTCAAAAGGAAGGTCCTTATTAATACTTAAATCTTCAGAATCACATGGACTTAAAAAATACCACATATTTTAATTTACTTAGTCCTGTATTTTAAATAGTTTGAATGTGTTCTAGTTTAGAATCCATATGAAACATCTCTTGGAAGTTTTCAAAGAGGCACTGAAGATTTTTCCAGTATAGGTTCACAGATGCCTCTTAGCACATTCATTCTTAGGTTATCTAAGAAATCATTTTTACTAATATCTTTCTCTTGCTAATATAAACCAATTTTATAGTACTATCTACATATGAACCTAAGTGTGCCACACTGTTCTTATTGGAATAGGAGATAGAAAAGTAAAGAAAAGCTGGGTACTAGTGGCTTACACCTAATCCTAGCTACATAGGAGGCTAAGATCTGAGTATTGTGAGTACTGCCAGCCAGGGCAGTAAAGTCCGTGAAACTATTTCCAACTAACACCAAAAAGCTGGACTTGGAGCTGTGGATCAAGTGGTAGAACCACAAAAGCTCAGGGACACTTAACAGGCCCTGAATTCAAGCCCTAGAACTGGCTCGCACACACGCACAGACAGACGCACACACTAAATAGAAAAGAAAATTGTTTTCTTCAGTTAACTATTTTTCCTATATTGTGGGAAAGATAAACAGTCTTGTATCAGTAATCAGATACTAAGTTGTGAACAAAGTATAAGTTCACTAGTAAGTCATAGAACCATGGGAAAACATTTAATCTCAGCTTTAAAATAGCAAGATAGAAACAGAAAGCAAAAAAGAAAGTTTTCAAACTACATCATTCTCAGATTCATACACTTGGTACCAGTTGTCCCATTCTTACTCCCTTCTACCCATAACACATACATACTGTGAATTAAAAGTTGTGTTACTTTTATCTCTTTTTTTATAGGTTCCTTTTCACTCCAAGAAAGGGTCCCATTGCCAAAACAAAGCTTGAAAACATAGCTCTGAAAAAAAAAAGATCTAGTTCTATGCTTTTATATATCTATGCAGCCATATTTACATAATATAATCTTGTTTCAAAATATAAAACATGGACTTTCCTGCCTGGGCTGGCTTTGAACTGTGATCCTCAGATCTCAGCCTCCTGAGTAGCTAGGATTACAGTCATGAGCCACCAGCGCCTAGCAACCTGTTTCCTTCTTAACACATGAGGAAATAAGTGTTCCTTATCTCACACGCATATTTAAATAATCAAAATCATCAAGAGGACAACTACTAATTGATAGTCATGATTGCTAATTCAGGTAGTTGACAGAATTATTTACAGTTAACTCTTGAACAACTTGGGTGGGAAAAAGCATGAAACTCTATCAAAATTAACTACTGAAAAAGCATCAACCCCTCTCCCCCAAACTTAACTACTCATAGTCATTGACCAGAAACTTTAGTGATAACCCAGTTGGTTAGCACATATTTTGTGTATATTATATCTGATTTAAGAAAAATAGGAACCCTATCTCACTTTTTTACTACTGTAGGCAGTTTACAGGAGAGAGGGACTATTCAAACCAAGATGACCTGTGCCACAGGGCATTTTGAGTGGACACTTAACAACACTTGAGGTTGTCAACAACTACAACAGTAGGTAGCTATGAAATGATTACTAAAAGTACAGTATGTACTGCAACTAATTTTATGGTTTTTTTCTGATTTAATACTTTATTATGTTTGTTTACATTCTCTTGACAGAATGGTGCCCCACATGGTTTATGTGTTTACATTTTGATAAGATCTAATTTTTTGTGTATATTCCATGATAATAAATAACAAATTGGACTATTATCTACATGTGTGTGTATATATATATATATATATATATATTTCTTATGACATTGCACTTTGTTTACATTGTTATACATTTCCAAATCTACACAAAATCTGTATATAAGTGGATCTGTGCAGTTGAAATTCATGTGGTTCAAAGGTCATTTTGTTATCTTAAGCCTGTTAGCATATACTTAATTGTGTGAATTATTTCATTCTTATATTTGGTAATGAAGTTGTTTTAATAAAAAAAATTAAACTTGATCTGTATTGTGTAGGTTTTGTTTATCAGAAACTAGTTGTCCACAAGAAGATCATTTCCCGCCCAATCTTTGTGTGAAAGTGAATACAAAACCCTGCAGCCTTCCTGTAAGTTCTAAAGCTAATTTTCAAAACACATTACCAACATAACTATCTTAATTAGTAACTACAGCTGTTGTTAATCCTAGTATTTCATTAAGAAAACATTTTTATTTTGGAGCTTTGTGTGTGTGTATGTATTCGTGTGAGTTAGTGAAATACTTTTACAAGTTAACTACTAGATGAAATAGTTTTATGCTGAATTTTAGGGAGAAATGTTTTCAACACTAGGTTCACAAGAATCTGTGAGCCTGTGAATGAATGGAAGATTTGAACGATGTGCCTTACACAGGGGAAAGGGAATGAGTTGTGTCTAGCTATTTATGAATTGATCCTAATTCTTGAATTTAAGAGATTTCTGTTAGTAACATTTTTTCAGGCTTAGTGTAATGAGACTGGGGGTGTTGTCTGGAGAGATAATAACTCAGGTAACTCTTAGAAATAAAGTTTTCTTTTCTACTTTTTGTTGAATCATTCTTTTTTTCCAGTATGTTTATATATATATATATATATATATTTTTTTTTTTAAAGAAGTTGAAGCTGAAATAATTGTAGATATAAGTTGGAATAAATTATATTTCTTTCTTAGGGCTACCTTCCACCTACTAAAAATGGTGTGGAACCAAAGCGACCCAGCCGACCAATTAATATCACCTCACTTGTCCGATTGTCTACAACAGTACCAAACACAATTGTTGTTTCTTGGACTGCAGAAATTGGAAGAGTAAGTAATTTTTATGTTTACCAGATTTTCCTACTATAAGGAAAAATTAATCACCATGAGTACCTGAGTTTATATTTAAATTATTATACTGTAAAATGAGTTGCTAAAGGTTTTTTTTATACAATAAATTTTATTCATGTTTCCATTTGAAAAATAGGTTCATGCATTATCCAGTGTTTTATAACCTGATCTTTCATTTCACAATTTATCATGTCTTTCTATGCCATTGTTTAGTCTATCCCTGTGGTTGAGCACTTGACTTATAGATTATCTTTTGCTATTCCTAAGAACATTTTGAAAATTATCCTAATAGGTATAGCTTTGCATGCATGATAATTTTCTTTCAGTAATTATCAGAAGTAGAAGTGCTGTGGCAAAAAACATGAAAAATTTTAAGAAATTTTGTGTGTATTGACCAATTTTTTTGAAAGATACACAGATGTACTTTCCCCCTTTCACTGTTTATTTGGGTATCTCTCAACACAGTCTATTTAAAAAAACCAAAATCTGTACCCTCTAGCGCCAAATCTTATTCAATTCTTTGCTTTGTAATATTTTTCCTTTTCTTCATCATGCCTAGTCTGTTTTTTCCAAACTTAGGTAAATAAGTTGACCTTCTAGACTTTTACCTTTAAATATTAAATCTAGCCAGGCACCAATAGCTCACGCCTGTATCCTAACTACTCAGGAGGCTGAAATCTGAGGATCACAGTTCAAAGCCAACACAGACAGGGAAGTCTTATCTTCAGTTAACCACCAGAAAAGTGGAAATGGTGATGTGGCTCAAAGTGGTAGAGCACTAGTCTTGAGCAAAAGAGCTCAGAGACAGTTCCCAGGCCCTGAGTTCAAGTGCCATGACCAATGAAAAATAAAATTAACCTATCTTAAATTTATGTTGTGTGTGATAATTACTTTGATATTTTAGTCAGCTGGTTCATGAGTTCATCATTATCCTGGTGCTATATAACAAGGCCCTATCTCAAGAAAAAAAAGTTATAAATATGTCTTTTCTAAGAAAATAGGAGAGTTAATACAATGCCTGAAGAAAATAAGTGAGATATTTTGTAATTTCTTGGCCTAAGTCAGAGAAATTTACCATATTTGGCATTTATTAACTTAGATTATTTGTAGAGAAATTATTTAAATACTGTTATAAAAGGGGACATAATGAGTAGATTGTGTTTTGATTATGCAGAAAGTATCTAATGAATAGACAAAAATAACTATGTAATTATATAGCAGTAGTTGATATTACAAAGCACCTTGAAGGGTAAAACAGGAATACTCTTTTTTATCTACCCAGAAGGATTACTATGCCACTGTTGGAATTTTTGCTGCAGAACCTCTCATGGAATGTTAAATATAATTCCTTACTCTCAGTAGGAATGGCTATTTAGTTACATGTTTCAACTAGAGTGAACATATCTTTTTGCTGAACTTGTGGTATTTTTTACTTGCTCTCATCTTAAATATTTATATAAAGCCTTAGGGTAATTTCAAGTCCTGGAAATTCAAGCTGTCAGTATAGAATCTTAGTGTTGATTAGCATTTCTTTAGTTTCTATTATGCTTGAAGCATTAAGCAAATAAGTTACATGATTATAAATCAACTAATATAGTCTTTCCTTGAACAATACTTAGCTATGTTTGTTTGTAGGCCTTCAGTAAAGGTTTTTTGGTTTTTTTTTTGGGGGGGGGGGTCTGGTCATGGGGCCTTGGGCTCTGTCCCTCAGCTCTTCAGCTCAAGGCTAGCACTCTACCACTTGAGCCACAGAGCCACTTCCAGCTTTTTTTCTTTTTGCTTATGTAGTGCTGAGGAATCGAACCCAGGGCCTCATACATGCAAGGCAAGTGCTCTTACCACTGAGCCACCTTCCCAGCCCCCTTCAGTAAAGTTTTAAATGAAGTAGTTATAGGTAAAGACTGTTTGAGAACTATGGCTAGCTATAAACTATAAGATGATACCAATTTTATTTTACTTTTGCTTTAAGTCTTTTTGATCTGCCACTTAATCCTAGCATCAAGTAAAAAAGGATTCTTCTTATTTAGACTTCTCTCCTCCCTTGCGCTCTTTTTTTCTTCCTCTTACCCAATATGTACCCTTCATCCAGCCTGGCTTGTTAACTGTTTTCTTCTCCCACAACCATCCTGGCTAATTCCCTCTACTGGTACTTCACTTACCAAACCAGTACTTCTCTTTGCAAACCTTAATTACTCTCTTTGTGTATTGTGGTCATGGCCCAAGTAGAGCCTCTTCAAGAACTAGTTGAGCCCAGCACTGGTGGCTCACACCTGCAATCCTAGCTACTCTACAGGCTGAGATCTGAGAATCTCAGTTTAGAACCAACTCAGGAAGACAAATCCAAGAGACTCTTATGTTGAATTAACCAACAAAAAGCCAGAAGTAAGTGTGACTCAAAAGATAGAAACAAAAAGCTAAGTATGAGTGTGAGGCTTTAAGCTTCAGCAACAGCTCCAAAAAGAAAAAAAAGCTAGTTAAAGACATAAAGGCTAAAAGATAAAAACCAGGAAGCCAATCTGATAATCTGATTTGTAACTTTATTCAAATAACTTTTTAATAACTTATTTTAGCCAGGCACCAGTGGCTCATGCCTGTAATCCTAACTACTCAGGAGGCTGATATCTGAGGATCATGGTTCAAAGCCAGTTCCGGCAAGAAAGTCTGTGAGACTCTTATCTCCAATAAACCACCAGAAAACTGGAAGTGGCACTGTGGCTCAAGTGGTAGAGGCTAGCCTTGAGCTGAAGGACAGTGGCCAGGCCCAGAGTTCAAGTCCCATGACTGACCAATAAATAAATAAATATTATTTTAAATATATATCTATTGCCTACCAAATACTACTAAGTATGGTTTATGATTTTCAGTAGTCTTGATTTATATTTAGTCTTATCATTGTTCTTTCTTACAGGTACTTTAAAGTCATTAGTTTCAAGTATAAGCAGTCAGGTCTTATAAAAACAGGAAGACCTGGTTTTAGGGTCTAGGTTTGTCATTTGAAAGTTGCAAAATTAGGACAGATTCTTTTACTTCTTTATACCTCAGTTTCCTTATCCATAAAAACAGGCTAGTGTCCACCTCAGGTGCTTTGTGGTTAAGAATAAATGAATTACTGCTCATGAAAACACCTAAGATAGTGCTTGAAACATAAGAGGTACTTTAAGAAGTGGGCTTTTTTTTTTTTCTATATTGTTGTGGAATTAAAATAGCTGTACTGTTTTACTTACATCTTTTTTTTTCCCCCCAGACCTATTCCATGGCAGTATATCTTGTAAAACAGTTGTCCTCAACAGTTCTTCTTCAGAGGTTACGAGCAAAAGGAATAAGGAATCCGGATCATTCTAGAGCTTTAAGTATGTATTATAAACTTACTTCATTTATATAGCTGAATTATTTTGCTAAGGGTTAGTGTTTTTCTCAACCTGAGAAATTTTAGGTTTTTTGTTTTTGTTTTTAATATACAGCCTGTGATAGAGTGTTAAAAACTCTTGAGATATTTTTTTGTTTTTGTCAGTTGTGGGCCTGAACTCTGGGCCTGGGCACTATCCCTCAGCTCTCCAGCTCAAGGCTAGCACTCTTACCACTTGAGCCACAGCTCCACTTCCAGCTTTTTCTGCTTATGTGGTGCTGAGGAATCGAACCTAGGGCCTCATGCATGCAAGGACAAGCACTCTACCACTGAGCCACCTTCCCAACTCCAGAGTGTTAAAAACTCTTGAGAATCTTGTATTGTAAGCTTGTAAAACAAGACCTAAGAGGAGTTTTAACATCTTTGTTATGAGTAGTATTTTATCATCTGTTTTTGTAAGATACATCGAACACAAGAATATTTTGCTACAAAAATATTTCAGGAATTTTTGGAGATGAGGTCTTGACATACATTTTGAGAAAATTATTTTAGGCCCAGGAAAAATATACAATAAGGTAGAAGAAATAAGAAAGTAAGTTCTGCCATAATAAACTCAGTGGCCCTGGGTGAGTAACTCTTATGTGTAACAAGAGGTTTGTGACACATGATTCCTAAAGCCTTTCTGAAGTCTGGATTCTTTGGTGTGACTTGCTAGAGGGCTCTTTTTTTTTTTTTTTTTTTTTTTTTTTTTGTCGGTCGTGGGGCTTGAACTCTGGGCCTGGGCGCTGTCCCTCAGCTCTTCAGCTCAAGGCGAGCGCTCTACCACTTAAGCTATAGCGCCACTTCCGGTTTTCTAGTGGTTTATTGGAGATAGGAGTCTCATGGTCTTTCCTGCCCGGGCTGGCTTTGAACCGTGATCCTCAGATCTCAGCCTCCTGAGTAGCTAGGATTACAGGCGTGAGCCACCAGCGCCCGGCTTAGAGGGCTCATTTTGATGTATTGAATTTGAAATGTAAAATCTTGGATTTACTGTCCTCAGTTTTTGAGGTCAGTGGAAACAGAGTTCTGTATTCTGCTCTTTGCCAGGAGCAGGTTCTTCATAAATGAATTTAGGGACAAGGACTCAGCAGTTGGGTAGCTGTCCTTTATGTATTCTTGATGTCAGTTGAATAATGGATCTCACCATCAGATTTTTTAATAGGAAGGGCATGGGAATAAGAGAGGAGAGGTTTTTCTCAGCTTCTTAGTTTCTACAAAATGCAGGATTTTGGGATCCACAGGTGAAAAGAATTTAAAGATGTATCACAAAAAGGAGAGACTTGCTGGGCACTGGTGGCTCACACCTGTAATCCTAGCTACTCAGGAGGCTGAGATCTAAGGATCGCAGTTCAAAGCCAGCCCGGGCAAGAGAGTCCATGAGACTCTTATCTCCAATAAACAGCTAGAAAACCAGAAGTGGTGCTGTGGCTCAAGTGATAGAGTACTAGCCTTGAGCTAAAGAGCTCAGGGACAGTGCCCAGGCCCAGAGTTCAAGCCCACTACTGACCAAAGAGAGGGAGAGGGAGATGGGGGGGAGGGGACATAAGTTGGAAGTTTTAGCAAGCATTAATTTTAGGTTGTCAAGTAAAATAGGAAATTAAAAAATAAGTCATCATAGGTGACGGTAGGACTTTCCTTTGGCCTAGACATGTCTTCTAATTCTGTGTCTCTTAGCACTTAGCGTACAGCTTCTTAACATCTCAAAGGAGAAGACAGATGCAAATAATGCCTTTAGTTTTTTTTTGTTTTTTTGCCAGTTCTGGGGCTTGAACTCAGGACCTGGGCGCACTGTCCCTGAGCTTCTTTTGCCCAAGGTTAGCACTCTATTACTTGAGCTACAGTGCCACTTCTGGCTTTTTCTGTTTATGTGGTACTGAGGAATCCAACCCAGGGCTTCATGCATGCTAGGCAAACACTTTACCACTAAGCCATTCTTGTAACTTAATATCTAAAAGTAGATGTGATAGAAGAGGAGGAGCTGTTTGCTTTAATTTTTCAGTTTTTACTTCCTAGGTCTAGTATCCTAGATAGGCTCTTTAATAATTATTAATTTGGGGGCTGGGAATGTGGCTTAGTGGTAGAGTGCTTGCCTAGCATACATGAAGCCCTGGGTTGGATTCCTCAGTACCGCATAAACAGAAAAGGCCAGAAATGGCACTGTGGCTCAAGTGGTAGATTGCTAGCCTTGAGCAAAAGAAACTCAGGGACAGGGCCCAGGCCCTGAGTTCAAGCCCCACAACTGGCAAAATAATAATAATATACCTTTAATAGCTCACTAGCAGGTTTTGTATAAAAAGGGTGCTTTTGAAAATTCAAGTAGCTGGGCATAGGGGTGGATTTCTGTAGCCCCAACTACTTGGTAGACTGAATTTGGAGGATCACTTGAGCTCAAGGAACTGGGCTGGGAATGTGGTTTAGTGGCAGACTACTTTCCCAGCATGCATGAAGTTCAATTCCTTAGTATCACATAAACAGAAAAGAGTTTTAGAAACTGACTGGACATTTAAAAAAACTAGCAATAATATTGAGTCAAGAGGGGAGCATTAATCTGCAGGTGGGGATAGACAGCTAGAAAGACAGCACTGTTCTGGAATCAAGAGAAGTGAGTACCATACAGCAAAAACAGGAAATACTGAGAATCCTGAAAGAAGAGACAGATAAATATCTACCTTGAAGGAGAGGGCAAGAAAGAATTTTCCTTTTTTCATAATCCTGCCGGTTATACTTGCTTCAAAATGCTAATCAGAAAGCATCATGAAATTATGTGAGCCTGTGTGGAAAAGAGAATACCAAGAAATAAGGTAAATAGAGCCGTTATATTTAACAATCTTCTCCACTTACTCTAGCACCATCTGGAGGGAGAATGGGAAGGTGGACCTGGAATTGCATTTTCTCTAAGGAATCCCAATAAGCCCCTGTTAAACAGCAAAAACAACAACAATAACAACAACAAAACAAAAAAACAGCTTGCCAGGTATCGGTGGCTCATACCTGTAATCCTAGCTACTCAGGAGGCTGAGATATGAAGCTCTCAGGAAAGTCCTTGAGACTCTTATCTCCAGTTAGCCATCAGAAAACTGGAAGTGGCACTGTGGCTCAAGTGGTAGAGCTCTTGCCTTGAGCTGAAGAGCTCAAGGACAGTGCCCAGGCCCAGAGTTCAAGCTCCATGACCGACATCAATCAATCAATCAATCAATCAGCTTATGTTGCTAACAGGATATACACTGAATGAGATTTTTGTCACTGTACGTATCTTAGCCTGGTAAACTAATGGCCAGGTAAACTAATGGAACATTGGAACATTAATTTGAATTCTACAAGTAAGAGATTTACTCTAATTAACTGTATTAACCTTTGTGTTATCTAAAAGAAAAAAAAACCCTATCCAGTGAATTGTGTAAGTAAAATATTAAGAAAACATCATATTTCTCAGTTGTTTTTGAAATTATCAAATTACTTGAAGATATATCTATTATGTTATTCTTAACCTTATAAATAAATTCTCCTAGCAAAGTTTTCTTTTTTTTGGGGGGGGGGGGGGGGGTTGTCCGGTCGTGGGTCCTGAACTCTGGGCCTGGGCGCTGTCCCTCAGCTCTTCAGCTCAAGGCTAGCACTCTACCACTTGAGCCACAGCGCCACTTCTGGCTTTTTTCTTTTTACTTATGTGGTGCTGAGGAATCAAACCCAGGGCCTCATGCATGCAAGGCAAGCGCTCTACCACTGAGCCACCTTCCCAGCCCTAGCAAAGTTTTCTTAAGTCAGTCACTATATGTTCCTGCAGGAATAATGTATTTAGACATTTCACAGAGAAAAATCCATCCATTGATTCATTTGTTTAATAAGGTTTTGTCTTGTAGTTTTCACAACTATCACAAAAGTATTTTACGTGTTCTTTACTAGAGTTCTTTGTCAAGTTCCTCTTTCTTTTTTCTTGCCCCTTCACAAGAGAAGCCTTAGCCATATTCTACTCACTGTTCCTCCTTCTCTAAATACCTTTGACAATGTCACAAAAAGGGGTTACAGGAAATGAAATCTCTAAACTGCTCATTTCTTCTTTTAGTATGGCCATAACTACTTTTCAACTTAACCTATTTTTGTGCCCATCTTCATTTTATCCTTCCAGTGTTAGAGAAATTGTCCCTTTTTCTGCTCAAAGTTAATCTTTTATTCATTTATTCTCTTGTTTAAGAAATTACATGAAGAATGTTCTGTGTTTCAAGCACAGGAGAATATATTATTAAACAAGAGTGCATCATCCCTTTGTCTCCCGAAGTTTGCAGTCTGGTAGAAAGAGACATTAAATTACATAGTTCCAGTTCATCTCTATTTATCGTCCCCTCCTCCTTTGCATTTCAAGAATACCTAAATTCTTTTCCTTTCCTCCTGTCATTGTTCACTCTGTCTTAAACTTCCCAGCTACCTCCTTCAGCGAACTCCAGTTATCCTTCATGTTTGACTTCTGGGAGGCATTTCAGAACTTCAGAACTTCTAAAAGCAAGAGTTGAGAACAGCTTCCATTAAGAGCATTTTAGAAATAATCTCATTGAGAATATTCACTCCTTACTAGACTGTCAGTATATCTGGGCAGGAATTTAATCTTCTTGGAATTATTTTTTTAACACAGTACCTATATTAAAAAGATGCTCAGTTTTTCGTTTATTTGTTATTGTTTCTCCCCCCCTACCCCCCACCCCCGTTACCACTATTTTGCTGATACTGGGGTTTGAACTCTAGCTTCACACTTGCTTGTCTTATAGTTAGTGCTGCATTGTTAGTACTCTCCCATTTGAACCATGCTTCTAGCCGGCTTTTTGATGGAATTGGCGATGGAGTTTTGTGGTTTTTTTCTGCCCAGGTTGATTGCATAGTGCCCACATTGAAAGCAGATGTACCCTAACACAGTACATGGATTTACATGTCAGTTTCCTCCAGAAACCCCCTCATAGACCTACTCAGAAATATACACACACATATTAGAAGCTATTGCATATTCCTTAATCCAGCCATGTTTGTATCTAAAATTAAACATCATAGTAATCACTAAATTTACATTTGCATGCTTATTTTGGCCGGTCTTAATTATCTTGATAAATTACTATTATTTGAAAACACCTTTATGAAAAAGTTTGGTTAGAGCACGGTGCTGGTGCCACACACCTGTAATCCTAGCTACTCAGGAGGCTGGATTTTAGTTGGAAGACATCCCACACAGACAACTCTTAGACATTCTTATCTCCTGGAAGCTGGAAGTAGAAATGTGGCTCAAGTGGCAAAGCAGCAGCAGCCTTGAGTGAGAAAGCTATCTAATAGTACAAGTCCAATCCTCAGTACTGGCAAAAGAGATGGGGTGGGGGGAGAGGATGGAAAAGTGAGGGAGAAAAGAAGGAAGAGAGGGGGGAGGAAAGGAAGGAAGAAAAGAAGGCGAGGTAGAGGAAAGGGGAAGGACTAGCTAAGATTGGGAGGGAAGGGCTAAAATTGGGTAAATAATAGCAAGTACCTATTCTTCATATGTTATTAAATGGCATAATACTTTGCTGACTATACTTTCCAAACTACAAAGCCGGGGGGGGGGGGTGTATGGCTTTGGGGCATGAAAGTCAGCTTATAAAATAGTGAAGACTAAATTGGGATTTCCAGGTATTAAGTAACCTTTTTTAGTCTGGCATACCTTCCCCCATCTAACTCAGTAGTCAATTCTAAATTACAGTGCTGAGTATACTTCAGAGGTACCTCTTAGCTGAAGTCAGTTATTTATGGAAACATGTTTTTAACCAGGTCTGGGGAACACCTGGCCCTTGGACTGTTAGGCACATGACGGGACAGACATGTGTGCCGCATGCTGGCTCTCTTGAGGCCGTTGCTCTGTATTGGTAATTTTGAATAGTCCTGAGTGATGCTACAAATATCCCAGAGTCCCTTGGCAAAAAACAATCCCCAGTTCTGGTAAAGTGCCAAAGCTAGACGTGTTTTATAAACACAGAGTTCTTTACCCATGGTTATTAGCACAGTGGACATAAGCTCTGATGTCATCCTTGCTTATTAGAGTGTTCTTTCCCTTTTTTCATTTTCTTTATTGGGTGTTATAGCTCACACTTAGCCTAGGCAGCAGCCCTCAAATCCTGTGGTTGAGTTGAGTATACATACAAATACCTAATGCTCCCTATACAATGTAGACTTTAAAGTTATTATGGGACAATTTCTAATTATTAGAGTATTTAATTTAGGCACTTACTCTGTTTTCTATTGTTATTAATTGAGGTTTTCAGAGTTAACTGGTGCCTCAGGTTTCCAGATGAGAAATATAAAGAACTTTATATATTAAATTGAAGGATAGGTTTTCTTTTGTTTTTGTTGTTGTTGTTGTTGTTGTTTTAAATCTGGCTGGGCACCGGTGGCTCACATCTATGATCTAGCTACTCATTTAAGAATTGTTAGTCTTGAGCTAGAAAGGTGGCTTGGTGGTAGAGTGCTTGCCTAGTGTGCATGAAGCCCTGGGTTTGATTCCTCAGTACCACATACACAGAAAAAGCCGGAAGTGGCACTGTAGCTCAAGTGGTAGAGTACCAACCTTGAGCAAAAGAAGCTCAGGGACATTGGTCAGGCCCTGAGTACAAGCCCCAGGATTGGCAAAGAAAAAGAAAAATAATTGTTAGTTTTGGAGTTCAATACCCAGCACTGAAAAAGAAAAGACAAAAAAAAGGAGGTTTGACCTGAAAAGATTTAAGTATAGATTCCAGATTTGCCAGAAGGACAAATAACTTAATTACATATAAATGTATGACTCAAATATATATATATATACATATATATATATATATAAAACATGTATATATTATATAAATAATATGTGTGTGTGTGTGTGCGCGCACGCCAAGTGCCAGTGGCTCACACCTGTAATCCTACCTACTCAGGAGGCTGAGATCTGAGGCTTACATTTCAAACCCAGTCTGGGCAGGAAAGTCTGTGAGAATATGTTATATGAGGTTAAAAATTTATAAAAGTAGTTGGGCGCCGGTGGCTCACACCTGTAATCCTAGCTACTCAAGAGGCTGAGATCTGAGGATTGAGGTTCAAAGCCAGCCCGGGCAGAAAAATCCGTGAGACTCTTTATCTCCAACAAACCACTAGAAAACCGGAAGTGGCGCTGTGGCTCAAGCGGTAGAGCACTCGCCTTGAGCTAAAGAGCTGAGGGACAGCACCCAGGCCCAGAGTTCAAGCCCCATGACCAAAAAAGAAAAAGAAAAAAAAAAATATATATATATATATATAAAAGTGCCCAGCACTGGTAGCTCACACCTGTAATCCTAACTCCTCAAGAGGCTGAGATCTGAGGATGGAGGTTCAAAGTCAGCCCAGGCAGGAAAGTCTGTGAGATTCTTATCTCCAATTAACCATCAGAAAACTGGAAGCGGCACTGTGCTCAAGTGGTAGAGCACTAGCCTTGAGCTGAAGAGCTGAGGGACAGTGCCCAGGCCCAGAATTCAAGCCTACAACTGACCCCCCCCCCCCCCAAAAAAAAAATTTATACGAGCTCCTTTTTTTCCTTTCATAGCAATATTGGGACTTGAACTTGGGGCCTTGTCTCCCCCACCCCCTTTTTTTTTTTTGTGCCAGCCTGAGGCTTGCTGGGCCTTGTCCCCTTGCCTAGCCTTTTCACTCCAGGATGGCTCTGTTCCACTTGAGCCATACTTCCATCTTCCTGTGGACTTTTCTTCCTCATAGGCTTTAAACAGGGATTCTCAGATCTTAACTTCTTGAGTAGCTAGGATTGAGTACAGGTGAGAGCCACTGGTGCACAACTTAAAAACTACTGCTATAATTGATATCTCTTCAAATAAAAGAGTGCACATAATATTAGTCATAGTTGTTTTTTTTGTTGTTGTTATTTATTTTCTCTTTATGTGGTACCAAGAAATGGAACCCAGGGCCTCGTGCTTGCTAGGCAAGCACTGCTAGCACCAAGCTATGTCCCTAGCCCTAATCATAATTTTGTTGTTGTTTTGCCAGTCCTGGGGCTTGAACTCAGGGTCTGGGCACTGTCACTGAGCTTTTTTTTTTTTTTTTGGTCAGTCATGGGGCTTGAACTCTGGGCCTTGGTGCTGTCCTTCAGCTCAAGACGAGCAAGCACTCTACCTCTTGAGCCACAGCACTACTTCTGGTTTTCTAGTGGTTAATTGGAGATAAGAGTCTCATGGACTTTCCTGCCCAGACTGGCTTTGAACTGTGATCCTCAGATCTCAGCCTCCTGAGTAGGTAGGATGACAGGCGTGAGCCACTGGTACCCAGCTCCCTGAGCTTCTTTTGCTCAAGGATAGCACTCTACCCCTTGATCCACAGCACCACTTCTAGCTTATTCTGTTTATGTTGTATTGAGGAATCGAATCCAGGGCTTCATGCATTCTAGGCAAAACACTCTACCACTAAGCCACATTCCCAGCCCCAAGTCAGGTTTTTTTTGTTTTGTTTTGTTTTTGTTGGTTATGGGACTTGAACTCTGGGCTTGGGCACTGTCCCTGCGCTCTTCAGCTCAAGGCCAAGTGCTCTACCGCTTGAGCCACAGCGCTACTTCCGGTTTTCTAGTGGTTTATTGGAGATAAGAGTCTCACAGACTTTCCTGCCCGGGCTGGCTTCGAACCTTGATCCTCAAATCTCAGCCTCCTGAGTAACTAGGATTACAGGCGTGAGCCACCGGCACCTGGCTAAAGTCATAGTTTTTTAAAAAAGAAAATCTTGCCAGGTGCCCGTGGCTCACACCTGTAATCCTAGCTAGTCAGGAGGCTGAGCTCTGAGGATTATGATTCAAAGTCAGCCAGGGCAGGAAAGGCCATGAAAATCTTCTCTCCAATAAACCACCAGAAAACTAGAAGTGGCGCTGTAACTCAGGTGGTAGAGCCACTTGCGCCTTCTGCTGAAGAGTTCAGGGACAGCACCCATGCCCAGAGTTCAAGCCCCATGACCAACAAAAAAAAAAGAAGAAGAAGAAGAAAAAGAAAATCTTTATCATTTTAAGAGTTATTAAAAGGAAAAAGACTTCCATTACTTGAGTATGTCAGCCCATTATAACGATTCCTTTTGTTACTGTAGTGCAGTCTTTGTCAGCCCTATCATAGTTTTTGTTTCTATTTGATTGATTAGGAGGGAATAACAGTGAATTATTTTAATTTCACTTGTTTTCTATTTTAAGTACCTTTTTTTAAAAAGTTGCATCATAATGTACATTTAATAAACTTGTTCTACTCTTTTGTTTTTTTATTGAATGAATTTCAGTTAAAGAGAAATTAACTGCGGACCCAGACAGTGAAATAGCTACGACCAGCCTAAGGGTTTCTCTACTGTGTCCAGTAAGTGTTAACTAATGTTTGTTCTGAGGCCTTGCATACATTTATAGGTTTTTGAGGGGGGGTCGTGGTTGCGGGGGGGGGGGGGGGGGAGGGCTTGAACTCAGGAGCTATCCCTAAGCTCTTTTGCTCAAGGCTAGCACTGTACCACTTTGAGCCACCATACCACTTCCCATATTCTGGTGGTGAATTGGAGATAAGAGTCATGGACTTTCCTTCCTGGGCAAGCTTTGAACAGTGATTCTCAGATCTCAGCCTTCTGTGTAACTGACCAGCACCTGGCTCCACATTTATCCTTTTCAAATTGTTTACTTTAAAATATATTCAACCCTTGATAGACTACCAAGGCACAGGATTTGGAATCTAAAGTCTTAAAAATATCCTTCCAGAATTTGGCCAGGAGTGGTAGTGGCGCAAGCTTGCAATGTACTTGGCTGTTGAAATCAAATGGATCTGATTCGAAGGCCAGCCATGGGCAAAAGGGGGAAGGGGAGAGGAGGATGCTACCCAAAATATATATAACCAAAGCAGAAAAGGGATGGGGACCTGTGCCTGACACGCTATTGTACAAGAATGCAAACTCTAGTACCAGATAGGTAGGTAATAGGTAGGTAGGTAAATTAGATAGATAGGTAGATAGGTAGATAGATAGATAGATAGGTAGATAGATAGGTAGGTAGGTAGATAGATAGATAGATAGATAGATAGATAGATAGATAGATAGATAGATAGATAGATAGATAGATAGATAGATAGATAGGGTAGACAAGATAATAATCCTTACACTTAAAACTTACTTACCTAAAAGTCTTCAAATAATTGATATCTAAGCTCAGGTATGAAATCATCTCAGTGTATTTATAAAGCTTTTACTTTTAAAAATAGTTCTCTTCTGATAAAAGTCTGGCCTTGATTACCCACACATCTTATTTAGTTATTTGACAATAAAAGCTATAAGAATCTACAGTTAAAAACTCTTAATTCTAAGCCAGGTGCCAGTAGCTCAGGCCTGTGTAATCCTAACTACCCAGGAGGCTGGGATCTGAGGATCATTGTTCAAAGCCAGCCCAGGTAGGAAAGTCCCTGAGACTCTTACTTGCAGTTAACCACCAGAAAATCAGAAGTGGAGCTGTGGCTCAGAGTGGTAGAGTTGCTAGCCTTGATCAAAAAGCTCAGGGACAGCACCCAGACCCTGAGTTCAAACCTCCTCTACCAACCAAAAAAACAAAATTGTTCTTCAGCACTGAAAAAGAAAAGGAAAGAAACTAGCCTAAAAAATTCAATTTGTTATGCATTTGGAAACATCATTTAAATGATGGTGTATGATACCAAGACTTGACCAAATTATTTAAATCTCAAAAAAAAATTGAGTTCACCAATATAGTAGGGATGGTAGTTGAACATGGCTTTCATATGGAAATATGTAAAAAAGTAACAGCAAATTGCTATTTGATTGCCATTTGTGCTACAGTTAAATTAACCACACCTAAACTTCGAACAAAATAAAAAGTTAATGGATGCATTTGTTTCCTTGTTTGCCTGGATTATTCAAGCAGGCTTGATATTGAATGCTCTCTATATTGAAATCTTCCTAATGTAAGATGATGATGACGTTATTGTATTCTTAAAGAAACAAAGAATTGGGCTGTGGATGTGGCTCAAGTGGTAGAGCTCCTGCCTTGAAAGTGCAAGGCCCTGAGTTCAAAAAGAAATTAAATTTATCTGTCCTACATCTGAGTCTCTTATAATTAAACTTTAAACACAATCTGAAATCGTTTTTAGCTCATGAATTAGTTTATAATACTGTATATTGCTCTTTAAAAAAAATACAACTTTTCCACTGGACACTGATGGAAGTGAACTATAAAACTCATAGGTGGAGATATGAGGGAGAGACGGGGAGAGAATGAGGGAACAGAAGACACTGTATGAAAGGAAATGTGCTCATTATCTGACTCATGTAATTATTAGTCCTATATACGCCACCTCTTTAATAACAATAAAGCAAATTAACTTTAAAAAGCTTTACCAAAAAAAAATACAGCTTTTCTTTGGTGTTAAGAATTCATGCTTATTAGAAAACTTTAGTAAATTGAGATATAACCAAATCTTCCCATCTTGGATATATCCATCTATTCCTCTAACTTTTCTTCTGATTCTTCTTTATAGACAGTCTTTTCTTCTGTGTGTGTGTGTGTGTGTGTGTGTGTGTGTGTGTGTGTGTGTGTGTGTGTGTGTGTGTGTGTGTGTGTGTTTGAAGGAGCAGGGTTGAGAGTGTGTGTGTGTGTGTGTGTGTGTGTGTGTGTGTGTGTGTGTGTGTGTTTGAAGGAGCAGGGTTGAGCTTAGGGCCTGGATTTTGTCTCTTAGCTTTTTTTTTGCTCAGGGCTGGCATTCTACCTCTTGAGCCACACTTCTGTGCCCAGGTTTTTGCTGATTAGTTGGAGATAGGAGTCACATGGACTTCTCCTGCATAGACTGGCTTCAAACTTGGTATCCTCAGATCTTAGCCTCTGAGTAGCTAGGATTACAGGTATAAGCCACAGGCACTTAGCTCTAGCTAGTCTTTTGAAAACATGTTCAGGGTTTTTTTTATATTATTGTTAAAAATTCCTGAAGTAATTAGTAAAAAATTGTAACAACCTGTGTTGTAAAGGAAGCTAGTATTTTACTTACAAGGAATTTATTTAAATACTGGGGAAAAGTAATTGTAAAGTAGTGAATTGTGTGTGTGTGTGTGTGTGTGTGTGACGTGGTGCTGCGTGTGTGTGTGTGTGTGTGTGTGTGTGTGACGTGGTGCTGGGGCTTGATGCTGGGGCTTGAACTCAAGACCTTGCACTCTCGGGTGTCTTTTTTGCTCAAGGTTGGTGCTCTACCATTTGAGCTTGCTTGCCTAGCTGGTACCCTACTACTTGAGCCAGCCAGGCAGCTCCAGCCAGGTTTTTTTGCTGTTATTTTGGAGATGGGGTTTCACAGACTTTTCTACCCAGACTGCTTTTGAGCCTCAATCTTCTGATCTCAGTCTCCTTAGTAGTGCAGGTATGAGCCACCAGCACCCAGTCTTATCTAGGATTTTTTTTTTTTTTTGGTCGGTCATAGGGCTTGAACTCTGGGCCTGGGCGCTGTCCCTCAGCTCTTCAGCTCCAGGCGAGCACTCAGCCACTTGAGCCACAGAGCCACTTCCGATTTTCAAGTGGTTTATTGGAGATGAGTCTCACAGACTTTCCTGCCTGGGCTGGCTTTGAGCTGTGATCCTCAGATCTCAACCTCCCGAGTAGCTAGGATTACAGGCATGAGCCACCGGCACCCAGCTCCTTACTTAGGATTTTTTTTGGGGGGAGGGGGGTCCCAGTCGTGGAGCCTGAACTCGGCCTGGGCACTGTCCCTCAGCTCTTCAGCTCTTCAGCTCAAAGCTAGCACTCTACCACTTGAGCCACAGCTCCACTAAGGCTTTTTTTTCCTGCGTATGTGGTGTTGAGGACTCGAACCCAGGGCCTCATGCATGCAAGGCAAGTGTTCTACCACTGAGCCACCTTCCCAGCCCCTTATCTAGGATTTTTAATCTGTGGTTTTCTTAATATTTGTGCAGTAGTAAAATACTCAGCAGGAATTTGCACTTCAGAGTTAAAGGTCAGACTTAAGCTAGAGTGCTAGTGGTCACACCTATGAACCAAGCTACTTAAGGGACTGATAGCTAAGGGTCATGGTTCAAAGCCCACCTGGGCAGGAACACCCATGAGACTCTTATTTCCAGTTAACCAAAAAACCAGAAGTGGAGCTGCCTCTTCCTCAGAGCTGCCAGTATGCCATACATTGTGAGGAATGTGTCAGGATCTCAGAGATAATCTGGTAGAGAAAATACTGTATCTGTGTGTCTTGTAGTATCTAATAAGACATTCTTTTTTTCTTTTTCCTAATCCTAGATGGTTCTTAACTTTTCTTCACCCTCTGGAAAAATGCACATATTCAAAGGGGCTTTTACATACAGTTTCAGTGGTGTTTTGGGTCCTTTAACAAAAAACCCATCTGTAGACAGGAATAGATAACCCTTATTGTAGTTATTTACTCTAGTTCAGTGTTTCTCTTAATTACTATACTTGATTTTAACCTGTAGATAGATTTCATTGAAAATGTATTATTTCACTTTTATAAGAAAGCACAAAATGCTTTAAATCAGAACACATACACATACTTCAGGAACTTTTTATCAAATCTTAAGTTTTGAACAACAGTTGTCTAACATTTACTTTTTCCCTCTCTTTTGAAGCTTGGTAAAATGCGGCTGACAATTCCATGTAGGGCCCTTACATGTTCTCACCTGCAGTGTTTTGATGCAACTCTTTATATTCAAATGAATGAGAAAAAACCAACCTGGGTTTGTCCTGTCTGTGATAAGAAGGCACCATATGAACACCTTATTATTGATGGGTATGTCATTTTAAGTTCTTCCTTGTACCTCGAAATGGCTATTTATTTGGATTTGCTGTCAGGTTTGCAGTAAAAAAAAGTCTGGTGGTATGTGAGTTTGAATCCAGGGCCTTGTGCTTGCTGTACAGGTGCTCTATCACTTGAACAGCTCCCCTTACCCCCACCTATTTTTCAGATAGAGTTTCAAGTTCATGCTTAGGTTGGCCTGGACCACAATTCTCCTATTCATGTTTCCGGTGTAACTTTTATTGGTTGAGATAGGGTCTTTATTAATATTTAGCAGACTGGCCTTTGAAACGCTATCCTGCCTACCTCCATCACCCCAGTAGCTAGGATTAAAGGCATTAGTCACTAAGCCTCGCCTCTACACATGATGTTTTCTCAGTCAAATATTTATAGGATTTCCATTATTTTAAAATTAGTATTAGCTAGGTACTGTGGGCTCACAATGGAATCCTTAGCTACTCAGGAGGCTGGGACCTTAAGGATCCTAGTTTGAAGCCAGCCCAGCAGAAAAGTCCAACAGACCCTATCTCCAATTAAGTGGCAAAATGCTAGGCTGGAGACATGACTCATGTAGGCATCAGCCGTAAACAAGAAAGCACCATTTAAAGCACTAGTAGTTCAAAGTAAGGTAAGCATACACCTTTTCTTACTGAGTTGATCTGTTTCCACACATGCAGACCATATTAGAGAAAGCATGAAAAAATTAAAATTCTGTAAAGAAATTGGCCTTTGCAGTAAGAAGTTATCCTATTTCTAGAGACTGCATGAAAGGCTCAGTCACAGGGCTCCTAAAACTGACCAACAAACTGGATCTCTGCTCCCTTTGCTTTTCTCTGTATTGCTACGTGTGTCTTCTCTCATTTCTCTGTTTCATCTTTACCTGCTACATCACAATAATCAGTCACTTTAACTGCCATATCTGCTGGTTTTATCTGTCTTCCCAATACCTGCTAATGATTCTATACCTTCCTTTTGTTCTTTTCTTTTTTTCCCACTGAACAAGAAAATAAATTGTGAAAAGAAGGATATTTTGCCTAGTTAGCACCATCAAAAAGGAAGAGAGAGAGGGAGGGAAACTGATGATTAGTAGTAAATCTGGACTAAATAGTAATATTTTACCATCTATATATGCATTATACTACTTTAGGTTCCTCCCTTATGATAAAGTGCTCTCTGAGTAGGCGCTGTTGACCCATGCCTGTAATTATAGCTACTCAGGAGGCTGAGATTTGAGGATTATGATTTGAAATCTGTCTGGACAGAAAAGTCTATAAGACTCTTATCTCTAGTTAACCAACAAAAAGCTGGAAGTAGACCTGTGGCTTAAGTGCTAGAGCACTAACCTTGAGCACAAAAGCTCAGGGACAGTACCAGGCCCTGTGTTCAAGGCCCAGGACCAGCACCCCCCCCCCCCTCAAAAAAAAAAAAAAAAAAAGTGGTCCTCTCTCTTTCTCCCATTGAAAAATTGGAAAACGAGGGAAATTAGAAAGTTAATAAATTATGTTTCTGTTTTGCTTTACTTGGTTATTATTATAGGTTTTTTGGGGGGGCGGGGATCCAGTCATGGGGCCTGAACTCTGAGGCCTAGCTGCTGTCCCTTAGCTCTTCAGCTCAAGGCCAGCACACTACCACTTGAGCCATAGTACCACTTCCAGCTTTTTTTTTTTCTGCTTATGTGGTGCTGAGGAATCGAACCCAGGGTCTCATGCACGCAAGGCAAGTGCTCTACCACTGAGCCACCTTCCCAGCCCTATTATAGTTTTTATACATTGATTTTATTTAACATTATAACAGAAGAATTTGGCCATGATTAAATTTATGCATTTCCAGTAAACTTTAAGTTTGATGTTAAGATTTTGATTTTTGTTTCCATTGTACAAAGGGGCTTGAATTCAGCGTGTCAGTTTATGAGTACGATGCATCTTGGATCATTGTCACTCCTTTCGTGATTTTTTTTTTTTTTTTTTTTGGGTCCAGTCGTGGGCCTGAACTCTAGGTCTGGGCGCTGTTCCTCAGCTCTTCAGCTCAAGGCTAGTGCTCTACCACTTGAGCCACAGCGCCACTTCTGGCTTTTTTCTTTTTGCTTATGTGGTGCTGGGGAATCGAACCCAGGGCCTCAGGCATGCAAGGCAAGCGCTCAACCACTGAGCCACCTTCCCAGCCCTCGTGATTCTTTCCTATCTTCCCCCACCACATACATCCCTTCAGTTTTCCTAGTTCCATTTTCACATATATGACTGCATTTGCCCACCCTTTCTCCATTCAATAAAAAATATTCTTTTAGGGACTGGGGATGTGGCTTAGTGGTAGAGTGCTTGCCTAGCATGCATGAAGCCCTGGGTTTGATTCCTCAGTACCACATACACAGAAAAAGCTGGAAATGGCACTGTAGCTCCAGTGGTAGAGTGCTAGCCTTGAGCAAAAAAGCTCAGGGATAGTGCCCAGGCCTTGAGTTCAAGCCCAAGGACAGGCAAAAAAAAAGTTAATGTCTACATGACACTTTTCAAGACTTAAAATTCACTCGTATCTTTTTATATATATTGCTTATTTTATCAAATAAGATATACTTATTGTAGGCAGTTTGGAATGTGCAAAAAAGAAAAAAGAATTTGTGTGCACAAAATCACAACCCAGAGATGACTGATACTTTTTTTTTTGGTCGGTCATAGGGCCTGAACTGGGCATGGGTGCTGTCCCTCAGCTCTTCAGCCCAAGGCTAGCACTCTGCCAAGAGCCACAGTGCCCCTTCTGGCCTTTTCTGCTTATGTGGTACTGAGGAATCGACCCAGGGCCTCATGCATGCAAGTCAAGCACTCTACCACTGAGCCACCTTCCCAGCTCCTGATACAGTTTTAAAAAATTTTTAATAAGCTTTTATTGTAAAAATACTGTACAGAGGGGTTACAGTTACATGAACAAGATAATGAGTACATTTCCTATCAAGCATTGTTGCCTCTCCTACCATCTCTTTCCTCCTACCTCCACAACTACACTCCCCCCATACATTTTTTATATCACACATAAATTTACTTTTTGAAAAGATCATCTTTTTGTCTTTATTTTTTCTTGAATATTTTTGTTAAAAGTTTTTTGTCATTTTTCATGGTTGCGTGATATTTCCTTACATAATATATCTCAATTTAGGTAACTATTTTTACTTTTTTCTTGTCTTTTATTGTCAGTCATTGGTTTTGAACTCTGGGCTTGGGCGCTGTCCCTGTGCTCTTCAGCTCAGGGTGAGCGCTCTATTACTTGAGCCACAGCGCCACTTCTGGTTTTCTAGTGGTTTATTGGAGATAAGAGTCTTACGGACTTTCCTGCCCGGGCTGGCTTTGAACCGCGATCCTCAGATCTCAGCCTCCTGAGTAGCTAGGATATGAGGCGTGAGCCACCAATGCCCGGCTTTGCTTGCATATTTTGAGACAGGATCTTACTACATAGTTATAGGGGACCTAAACAAATTTTCTTTCTGCTTTTACTTCGCAAGTGCTAAGATCGTAGGCATGTACCACCACACCTGCTCTTCTTTCTTTTTCCTTGTACAATACATAGAAGATCTAAATGTTTGAACAGTAACATTTCTAATTTATTTTCATTTAAAATGTTATATCCTAAGGCTGAATTGTTTTTTTTTATAGCTTATTTATGGAGATCCTGAAGTACTGTACAGACTGTGATGAAATCCAGTTTAAGGAAGATGGCTCTTGGGCACCAATGAGATCAAAAAAGGAAGTACAGGAAGTTTCTGCCTCATTCAATGGAGTTGATGGTGAGTGGTGGTTTTACACAGAGCAGGACATTGCTACAGTAAGTCATGATATTCAGTGTAAAATGCATACTTGTGTGTGTGTGCCAGGACTGGGGCTTGAACTCAGGACCTTACTCAGCTTTTTCGCTATAGCTGGTGCTCTACTACTTGAGCTAAACTTCCAGTTTTGGCCTTTTGTTGATTAATTGGAGATAAAGTCTCAAGGTTTAGTCTGCTTGGGCTGACTTCAAACTATGATCCGCAAATCTCAGCTTCCTCAGTGGTGATGATTATAAGTATATAACACCAGTGCTAGGCTTTTTTAAAAAGATAATTATTATTTTTTATTATTGTGCTGGGGACTGTGTGTGTCTGTGTCTGTGTCTGTGTGCGTGTGCGCGCACACACCATGCAAGTGTTCTACCACTTAGCCTTTGCCCTCAATACATACATTTTTATACTTAATTTATGGGCATCTCAACAGTTATTAAATAAATATTCAAAAGTAATGCAACTTTTTTTTTTTTTTTTTGTCAATCGTGGGGCTTGAACTCTGGGCCTGGCGCTGTCCCTCAACTCTTCAGCTCAAGGCTAACACTCTACCACTCCAGCCACAGCACCACTTCTGGTTTTCTGGTGGATAATTGGAGATGAGAGTCTCACAGACTTTCCTGCCCAGACTGACTTTAAACTGTGATCCTCAGATCTCCGCCTCCTGAGTAGCTAGGATTACAGGTGTGAGCCAACAGTGCCCAGCACAACTCTTTTTTTAGGGGGTCCAGTTATAGGGACTGAACTCTGGGCCTGGGCGATGTCCCTCAGCTCTTCAGCTCAAGGCTAGCACTCTACCACTTGAGCCACAGCGCCACTTCTGGCTTTTTTTTTTTTCCTGCTTATGTGGTGCTGAGGAATCAAACCCAGGGCCTCAGGCATGCAAGGCAAGCGCTCTACCACTGAGCCACCTTCCCAGCCCCACAAGTCTTTTTTCAAATGTACTATTTTTCTAGGTTTTATTTTTTTCTGATACTAGGTTTCTAATAACTCTATTGTAAAACCATACTTTTGAGACTTTGTTTTAGTTCTTGAAAGAATTGGTATAGAATATTTAAATATATTTAAGTATGTGTTTAAGTATATTTATTTGTTTGTTTTGCCAGTTCTGGGGTTTGAACTCAGGGCCTGGGCACTGTCCCTGAGCTGCTTTTGCTCTACTACTTGAGCCACAGAGCCACTTCCAGCCTTTTTTGTTTATGTGGTACTGAGGAATCAAACCCAGGGCTTCATGCATGCTAGGCAAGCACTCTACCACTAAGCCACATTCCCAGCCCCTATTTAAGTATTTATAGATACACACTAAAAGCATGTGTATATATATGTGCGTGTGTCTGTGTCTGTGTTTTCTAGAGACTAGTGGTAGAGTTTTTTTTAATACTACATAATATTTGTTATATATGTCACAAACATAGATGAATGCATATGATATACAGTCTGCCCATATATATATATATATATATATATATATTTTTTTTTTTTTTTTGTCATGGGGCTTGAACTCTGAGCCTCAGCTCTTCAGCCCAAGGCGAGCGCTCTACCACTTGACCCACAGTTTTCTGGTGGTTTATTGGAGATAAGAGTTTCACGACACTCCTGTCCAGGGCTGGCTTTGAACCATGATCCACAGATCTCAGCCTCTTTAGTAGCTAGGATTACAGGCATGAGCCACTGGTGCCTGGCAATATTTTTATTCCAAAGTTGACTTGAGACATAAATTTTGATTTTCCTAACTCAGAATTCTTTTTCAAAATAATCATTTAACAAGTAAGATGACAGAGGTCTTCTTTGCTTTCTATTTTAATCATCCTCACACAGGATGCTTGAGCTCCACATTAGAGCATCAGACAGTGTCTCACCAGTCTTCAAATAAAAATAAGAAAGTAGAGGTGATTGACCTAACCATAGACAGCTCATCAGATGAGGAAGAGGAAGAGCCTTCTGCCAAGAGGACCTGTCCTTCCCTGTCTCCCACATCACCACTGAACAATAAAGGGTAAGTAAGTGTTGCAACCTTTCAAAGAAGTTCTTGTGGAAGGAAAGGAAAAGTGATAGAAGAGATAAGTGATTAGAATAGATTATAAACAGGTAGAAAAGTAATAGCAAATCCCCCCACTCCCACCAATAACTAATGTAAATCTTTATTAAACAAAAATGTCGTTATTGTGGAAGTTAATTTGGTAGATAGGATTAAGGACCTATCAAATAAAATAATGTATTATGAAACTATCTTAGGTTGAATTTTTTCCAAATGTGATATGCTAGAGAGATTAGAGTAATGCATTAAAAATTGTGTGGAGCCCAGTGCCAGTGGCTCACGCCTGTTATCCTAACTACTCAGGAGGCTGAAATCTAAGGATCACAGTTAGAATCCATCCAGGGCAGGAAAGTCCATGAGATTCTTATCTTTGATTAATCACAGAAAAAGCTGGAAGAGCTGTGGCTCTACTGGAAGAGCACTAGCCTTGAGCAAAAGATACTCAGGGACAGTGCCCAGGCCCTAAGTTCAAGTCCCAGGACTGGCCACAACAATAACAAAAAAAAGTGTATGTATTCATCATATCCAAAGATAATTCTAGTCATGCAGCTGTTGTTAAACTTATTGAACACATACTAAGTCAAGAGTAGGGCCTGTTTGTTTCCAGTAAGTCCCCAAGTGATCCTGAAACTATTCATAAGATTTATAACATTTTTTTTTTTTTGTCGGTCGTGGGGCTTGAACTCTGGGCCTGGGCGCTGTCCTTCAGCTCTTCAGCTCAAGGCGAGCGCTCTACCACTTGAGCTACAGCGCCACTTCCAGTTTTCTGGCGGTTTATTGGAGATAGGAGTCTCACAGTCTTTCCTGCCCGGGCTGGCTTTGAACCGTGATCCTCAGATCTCAGCCTCCTGAGTAGCTAGGATTACAGGCGTGAGCTACCAGCGCTCGGCTATAACATTTTTTAAAAATGGGAAAATATCTGGTGTAAAATTAGCCCAAAGTTAAGTGTTCCCAGAGAAATGTTAAGGAAGACCTTATCTGCCTTAAGATAAATGTAAGGCTGGCAAGGAAAGAAGTCAGAGATAACTGAGAATTCAGCTCATAATTAGAGATTTTTTTGTTTCCCTTATTTCCCATTCATATCAGTACTATAAAATACATTGGTTAAGCTTCAGTTCATTTCATGAAACATTGTGTTTTCCTTGTGTAAATCACCTCATGCAAGGAATGGGTAATAGAGAACAAACTTAAGTCCTTGCAGTGGCTGATAAAATAAGCAACAAACTAGCCATACTTTTTTTTTTTTTCCCCCTGTCCATTGTGGGGCTTGAACTGATCCTGGGTGCAGTCCCTCAGCTCTTCAGCTCAAGGATAGTGCTCTATCACTTGAGCCACAGCACCACTTCCAGTTTTCTGGTGGTTAGTTGGAGATAAGAGTCTCATGGACTTTTCCTGTCTGGGCTGGTTTTGATTCACAATCCTCAGATCTCAGCCTCATGAGTAGCTAGGATTATAAGCATGAGCCACTGGCACCCAGTTAACTGTACTCTTAAACAGTCTTAGTCCTAAAAACACATGGGCACATCTCTGCAAAAAAAGATTTCATGTTTGCTGAGTCTTAATTGTAGCTAATGATAGTAACTGGTAGTTTTAATTGTAATTACTAATAGTAAAAATAGAAACAATTGTGGCCCTTTTAATGTCAAGACATTCATAGTGCCTTTTGTACCTGAATAAGAAATATTAAAAACATAAATAAAATCTTCTTTAAACAGTATTTCAGGAGAGCATGTAAAGGAGAGAAGCAAAGTTTATAGATACAGTTATACTTTCTAGGTTCAAGAGGGAAGTTGACACTAGACCAAGAGCATATCTGTACTTGGAATCAAATCGTTTCCAGGGTTGATCTGGCATAATGAGACTGAAGGAGTCTAGAGTATTACATCTCAGCATACAGACAAACAGTCCTGAAGACATTAGACAGCATCGGTGTTGTAAAGGCAGTGCATATTCAGCACTGATTCTGCTCTGAACATTTCCCCCTTGATGGCTGCTACCCAACAAAGCTGATCTTGTTGTTGTACCAACTTATTTTATATAAGTAGGTAAAAAGTGTCAGATTACCCAAAACTAAAATTGTTAGAATAAGTATTTTTAAAAATGTAATCCAAGATGGTTTGATGGGTTAGTTTCTGCAGCACTGGAACTGGGATTCCTGGAAGCCTCAGGAACTGTACCACTTAGCTACATTCCCAGCCCTGAGATACTTCAGAGATACGTAGTATGACCAAATACATAATTAGGCGTCTGGATCCCACATCCATTGGTTTAACCAACCTCAGATTGAAAGTATTTGAAAAAGTAATTGTACCGAACACATACCAACCCATTTTTTTCTTGTTATTCTCCCAAGCAATGTAGCGTAACAAAGACTGACATTGTGTTTAGAATGCATTGGATCTTATAAATACTCTTATAAGAGAGAGAATTTAAAGTATAAAGAGATGTGCTTCAGTGGTATACTAATACTGTGATATTCTATGTAAAGAAAGGACACAGGAGCATTTTTGGATTTTGGTATCCAAGGATACAAAATACTAGTCCCCTTCAGATGTTGAGGAATACCTATATTATATTCTTGATGTTGTAATTACACTAAAAGATATTTCCCATGATTCTGAGCATGTAAGAACCTTGAGGTTAAATGCATTGTTATTTATCTTTTACTCTTAAGAATATTAATAATAGGCATATTATACAATACCACAGTTTTACTGTCTATATACTTTTTCCTTAAGGAAAATGTTTGTTTAGAAATCTAATAGATCTTCTTTGAATATTCACTTTGCTGTTTCTCCAAAATAGCAGTGTTTATTAGGTTTGGAAAATTACAATAGATTCATTAAGTACTTCCTGAGTTTCCTAGTGACTAACTAAACCCAGATATGCATTTTGTAAATACCAAATCTTTCTCTATTTTTAGCAAAAGTCTGAAGGTTTATAACATTCTTAGGAGGAGAATAAAACATTAACACACTATTGGCCAATTTATAGAGATGACTAACCAGTAACTGGAACCTAAACACAGCTACTATGTAAAGGCACTACATTTCAAAACATCAAAATATTGAAAGAAAAGCGGTCCTTTAGGAATTAGAAAGAAGCAAATGGCACTATAGTGAAAAACATTTTGTTGTTTTCAGCCATTGAATGTTTAGTTTATCTAGATGTCTTCTATTGGGCAGGGGGCAGGGCTCAAGTGGTAGAACAACTGGCTAGCACGTGCAAGGCCTGAGTTCAGATCCAAGGTACTGCCAAAAGTAAAGAAAAAAAATAAAATGTTTATATTGTTCAGTCTAACAAGCTATTTTTAGAGAGAAGCATTGGGCATTGACAAAGGACACATCTTTCTACCATAAGTACTTTTCCTGAAGCAGTAAAAGCTCCTTTACCCCCCTGTCATTTCTTCTTTTAATGCCTGTAGCTTTGTCACTACCACTTAAGCCATGCCTCCAGTTCTCGTTTTTTGCTGGTTATTTGAAGATAGAGTTTCTCAGATCTGTCTGTCAAAGTTGTCTTTGAATCTTGATCTTCAGATGGCAGCTTTCTGAGTAGCTAGGATTACAGATGAGAGCCACTGACACTTGCTCTCTTTTTTTTTTCTGAATTTGTATGTCTGTTAGTCTTTGATAGGGTGAGGATAACATGTAACACATGTGTTTCCCTAGGACTGTCATTCTTTTTCTTTCCAGAAGTATTCTTTTGGGTGTGTGTGTGTGTGTGTGTGTGTGTGTGTGTGTGTGTGTGTATCTGTGTCGGTCGTAGGGTCTGAACTCTGGGCCTGGGTGCTGTCTCTCAGCTCTTCAGCTCAAGGCTAGCGCTCTACCACTTGAGCCACAGCACCACTTCCAGTTTTTTCAGTTTACGTGGTGCTGAGGAATAGAACCCAGGGCCTCATGCATGCAAGGCAGGCACTCTACCACTGAGCCACCTTCCCAGCCCTAGTTATTCACTTCGTTTTTTGCTTTTTAAAAAACTTTTCAATTAGAAAAAAAAAAATTGTCGTAGGTATCTATGTTCCTTTTTTTCTTCTTCCAGTTATCTGACTTTCTTAAAAACTCCCTACCACCTGTTTGTTTTGGAATATTCTTTCTTCCTTCAGCATGCCTTTTTAAAATGTTGATGACTGTTCATGCCTATCATCAGGAAGCTGAGATCTGAGGATTGTGGTTCAAAGCCAGCCTGGGCAGGAAAGTCTGTGAGACTCTTATCTCCAATAAACTACTCAGAAAAAGTGCAAAGTGGTGCTTTGGCTCAAGTGGTAGGGTGCTATAGCCTTGAGCACAAAGAGGCTCAGGGACAGCACCCAAGCCCTGAGTTCAATCCCTAGGACCAGCAAAAAAAAAAAAAAAAGTTGATGACTGTGCTCTTCACTGCTCAAATTGCTTCATTCCTCTAATTTTGTCTATGTGTTTTCCATACTACGACATACATAGATTTCTTACTAGTCAACCCTCTAGTGAGAAAGCTATGTATTCTTCTGTGTTCTGAGAGTGGAAGTATTGAGGTTCCAAACAGTCTAAATGTGAATGGCTCACACTCATTCAGTTCTCCCTATATCCTCTACATAATGCTGCTAACTATATAAATTAGTTCTTCATAATTATGGGTAGTCTAGTTATATTTTGTTTTGTTTTTATTTCCAGTATATTTTGTTTTGTTTTTGTTTCCATGTGAGTTATAACTCCTTTGTTAAACTGACTCATGAAAGTTATGCCAACATTTCCTTCCATATAGCATCTTAAGTCTTCCACATCAAGCATCTCCAGTATCCCGTACCCCCAGCCTTCCTGCTGTAGACACGAGCTATATCAACACCTCCCTAATCCAAGACTACAGGCATCCTTTCCATATGACACCCATGCCTTATGACTTACAAGGTGAGTCACTGGTTCTCTCTTGTCACAGATGTTGATGAATGCCTTTGGTTTATGTTGTCTTCATTGGGCAAGTTGAAGGAAGAATTGGAAGGTTGAGAAAATAGAGCGTTGGGCCCAGAGAATTGAAAGAAATAATATACTATGGCCATAAAAACTGACCCAGCTCCTTGATTATACCTTTATCAGTAGCCAGTATTTCACTACTAGTGTAAAACTAGAATAATGGTCTTTCAGCTTTGTGAATTTTACAGTATTCTACAAATTAGTTTTGGACAACTTCCAGTAAATATGTAGCTTTCAGTTTTGATGTTTTTGAACATTGTTTTTTGTTTTTTTTGTTTTGTTTTTGGGTCCGGTCGTGGAGCCTGAACTCTGGGCCTGGGCACTGTCCCTCAGCTCTTCAGCTCAAGGCTAGCACTCTACCACTTGAGCCACAGCACCACTTCCGGCTTTTTTCTTTTTGCTTATGTGGTGCTGAGGAATCGAACCCAGGGCCTCAGGCATGCAAGGCAAGCGCTCTACCACGGAGCCAACTTCCCAGCCCCTGAACATTGTTTTTTGATCCCTGATTCTAATGACAGCAGGAATTGTAGACAGCTGTGTTATATTATTTTTTATATAATGCTAAATTAAGGTATTTTGGAGTTTTAAGTTCTGTTGAACCTGATCATCCTTCTCTTCCTTTCTCTTCTCCCGTCTTTTTTTTTTTGGGGGGGGGTGGGAACTCCAGTCATGGAGTGCCACTTCCGGCCTTTTCCTTTTTGCTTATGTGGTGCTGAGGAATAGAACCCAGGGCCTCAGGCATGCAAGGCAAGCGCCCTACCACTGAGCCACCTTCCCAGCCCTTTTTTTTTTTTTTTTGGTGCTGGTACTAGGCCTTAAACTCAGGGCCTTATGCTCTTGCTTACTTGGCTTTCTCACTCAAGGCTAGCTCTACAACTTAACCACAACTCTACTTCCAGCTTTTTTTTTTTTTGCTAGTTAATTAGAGGTAAAAGTCTTTAAGCCAGGCACTGGTGGATCACATCTGTAATCCTAGCTTACACAAGAGGCTGAGGATTGTGGTTCAAAACCAGCCCAGACTCTTTTATTTCCAATTAGCCACCAGAAAGCTGGAAGTGATGCTGTGGTTCAAAGTGGTGGAGTGCTAGCTTTAAGAAGGTTCAGAAACAGCACCTAGACCCTGAGTGCAAGCTCCACTACCCACAAAAAGTGAAGTCCTGGCACTTGAACTTGAGAGCCTAGGTGCTGTCCCTGAGCTCTTTTGCTTAAGAGCTTGAGCCACAGTACCACTTCTGGCTTTTTCTAAGTAGTTTATTGGAGTTAAAAGTCTCATGGACTTGCCTGCCCAGGATGGCTTCAAACTGAGATACTCAGATTTCAACCTCCTGAGTAGGTAGGATTATAGGTGCGAGCCACCAGCACAGGGCTTGCTTCAGCCATCTTAACATGAAGTAATGCTCCATCTTTTACAAATATATAACCCCAGATGACACAAGGTAAAAGAATTGTATGTACTTTTGACATACTTAAGCATTGGGAAGGATTTTTCTTCCTTTGGTGGTTTTGTCTGCTTGTTTGCTTGCTTGTTTCTAAACTATTTTTTTTCTCTCCAACAGGATTAGATTTCTTTCCTTTCTTATCAGGAGACAATCAGGTATGTTATATTAAAAAACTTTTTTTAACTATATATTTTTAAGTACTTTAAAGTATAATATGTCAGCAGAAAAAAGAATTTCCCTGAAACAGCAATGAGCATGCCAATGGCTTTAAGAATTTAAATAAAAAGCTCTTGATTTCAGCAGTGCCTAAGTATGCAGTAAAATAGTCTTATCTGTTGGTTTCCATTACTGTTTCATAAAGAATCATGGCAGTGAGTTATATTGACTGATGAGTTTCTTAGCCCTGTATAGTTCTGTACCACAAAATGTCCTTTGAGCAAGGAGGAACCATAGGTATGATGGTGCTCACCGATTTATGTCTAACCTAAGACATTCTGGCTGTTGTGTTACTGGCAGAATATCTTGCTCACATTTTGTTGATGGACACTGGTAGAAACAACTGACTGTGCCTCTGCTGACGGATAGCATGACACATATAATACGTGCAGCCCACAGTACTCATAATGGGCAGCTTAAACTGGAATCAGTTAATTAATCTCATGTTCACTGCATCCCTTGAGTGCATCATGTTCCCTTGTGCCTGATTTAATTTCATATTGCTTTGTTATGGCATGTAAGTATGCAAAATCCATTGCTAATGTTAGCAAATCAGGTGATTGAACTGGAAACGAAATTTAAATGATTAAGGACTGTGAAGGTGGAAATCAGTGATTGGCTTGCTTTTCTGGGAGGCTTGTCCATTCTACTAGTGCTGTGAACTTGAAGAATAAGAAAAAAAGTAGCAGAAGCTTATACAAGACTTTTTTTTTCATCAAGGATGACCAAAAATTTGAAGCCAGGCACAGTGGCTCACACCTATAATTTTAGGTATTCCCAATGCCGAGATATTGAGGATGTCAGTTTCAGGCCATCCTGGCCAAAGAGAAAATAAAAGAGTTCAAAAGACCCCTTATCACCAGAAAAGCCTGTGTGTGGTAGTACATACCTGTCATCCCAGCTGGGTTGGAAGCATAAATAGGAGATGGTCCAGGCTGACCTGGGTAAAAAATGAGATGCTAGCTTAAAAATACCCACAGCCAAAAGAGCCAGAGTGTGACTGAAGTGCTCTGAGTTCACGAGCACAATCAAAATGGAAAAAACTAAAATTCAAGAAAGATGTAGGGCAGGGAAGGTGGCTCAGTGGTAGAGCACTTGCCATGCACGCATGAGGCCCTGGGTTTGATTCCTCAGCACCACATAAGCAGAAAAAGCCAGAAGTGGTGCTGTGGCTCAAGTGGTAGAGCGCTATCCTTGAGCTGAAGAGCTGAGTGACAGTGCCTAGGCCCAGAGTTTAGGCCTTATCACCAACCAAAAAGAAAGAAAGAAGAAAGAAAGAAACAAACTAACTCAAGGATGGAGAGCTAAATGCAGATGGTGATCCAATGAAGCAGAAAGTTTGTTCAAGAGTTTGATAGGAAAGGTTGGACCCAACCAACCATGGTGTTGAATTCACTGCTAGCTCTGTATGGTGTCAACAATTTGTTATACCACATGACTATAAGATGTGAGCCTGTGAGCACAGGTGTGAAACAGCTGAAACACTTTTGAAAAGGAGATAAGGTGCAGGGCGCTGGTGGCTCACACCTGTAATCCTAGCCACTTAGGAGGCTGAGATCTGAGGATTGCGGTTCAAAGTCAGCCCAGGCAGGAACGTCTGTGAGACTCTATCTCCAAATAACCACCAGAAAACCAAAAGTGGTGCTGTGGCTCAGGTGGTAGAATGCTCGCCTTGAGCTGAGGGAGCTGAGGGACAATGCCCAGGCCCAGAGTTCAAGCTCCTTGACCAACCAAAAAAAAAAGTAAAAGATAAGGTGTAGGAAAGCACCAATTCTGTAAGCAGGTGCCTGAAATCACCCATAAGGAGACTTAGTGCCAGAGTTGAGGGATTTAAGGACAAGGTAGACATCCACTGGGGCAGTGTTATAGTGACACCCTGGAACCCTTTGGGACACACACATTAACAGTCCATGGCTCTGAGGCCATCAGCAGGAACAACTGCAGGAGCAGCAGGAAGTCATGAACCAGCTCCTCTTCCAAAACACCTGCCCGAATTCTGTACAAGCAGATGGAAAGTGGTTTGGGAAATGACATACTTTGCAAGACTTTGCTCATTGTTGATGATGTTTTAGCAAATCTTCCTTGTATTGATGATCTTCATCCCAGTATCAAAGTGATATTTTTCCCTTCAAAGATCAAAGGTTTCTAGTAGCTTTTCAGCCCTGTTATTTGAGGGAGAGCCATTGTTAGGCCAGTGTTTCAATTAAAGAACCTAAGAAGCCAGGCACTGGTGGTTCCCACCTGTAATCCTAGCTACTAAGGAGGCTGATATCTGAGGATTGTAGTTGGAAGCCAGCAGGCCAGAAAATCTGTGAGATTCTTATCTCCAGTTAACTGCCAGAAAAACAAATGGAGCTATGGCTCAATGTAGTAGAATGCTAGCCTTGAGCAAAAAGTCTTGGGAACAGCACCCAGGCCCTGAGTTCAAGCCCTATGACCAGAAAAAAAAAAAAAAAAAAAAGAAGAGCCCAAGAAAATATGAACATAGAAAAAGAAAATATGAACATGATTCTGGAAGGGTTAACAGCGACTGTGATTATATCAAGAACTTTGCTTGGAGCTGGGTGTGGATGTTTCACACCTGTAACCGGCTACTCAGAAGGGTAATTTCTGAGAGACCACAGTTCAAGGACAGCCCAGGCAGACTCCATCTCCAAAATAGCCAGAAAAAAGCAGGACTAGAGGTATGGCACAAATGGTAGAGCTCTAACCTAGCAAATGCTAGGCCCCAAGTTCAAATCCCAGTACCTCCGAATAAAAAGAAAAAACTTTAGTAGATGTCGAGCTGAGGTCACTAAGGAACATCTGAGGGCTGGGATGTAGCTCAGTGGAAAGCACTTGCCTAGCAAGTACAACATCTGGAGATTTAATCCCCAGTACCAAAAAAAAAACCCACCCCCAAGTCCTAGATAGCGTCTGAAAGAAGACACATAAAGGGATTTGCCAAGTGTGAGATGGTTGCAAAAATGACAAGGCTGGGGCTGGGAAGGTGGCTCAGTGGTAGAGTGCTTGCCTTGCATGAGGCCCTGGGTTCGATTCCTCAGCACCACATAAGCAAAAAGAAAAAAGCCGGAAGTGGCGCTTTGGCTCAAGTGGTTGAGCACTAGCCTTGAGCTGAAGAGCTGAGGGACAGCACCCAGGCCCAGAGTTCAGGCCCCACGACTGGACCCCAAAAAAAAAGTTTAAAAAAAAAAATGACAAGGCTGTGATGGAGCTGGCAAACAGCTTTAACCTAGGCATATACAAAGATTCCATTGAGAAGCTCCTTGTACTGGTTCCTGAGAAACTGACTAATCTAGACCCGGAGCAGGAACTTGTTGAAAAGAGTAAGAGAAAAGGAAACTATAGGGTAAGAAAAAGAAGAACCTCCAAGAATATTCATAGTGAGGGGTTCAACAGAAGCATTTGCAGATCTTGCCAAGTTCCTGCAAACATTTGAAAACATGGACCCCAGTAGCAGGAGAAGTGCATTAGTAGAGAAGAATGTCAATGGGTGCACAGTGTGCTCATAGGCAAATCAGATAGCAAAAGCAGGAGTGACATCTCAGGAAGAGCCCCAGGCCAGGTCCCCAGGAGGAACACTGCCAGGCTCTGTTACCTCAACCCTGACAGCTCTGTTAGTGCTGCCCCAGAGGTACATGATATGGTGTCTATTAGTTGTGTCTTTTTTTTTTTTGGGGGGGGGGGTCCGGTCGTGGGGCCTGAACTCTGGGCCTGGGCTCTGTTCCTCAGCTCTTCAGCCCAGGACTAGCGCTCTATCACTTGAGCCACAGCGCCACTTCCGGCTTTTTTCTTTTTGCTTATGTGGTGCTGAGGAATTGAACCCAGGGCCTCAGGCATGCAAGGCAAGCGCTCTACCACTGAGCCGCTTTCCCAGCCCAAGTTGTGTCTTTTTTAACAAAAACACTTTTTAAAGTCAAACAAAAAGTGTAACATCTTATGGAATAAGCATATAAAGCAAGCAAACATTTTTATGCAGCTATATAGTGTTTCTGTTTAAAACTAAATATTACAAAAATTGAAAAAGTTGCCAGGTGCTGGTGGTTCATGCCTGTAACCCTAGCTACTCCCAAGGCTGAGATTTGAGTATCAGAGTTTAAAGCCAGCAGGAGCAGGGAAGTCCAGGAGACTTTTATCTCCAGTTAACCACCAAAAAGCTGAATAGTAGAGCTGTGGCTTAGCTGACAGAGTGCAAGCTTTGAGCAAAAAAAGCTCAGGGGGCAGCACCCAGACCCTGAGTTCAAGTCCCAGGACTAGTGTGCATGTGCGCGCGCGCGCGCACACACACACACACACTCTGAAAAAGTTTAAGACTGTAAAAGCTTATAAAGTTAAATGTTACATAGTAAGCTAAGGTGGTTGGTTGGTTTGGTACTAGGGTTTGAATACTGGACCTTGTGCTCAATAGGCAGACACTCTGCCACTTGAGCCAAGTACCCCCAGCCCAGCTAAGGTTGATCTATTACTATTGAAGAAAGAAAGGCTGGAAGTTTTTAAAGTGTTATGTATTTAGTATAAGATGAATGTAATGTTTATAAAGTCTGCCTTCAAATACAGTAACAGGAGGCTTTCACATGCACTCGCTGACTCTCAGCACTGCTTCCAGTCATGCAGGCTCCTGCAGGGTGAGGCCCTCGGCAGCTCCACTACCTTTTATTTTACTGTCTTTTCTATGTCTAGTATGTTTCACACACAGGCACTTCCTACTGAGTTCCACTTGCCTAGAGTGTTCAGTACTGGCCTGTAAGTAAGTAGGCTAGAACCTTTAGGTGTGTGTGTAAGGTAAACATGGTTTTGTTTGTTTTTTTGGGGGGGGTCCGGTCGTGGGCCCTGAACTCTGGGCCTGGCCGCTGTACCTCAGCTCTTCAGCTCAAGGCTAGCACTCTACCACTTGAGCCCCAGCACCACTTCTGGCTTTTTTTTTTCTGCTTATATGGTACTGAGGAATTGAACCCAGGGCCTCCTCATGCATTCAAGGCAAGCGCTCTACCACTGAGCCACCTTCCCAGCCCAAACATGATGTTTGTATGATAAAATCATTCCAACACTGCAGTTTTCAGAACAGTTCTCTTGTTAAGCAACACATGAATTCTTAAGAGCAAAAGAGTGGATCCTCTTCTTCTTCCTCCTCTTCTTCCTTCTCCTCCTCCTTCTCCTCCTCCTTCCTCCTCCTCCTTCCTCCTCTTCTTCCTCCTCCTCTTCCTCCTCCTCCATCCTCCTCCTCCTCTTCCTCCTCCTCCTCCTCTTCTTCCTCCTCCTCCTCCTCTTCCTCTTCCTCCTCCTCCTCTTCCTCCTCCTCCTCCTTTTCCTCTTCCTCTTCCTCTCCTCTTCCTCTTCCTCTTCCTCCTCTTCCTCCTCCTCCTCCTCCTTCCTCTTTCTCCTCCTCCTCCTCTCCCCCCCTCCTCCTCTCCCCTCCTCCTCCTCCTCCTCCTTCCTCTTCCTCCTCCTTCCTCCTCCTTCTCCCTCCTCCTCCTCCTTCTTCCTCTTCCTCATCCTCTTCCTTCTTCCTCCTCCTTCCCCCTCCCCTCCTCCCCCTCCCCTCCTCCTCCTCCTCCTCCTCCTCCTCCTTCTTTCTTCTTTCTTCTTTCTTCCCTTTTTTTTTTTTTTGGTGCTGGTCCTGGGACTTCAACTCAGGACCTAGGTACTGTCTTTGAGTTTTTTGCTGAAGGCTAGTACTCTATTAATTGAGTCATAGCTGTACTTCCAGCTTTTTGGTATTTAATTGGAGATAAGAGTCTCAGGTGCTTTCCTGACTAGGCTGGCTTTGAACCACAGTTCTTAAATGTCAGCTTCCTGAGTAGCTAAATGACAGTGTGAGCAATGGGTGCCAATCTGGATTATCTTTGCTACTGCTTCTGAGCATATTAGAACTTTCAGAAATGCATGATGAAATACAAACTAAAAAGTTTTTTTTTTCCAGTTTGAGCTACAAAATGTCTCAGGATCGGTAATGTAGTTATTAAAATAAGGCCATTTGTTTTTGCAAAATGCCTTGAGTGTTTCGGACATACCCAGGATGTGTTAAAATGAGCACTTTGCTCTCTTGTTAAGGTCCATATACTTCTATGAGTGTAATAAACGTGTTACGTCTCTGGTCTCCACCCTAGCATTACAACACCTCCTTGCTTGCCGCCGCCGCAGCAGCAGTTTCTGATGATCAAGACCTCCTACATTCGTCGCGGTTCTTTCCATATACCTCCTCACAGATGTTTCTCGATCAGTTAAGTGCAGGAGGCAGCACTTCTCTGCCAAACACCAATGGAAGCAGCAGCGGCAGCAACAGCAGCCTTGTGTCTTCCAACAGCTTAAGGGAGAGTCACAGCCATGCAGTGGCGAACAGGAGCAGCACGGACACCGCGTCGATCTTCGGCATCATACCAGACATCATCTCCTTGGACTGACTCCCTTGCCCTGCTGCTCCCACCCCATCCCAGATTAAATGAACTTGGCAGAAAGAAGAGAACTGTGTGCTCTGATTTACCTTATTCTGTTTAGAAAAAGTACACGTATGGGGTTTTTTTTCCTCTTTTTAGGAAAAAAAAATTAAAAGAAATGTACAGAGAACAAAACTATATTTTCAGTTTTACTTTTGTATATAAATCTAAGACTGCCTGTCTGATAAAACACTTGTTTAAAAAAAAAAAAAAGGAAAGAAAAGAAAAAAGAAGCACCACAAACCACCTTCAGTTTTCGTGTTTTTAGTTTATCATTTCTGGATTCTGGAGATTTTTTTTCATCATTTGTCCTATTTGGTTTTATTTTGCTTCAGTGGCATTATTTTATTTGCAGTAACAGAAAAGGAGTTGCATGTATGGCATTTTAAATTGTGGGCTTTGTTGTGGGGAGGGAACGGGAGGGATAGTTTGATTTCTATTTTTGAAAAGCAACAGACTTGGACTGTTTGTGTGTGCACATTTCATCCAGCCTTAAGTTATAACTCATCTGTCCCACTGCATTCTGTGTATTTCCACACAGTCCTGTGTGTGTGTGTGTGTTGAGTGTACGTGTGTGTGTTTCTGTCATCACTGTCCTCTCTTGTCCTGAGTTTGCATTCAGTTAATAAATCAGTTGCCTGCTTCTCTCAGAGTGCTTTGAAGGTCTAGAACTCATGTATGAGTATCCTTTATCAGCTATACCAACCCCCCCCCATATTCTCTGTTACATGCTGTATACCCTGAGAACGTGTCTCAGAGATACTGAAGGAAAGCTGTCTGGGTAAGGAGTAAGGTTTACTTACTTACACTTTAGTTCTTGATTCTAAATCTGGATTGCCAGTATTGTGTACTTAAACCAAGTCTGTGAATACCTGTTTTTGGGGCCACAGGGTAACCAGTTGTCATGTAAGACCTTCATACCAAAGTAAGAGATGCAAATAACTTTTGAGAGCCCTCAGAAGGAAAGACAACATGATCCTAAAGCTAATTCTATTTGGAAAATGCAGGGCACCATACATGTGGATCTGTAGAAACCTATTTGATAAACAGTTGGAACTCAAAATGTGTTTGAATCTTAGTCATTTTTACTCTCTTTCTGTGTGTACTTATTTTCCTTACCTTGTTTATTTTTCCCTTCACCTTTTAATGACAAGCATGACATAGGAAAGTCATTTTTTTTAATTCACAGATCAATCTGATCTCTTAATAGTGGAACATGTAAATATGTTGAAAACTTTTTCAGGAGATGAATAGAGGTCAAAGGGCAGGATGAATATTTTACTTGTGTTCCAAAACCCTTATCAGAGAGGTTCTCAGGTGTGGAAAATAGATTTCAGTTGACTGATAGTAGATTTAACAAAAAAAGAGAAAGGATTATCTGCCAGGTTTCCAGACTGGATTTTTATATTTCAACTATTAATGTTCTCAGAGTTGATGAAGGACCACCTTGATGTATACATGTATTGTTTTTGTGTTGGTATCAAAATGACCTGTTTTAATCCAGGTAGAACTCAAGATGGCTGTATCTCCAATTGTATGGTGAAATTGACAGTTTACATGACTGTGTGGCATCCTAAAATAGTATCTTTATACAACATCTCTGCTACTAAATTGTTGACTTGAATTTTGAAAGAGTTGGTGTTGCTATGTATATGTGTGTGTGTATATATGTATTTATAAACAAGTGTGTGTGAGTGACAAGTGAACTGCATATCTTTCCCCTTCGCATGTGTATTCCACACATGGCTGGGTCAGTCACAGAACAATTTGCAATAAAACAAAACAAGTTCATTGTCAGCAAAAACAATAATTTTTACATAAATCTGGTGTTACGATGAATAAATAATTTTAAGAATTTTCAATTAGGCTAATTTAAGTAGCATCATAATTTGTATCTCAATTTGGACCAGGATAGAAATTACTGAAATGGTTTGGGACATTGTTTCTGCTTTTACATTTCAATTGAAAACATTGCTATTAATTTCAGCTACCTTAGAAAAATAGGTCTTTTTTTCTGCCATTGTTAGTGGTCTCAGAATCCTGCTGATACCTGTGATGCTGAGTTACTAACCCTTGGAATGATCCAGTTGAAAACATGTCCCTTTTTCTTTCTCTAATCCAGTTTTGAAAGGTTTAATTTTCTTCTGCATCCTGCCTTTTAGGAGCCTAAAGGAAGAGGAGAAATAGGGAGAAATAAATATCTGTTCCGGGGCTGTAGGGTCATGTTCCCATGGGAGAATTAGCCATTTTGGTTCTTTCCACTTTGTGAGGTGGTGTCTCCTTCATTTGTTGGCTTTCTAGAATGTCAAATTAGGTAAGTGGTTAATCTTTCTGTTGGTCCCGTCAGTATCAGTCATGCACTACATCATCTTCTGAGCTTTAGAAATGCACGTAGTCACTTCATCTTTCTTACCTTAGCCCACCCCCACCCCTAATCCCCACCTGTGGCAACACTTGTGCTGCTGTCTGTACAGAGCGGTTATCCGAATCTAGGCAAGTTGAGTGGCCCTTTCCTTGGTCTTTTATAACCGCATATGTTTGTGTTTCTCTACAGTATTGTGTGTGTGCATGTGTGTATAGGTCAATATGCACACATCTTTGATAAAACTAGCTGTTTGACTAGCAGGGTTGAAGTGGCTTTTAAATACTATGTGGGCATTATTAGACATCTTTTGTAAAAAAAAAAAAAATCCAAAACTTAACCATGCCACGCTTGATTAACTTATTTTGAGCATTAAATTTTTTCTATTAGACATGATCACAATTTTACATTACTGACTTAAGATTTGCTTATGTGTCTGAAAAATGTGGTTTCTTGATAGATTTTTTTTTTCCTTTGAAACAAGTGAGTAGAATTGAATAAATATGTCCCAATTGTAAATTTATAAATGTGGCAAGAACATTTTTAAAACAATTTCAATTTTAAATACATAAAACTTTTAGGTTCTTCAGAACTTTCTAAAGCACATTTGAATTTATTTTAGTAAGAATTTAGTTTTTATCAGTACATGTTCAATTCTGGTTTTTTTAATTAAATACAAAGCTTAGGTTTCAGAAAGAGGGAGGGTAAATAGCTGGTGGTCCCAGAGTGTGCTGCTGTTTAACAAAGGGGGAAGTGTATATAAACAGATATAAAAGTTATCATAAATTCCACGAACTTAAATCTGTGATTCATTGCCTTAAAACTTTCTCTCTTAGAATTTCCGTACCGCATGCCAAACAAGTAAAATGGCTTTTAAAAATGTATAGTAGACCAATGTCAGTTTGTATAAAAGTACCAAGTGAAAATATTTATTACATGCATTGGAAAAAATGTTTACCTATTGAATGTTACCTGTTTATGTAGAGCTCTTTAGATGTAATAAAAGAAAAGCCTTCAGTTACTTTGTCTTCTGTAAACTAGTAGTCCTGGGTACACAGGGGCAGTCCCTACAGAAAAGTGCAAGACTTTGTGCTGTCAGAGCCTCTTTCATCCAGATTTCCAAGCTTGACAAGTAACTAATGCTTCTACTTTGACTGGTAATAAACAGCCATCAATTCCCGTATTGAAATAAGGCTAGTTCTGTAATGAACCACCGCCACTGTCTATTTGGTGGTTTTAAATCTGTCTAATATTTGCAGTTTGAGAGCTAAGAGGCCTTTTTTCTCTCTATTCTTTCTTGCAAACAGCCCCAGGTGCTAGGTAAACCAATTGGAATTTCAGGAATGAACCTGAAACCAGGACTGGAAGCTTAAAAGCCTCCTGGGATAGACCTCTTCCAGCCAACTAACACCCATTGTTACACAGTGCATCTGGAAGAGCCCAGGTTCTGCTCTGCCCTGACACTGGCTCTGTTTTTGGCAAAAGTAAACTTGAACTTACTAGGAAAATTAGGGAAAAAAAAAAAAAAGCTGGCTTAATGTCATACTAGATCCAGTTTGATAAACATGTTAAAGACCCTTGAGGGAAAGCTCGGCACTTCTTTGTCCTATATACCTTATCAGGTCTATTATTTGTTGACTCTTTGGTATTCCAGGTTGGCTGGGCAGGCCTGCTTTCCTGATGTCCCTTCCCTGGATGACTAAAATGCTGCTCTCCCTGGGAGGCCAAGGCCTAACTTGCCCCCTCAGGAGAAGGTAATGGCCATTCAGATGTGTTGCCCTCCCTCAGGCCTCATTCCAGAATTCCAGGGCCCCCCACAGCAGCCTAGATGTTCTGCATTTCTGTTTTAAGTCAGGGCCTCACTGTTGCCTAGGTGGGCTGGAACTCTGATCTAACTGCTTCAGCCTTCCAAATGCTAATGTTGGAATTGTGTACCACCATACCTAGCCTGTTTTTGCATCCTTGAAGGCCACAAAACCCTACCACCTACCCCACAAAACCTAATCTGCCCTACACTGTGGCCCCAGGCCCCAGCTGGTGATTAAAACTGCTCACAGTGTACAGCCCGGGGGAGTTCCTACTCAATTCCATTGCAGTTCTATTGCTGGGGAGACGGATGCCACAGAGCAAGTGGGATCCTCCTTTCTGTTTGGCCTGAAGCCACGTTGCATCAATGAGGTAGCTCAACGGAGACTGCCCCCTGCAGTTTTCCCAGTGCCTAGCCCTTATAAAATGTGTGTTGTGTACCTCCTGAAAGATAACATCCCATTATTTGGCTTTCTGCCTCTGCCACGAGGGGACTATTAGACAAAGTTGCAGGTTGATGATACATAAAAGGATGAAAACCTTGGTACTTGGAGCTCTGACCCTGCAGGTGCTGTTCTGACACTCCCTCAGCCTATCAGCTAAGTTGATAGTAATAGTGGTTCATGATTTGATGAGCCTTGGGACACCTGAGTTCCAGGCTTGGCTGCTCGGAGGGATCCCTGAGGGACTGGTCCCCACCAGTGTTCTTGTATTCTGACCATGGCCGGAACCCTCTCTGTTAGTCTCAGGGAAGTGGCTCAAGGTCATGGCTGCTCTGGGCCCATGAGCAGATCATCCTCATTCCTGGAACCCCTCTGCTTGCCAACAGAGCCCAGGGCACTATTTAGAATTCTATGAGAAACATTTTCAGGGCTGATCCCTTAGTGAAAGTGATTGGTCCCATCCTTGAGTACCCACTGTTCAGCTTATATTGTTTATTCTAGTATGTTTTAATGCTACTGTTTGTGAAAGAGTATCCTAAATTATGTGGAGATGGAAATAACAAACATTTTTGTTTTGTTTTAGTCAACCATGGGGCTTTAACTCTGGGCCTGGGTGCTGTCCCTCAGCTCTTCAGCTCAAGGATAGTGTTTTACCACTTGAGCTGCAGTGCCACTGTCAGTTTTCTGGTGGTTTATTGAAGAGTCTCATGGACACTGTCTGGGATGGCTTTGAACTGCAATCCTCAGATATCAGCCTCCTGAGTAGCTAGTATTACAGGCGTGAGCCACTGACGCATGGCTTAACAAACTTGTTTTGGTGCTGGTACTGAGATTTGAACTGACTGAGGGCCTCATGCTATCACTTGGCATTTTTGCTAAAAGCTGGCACTCTGCCTCTTGAGCCATGCCATCCACTTCTGAAAATAAGAACTTGTAACTGGGCCTGTGGTGCTACAAGAAATGTAGTGTGTGGTTTGCTCTTTTTAGTGGCCTTAGAAATGTAGCCAGGTGCTGGTGGCTCACACATTTTTCAGAGCCAGCTGAGGCAGGAAAGGCCTTAAGACTCTTACCTCCAATGAACCACCAGAAAACCAGAAGAGGCGCTGTGGCTCAAAAGTGGTAGAGTCCTAGCCTTGAGCAAAGAGTTCGGGGACGGTGCCCAGGCCCTGAGACATGCCCTGCAACTGATCCCCCCCCCCCCCCAAAAAAAAAGTGGACAGTGATTTTAACACCCAAATGCAGAATGTGCTCTTTCTTCTAGCAGACTGCCCTTAGTAGGAGAAAACTACTATGGGTGACTGGTTCCTTATATTCTATTTCCAGTTGTTGTTCCTCCCCCAACCCCCGACAAAATCTTTGTCTTCCCTCAGTGGATTGTATCAAGGGAGATGAGGAATCCAGCTGTCATGGGGGGTGGCGAGGCTTTGAGGTGAAGTGATCTTCCCAAAACTGGGGGGTGGCAGGGCCAGGACTGGAATGCAAGCCTGACTCCATGTTGCAAAGGGCTAGATCAATGGCAGTTGCTAAAATCGACACAGACTTTATTGAAGACATGCTGGGCCCCTCTCCTGATGGAGAGCTGTTATGTTGCTTCACTTTTGAATCTTTTCCTTATTCAAAAAACAAAAAGCTGCTAAAACCATGACTAAGATCGTTTATTGCTACTGAGGCGATGCCATCTTGCTGCCACCTCCCAAGAGTGAAAACACCTTCTTAAAATGAATCAGTCCTGGTTTTCGGGCCCCTGACGGAGGCTGCAGTGCTCTGCCCAGTCAGTAATCTTGAACAGGAAGGGTGATCTTCTGGATAAATTCATCATACTTCACTTGGCCATCTGGTTCAATACCCGTTTCCTTAAAAAGGTCATCCACTACAATAAATCACATTCATTTGTCAGGTTAGATGTGTTGGTATAAGACACTGAGTTCTCTGGAAGTTGGGATCTCCAGGGGGGTCTTCCCTGAGTGACATCATAGACGTGGGATTCAATCAAATTGACAGAAGGACCGTCTTCCCCCTCATCCCCTACTTGAGCATCACTGGTTCAATGTTGAGGCTTTCTGGAGAGGCTCTGGTAGGGGCAGGGAAGGGTCCAGGGAAGATTCAGTTACTGAATCCTTATTTTAAAAATACCTGTGCCTTGTACTGCATTGAGAGATATGGCCTAGGTGGTTTACCACTTAACCACCCACCCTTCCAGCAACATGAATTTCCTCTGCAGTGTCACCACCAGCCTTGCCAGTCCAGGCTCTGACCTGCCTCTGTCCCCTGCCTTCTCCTCCTCGCTAACCCTGTGTTTACACCAAGAAGATTTTGACAACTATCTGTTACTAACCTACAAATGTGTGGGAGCTGGGGAGACAGCTCAGCAGGAAAGCACCAGCCTGACTTGTGCCCTGGGTGTGATCTGCCATAGTAATAAGGACTTTGTGTGTCCACACCCTGAAGACTGCCATTATTGTGCATTGATCTAATGAAATAACTAGCTTGTCCCTGGAATTTGCTGAAACATTGCAGCTTACCTTTTTCTACAGTGATCTCTCAGGATCAATCTACCTTTGGTGCTTGGGCCCATTTTCACCCTCTTGCAAAACTGATCTTGATACCCTGCCTCCACTTCCCTGGCCCTAGATATACCCACATATCCTTGGACAGGGAGAAAACCTCCTTTGCTTCCCTCTTACCTGTCTGGAGGGGATCATTTCTGTGCTTAGACTGGAAGGTATTCTGAGTGTGTTTGAAGTGACCAACGACATCATTTGTCTTCATGGAGAAGTTCTACCCTGAACTGTAGCAGCCTGTAGGTGGCGGTATCAGCTCCAGGATTAGCGCCAGGCAGGCATCAGCTCCCCATTGCCCCCTGCAGCCCTCTGAGCCTTGGGGCACAGTGGCTGCTCACGGTCTCATTTGCTGTTCCCTAGCTGTTCCAAAGGATGGGTGAGCTTCCCTCTCCAGGAAAACGGCCTCTAACTTCTCCTGTCTCTACGGCCAGTGAGAGGGAATTGGGCCTCTACCAGCTCCCTGGAACTGTTCTTTGCTGTTTTCTGGCTCAACAAGTGAGATGTGTTGGGGACATGTTGTTGGTTTGGACAGAGGTCACAAACCATAGGAATTAAGGCCCTGCTACCTTGGCACTGATCTTGCAGCTATACACCTAAGGGCCACCAGTGTCCATGGAGGCTGAAAGGCGAAGGTGATCTATTCATATAAACACAGACATGGTGTAAGATGAGACCACGTTAGTTAGGCCTGAGAGCTGGGGAAAATGAATCTGCCTGCCCGAGTGCTATTTTTGAACCCTCGGCGCTGTGCCTTTGTGAGAGCAAATGAGACCTGAGCAGACTGGTTTACAGAATGGTGGGTCCCAGAGGTCCCTGGGATGTCTGTGAAGATGTCCTCATTTCCAGTGAGGAAACCTGAGGAATCATGGGTACTCTTCCTGGAGGAGTGCCAGGATTCCTACCTGACTCAAGCCACAACCTCAGAACCCGTGATCTGAGCAAAATGAGGGCTTTTCCCTATCTTCTCCCGAGGTAAGCTGGGAAGTCTGACCAAAAACCCCGACCTGGGGCAGGGCCTCAGCACAGGCTGGGGAGCAGCTGTACTGTCTCCAGGGACAGGAGCTTTCTGGGGGCATTGCAGGCACCCGGCAAGGTCCGGCATGTACTAAGTACGACCCCAGCAGGCTCAGGCCCTCATCTTCCTCTGAGGGGAGAAGGTGTGTGGGCTGATAGGAGGTGCAAAGTGGAGGCTCCATGGGCCAGGACCTCTCCAACTGCCCTGCAGAGGCCCTTCAGAGCTCTTAGAGGCTGCCTTAGTGCAGAGCCCCACAGCCACATCAGAGCCAGCTGTGGTGGAACAGCTGGAGATGGGTCTGCTAAGAGCTGAACCCAGCTTCATCTTGCTAATGGCCTCATCCTACCTCTGTCAGTTGAAGGGACTTTTGTGCTCCTAGGGAGACCTCTGAACTAGCCAAACCCCTGCAATGGGCACTTGGACACAGGAAGGCCAGACACATAATCCACTGCCTGTGCTTGCGGGGTCCCTCTCCCTTGCCCCCTCCCAAACCTTCTAATTCTATCCCCAAGCCCTTATTTGGCCTGATCTCTGCTCACATACTTCTGGGCCATGTATGACCTGCCTGTCTGCACAACTTGGGATAACGATGGGTCTCTGATGTCCTTCTCCAGCTCTCTAACCCTCTCCAGCCAGTGGGAGACAGGGCGTGGCCATTACCTTCCTTGTGGGTAAGCTTCTCCCCTAGGTTCATGAGCTTTGACCGTAGCTCAGACGCCATGATATAGCCTTTCTTCTCCTTGTCAGCCATCAACAGAGCCAGAAGAATCTCTTTCTTTGGGTCCTCTTGTTTTATTTGCGTGTGCATTATGGTCAGGAAAGTGGAGAAGTCCAGCTCTCCATTTCTGTCTGAGAGATGGAGACAGAGCAGTGAGCAAAGGGGAAACGGCTCTTCTTGAAGAAAGTACAGGGAACAATAATAAAATTACGCTTAATCCAACCACTAACAGAAAAAACTGCTCAGCAGCATTTTGGGTGGGTTCTCTCCAGCTTTTCTATCAAGTTGACATCATTTGTAGATCAGCCTTTAAAATCAGAACCAGCTGGGCTCTGGTGGCTCACACCTATAATCCTAGCTACTCAAGAGGCTGAGATCTGAGGATAGTAGTTCGAAGCCAGCCTGGGCATGAAATTCCATGTGACTCTTAGATCCAATTAACCACCAAAGCTTAAAGTGGCTCAAAGTGGTAGAACATTAGCTTTGAGCAAAAGAGCTCAGGCACAGCACCCAAGCCCCAAGTTCAAGCCCCACCACGAACAATAAGTGAATACATAAAAATTAATAAAAACTGAAATCAGACAAACTGGGTTCCAATCCTCTTTCTGCCATTGGCTCTAAAACTCGGCCAGGTTCTGACTTGATCTCTGCTGTAAAGTGGGTCAGGACAGTTCAGCATGGTTTGAGTGAGGTCTCAGGAAAAAAAAAAAAATTCTGGTTGTTGGTTAGCCCTGCTTTCCTACAGGTTTTTCGTAGGCTCAGGACTCTGTGGGTCAGGGGTTATCATGAGGATAAAGCCTCACATCGTACACCTGACCAGGTACTTCCACCACTCAGTGGGGTAAGACCCAGAACCACTGCCCCCCCTCTGGCCACTCCCACCTCAAGCCCCTCCCCACACCCAGCAGCCCTCTTACCTATCCTGTGTGTCTGCAGATGCCGCTGTACCTCCCCTGGCGTCGGACTGGCCCCCAAGCACCTCATGGCCACCAGGAGGTCCGTGGCCTTGATCTTTCCCCTCTGCTGCTTGTCATAGAGGGAGAAGCACTCCTTGTACTCTGCACACGGCCCAGATGGAAGAATACATCTCATTCACTCATTCTCCACCCTGCCATCTCCCCATACTTGGCCCCTGCCCACCTCTTCTCCCCACTTCTTTTATTTACTTGTACATTTGGTTCTGGGGATGAACCTAGAGCCTTATGTTTGTCAGGCAAATGCTCTAAGCTCAACTATGCCCTCCGACTTGGTGTCTCCTCCTCCCTTGGGACCCCACCCTTCCCTTTTCCTGCTGCAGGGTTTCCTGACAGAGTAAATGGAAGTACAAAAGGACCAAGTCAAGCCAGGCACTGGTAGCTCATGCCTGTAATCCTAGCTACTCAGGAACCTGAGATCTGAGGGTTGTAGGTCAAAGCCAGCCTCGGCAGGAAAGTCTGTGAGACTCTTATCTCCAATAAACTATTCAGAAAAAGCCAGAAGTGGCGCTTGGCTCAAGCTGTAGAGCACTAGCTTTGAGCACAGAGAGGCTCAGGGACAGTGCCCAAGCCCTGAGTTCAAGCCCCAGGACCACCCCCACCCCAAAAAAGTGCCGAGTCAAATTGACTATCTCAGAATTAAATCAATAATCAGTAATTCAATATAGGTATGTCCCAAATGTTGCACGGGATACAGTTATACTAAAAAGGGATTATCTGAGATTCAATGTGACTTGGTGTCCTGTGTTTTATCCAGCAATACTGCTCACTCTTTTCCTTCCCCACGCTCTCCCCATCCCACTTCCCCATTTCTGACTAAAATGGAGAAGCTGACTAAAACACCATCCAAAAACTCTCATCCAGGCTCGGCCGAGGGAGAAAGAAACAAGCCCCCCAGCAAAGTGACCATACTGGCAAGGAGGGACCCTTGGTTAACCCTACAGTGTCCTATCTCCCCTCCAGACAGGCCGGGCAGCCAGCAGCTCTCCTATGTGGTGGTTTATTGCCATTATTACAGCTGTGGAGTCCATAGCACAGCTCAGGTCCTCTCAAGCAGAACTCTGACAAGTCCTGGCCCTGTGTTCAAGCTCAGTAGGAAACTACTAGGAAGTTCGCCCCATGTCTACACAAGGGCCACCAGCAGCCCTCCCTGCAGCCTTTCTCCAGGATGCTTGGTGGAGATGAAATAGCAACTCCGAGATCTCTGGCTCAGTCCCACGGCTGCCCAGCCAGCAGAGCTGCCCTCCTGGCTGCCAGCCCCGCCCCCTCCCACCACCCCATCCCCCAGGCAGATGACAGATGACAGCCAGCAGAGAGCTTGGGAAAGACCCCAGCAGTACTGCGACTGCCTCTGCCCTGGCTGAGCCAGTGCTCCAGCCCGTTTGCTCCTCACATGCCAGTGGAGAGCCTCAGAGCCAGGGTAGGGGCTTCCTGGGTAGCCCAGGAAGAGTTCCCAGGTCCTGCTGGGTCCTCACAGCCCCTTGATGGCGCCATTTTTATTCCAGTTGTGCAGACAGGGCTGTGCAGTTGAGCCGCCTGGCACTGGTAGTGGAGCTGTGCCCTCTGCAGCCCTGCCCTTAGTCCTAGGGCAGCAGTGGAGGAAGGGGGGTAGAAGAAAGCCCCTCAACTCCTCTAGCCCAGTCTCGGGCCCTTGGTGTTCACTAATGGAGCCACTCAGGCCTCCCCTGTACACCTGCCACACTAGGACTTGGGGGTGATGACAAAAAGTGGGGCCACCAGTGGGGTTAGTCGTGACTGCCTCTGTACAGTTTGTATACACAGTCTGGGAAGGTGGCTCAGTGGTAGAGTGCTTGCCTTGCATGCATGAGGCCCTGGGTTCGATTCCTCAGCACCACATAAGCAGAAAAAGCCAGAAGAGGCTGTGGCTCAAGTGGTAGAGTGCTAGCCTTGAGCTGAAGAGCTGAGGGACAGCGCCTAGGCCCACGACTGACCAAAAAAATAGTTTGTACACACACACACACACACACACACACACACACACACACACACACACACACACACACCTTCAGAACCCTCTAGAGCCTGAGCTTCCTGAGCACAAACCAAGGACAAGGTTGAATGGCCCTGAGCCTGGTAAAGAAGGTCCAGGGGGTTGGGAATGTGGCTTAGTGGTACAGTGCTTGCCTAGCATGCATGGAGTCCTGGGTTCAGTTCCTCAGTACCACATAAATAGAAAAAGGCAAAAGTGGCACTGTGGCTCAAGTGGTAGAGTGCTAGCCTTGAGCACAGAGAGGCTCAAAGACAGTACCCAGGCCCTGAGTTCAAGCTCCAGGTCCAGCAAAAAAAAGGGAGGGGGGGGCCAGGACTCAGCACAAGATCTCAGCTTTGTGGGGTTTATGTTTTGTTTTGTTTTTTCTTATGCCAGTCCTGGGGTTTGAATTCAGGGCCTGGGTACTGTCCTTAAGCTCTTTTGCCCAAGGTTGGTGCTCTACCATTAGAGCCATAACCCCACTTCCAGCTTTTATTTTTTTGGTGGGGAGAAGGGGATGATTAATTGGAAATAAGAGTCTCACATACTTTTCTGCCCAGGATGGCTTTGAAGCATGATCCTCAGATCTCAGCCTCTTGAGTAGCTAGAGTTACAGGTGTGAGCCACTGGTGCCTGGCTTTCAGCTTTGGTTCTTGCAAAACCTAGTACCTTCTAAGAGGATATCCACAGAGGGCCCAGACTCAGCTGCCACCCTGGGGACTGCTCACAGCCATTGCACTAGTCTTGCCAGCTAGCTTTCCACATGAAAGATGAGCCCCGGGCTCTCCTAAGGCTTCCTCTGGCTGTTGTCCCTGGGGCCCAGGACTGGCTGGCTGGGAACCCACCGTATCGCCCATGGGCACTGTATCAGTGCCTGGGGGGCAGCTTGTAGCCTCTGACACAAGCAAGGCAGGGCTCAAACGGAGCCGGGCTTCTAACAAGCCCGGGATTCTTTGTCTCCTGACCTGACGAATCCCCTCTTCAAACCTGCAGTCAGGGGCAATTTGGGATTCCAGTGCTGCAACAAGAACCCTAGCAAACAGTGCTGGCTCTCACTGCCCTCCTCCTTTCCCTCCGTCCCTTCCCTCCCTCCTTCCCCTCCCCTCCATGATTTTTCCCCTTGTCAGCCATCTAACATGGTCTCCCCCTGCTTTCTTCTTGTCCCTCCTTAGACCAGTCGGTTATGTCTCTAACGTCTGGAACAGGGCTGGCAGGGAAAAAGGGACTCACAAATGCTCTGAGTGAAAGAATGACTTAGGGTTCATGAATTGGATTAAAACCATCTCAAGGGTGTCTGGGAAGGTGGCTTAGCGGTAGAGTGCTTGCCTAGCATACATGCAGCCCTGGGTTTGACTCCTTAGTACCACATACACAGAAGAAGCCAGAAGTTGCGCTGTGGCTCAAGTGGCAGAGCACTAGCTTTGAGCACAGAGAGGCTCAAGGACAGTGCCCAGGCCCTGAGTTCAAGCCCCAGGACTGCTCCACCCCCAAAAACAACCCTTAAGTCCCCCCTTGGGAAAGTCCTCACACAAGAGACCCCTAAGGCTGGGTACCAGTGCTGCACTGGACAAGCTTTATGAGCATCTCTAAGGCACGTGTGCAGGTTTACTGTGCCCTTGACAGCCATAAAGGTAACATGTGACTCACACGAGAGAAAAGATGCCATACTCATTATAAATTCTACCTGGCCAACAAGCAAACCACGTCAAAGATGATTGTGTCAGCTCCTCACCGTTTTGATTCAGACGTGGTTTGAAGAGTGATGTTGTAAATTTGCCCGAAGAACGCAATTGTGTTTTCCAATGAACTGGAAATTATACTATCATTGAATCAGGTAGGTGATGATCTACTTTTAACTCTTTCTCACCCTGGTATAAATTATTCTTTCAGCCGGGCGCAGGTGGCTCACGCCTGTAATCCTAGCTACTCAGGAGGCTGAGATCTGAGGATCGCGGTTCAAAGCCAGCCCGGGCAGGAGAGACCGTGAGACTCCTATCTCCAATAAATCACCAGAAAACCGGAAGTGGCGCTGTAGCTCAAGTGGTAGAGCGCTCGCCTTGAGCTGAAGAGCTGAGGGACAGCGCCCAGGCCCAGAGTTCAAGTCCCACGACCGACAAAAAAAAAAAAAAAAAAAATTATTCTTTCAGCACTAAGACCCCAGGGCTGTCTGAGCTTCCAGTGGATGCTGGGGTATTGTTTGAATCCTACACTATTCAGTTAATGGCTGGCTTTAACTCCTAAAGACGCAGCTCGTACCCGTGTCCAGCACACAAAGTCTGCTTTCCCATCCTTCTCCTACAAAGTCTGGTGAGGGGGCCATTCTCTCTACCCCACACAGACACAGGGGCAAGTCACCACCACCAGACACCCTGTTGTTCCCCATCGCTGTCCACCCTCTAATTGCCTCATATCCAAACTTGGGTGGAGAACCCCAAGTCCTCCTTTTAGTCAGTCACCTCCAGATCAGGGGAAGAGAGGCTCTGTCTGCATTGGTCCCAGTGCGTTCAAGTCCCCTGGCCCACCCCCTCTGGCCTTGGCTTGAGTCTGTGGGGAGTCACAATACCGCACCACCCTGCTAGATGGAACCCAACAAACCCTTGCCTTGGAATCCCAGCTCAGGCCACCCATAGTTCCTTCCAGGGAGCTACCCTGGATTGCAAGGGCACCGTGGGCCCGAGGTGGCTGCCATTTTATCTCCAGTAGCCAGGGAGATGGTGGCCAGATGTCATCCCACAGCGGTGCAGCAGGGAGTGGCCCATCTGGTCCACTGTCAACTGCTGGGCAGGCCAAGGAGCTCAGAAGGCTCTGGACTCAGAGCTCTCTGCCGTCTCTGCCGGGGTGGGGGTCGGGTCTCCTGCCTGAGTAACTCCACCCCTTTCCTGGCTTGTGAAACCACAGCTCTGCTCTGAAGAAAGTGAAACCTCCAAAGTGCTCACCCTCAAACTCAGCGGCCCTTTACTTTGATGGGGAAACTGAGGCCCAGAGAAAAGGATCCAATTCAAAGACAGACTCTCCCTGTTTCCCTTACCTCCAACCATTACATTTACTCATCTGTCTCCTGCCCTAGCCTCTTCCTGTTTAGCTACCGACTCTGGGGCTGCCCTGTGAGCAGTCTTGGCCCAGCCAGAGGGCTGACAACACAAAGTGGGTGGCCGCCCCGTGGATATTCGCTAGGTCAGCACGGGCCTCCAGCAGCATGGTGGGGGAGGGGACACCTCTCACTCACCTCCCTCCTTCCACCAGCGACACGGAGCACATCAGATGGCCTAACTGAGACCCACATTTTGTTGGGAGTTGCTAATTAAAGAGTGAACGCAACCTACCATTAATTTGATCCTGGGAAAGGAACTTGGCCTGCAGCAGAGAGAGAAGAGTCAGGGATGGTGTCACCAGAGGTCTCCCCGCCCGGTGGGCCCTCGCTCACTCACCATGGTGGGGCACCGGCTGCTTCAGAACCAGGAAGGCCCAGCTGCTTCCTCTGGCTGCCAGTGCAAAGTCCTCCGGGTGAGGCCCCAGTAATAAATCCTCGCTGCCATGGAGACGGAGCCCGAAGCCGCCCTGGGTCAGGTTCCAGCTTCTGACTGGGGGGGGGGGGGGGGAACTGGCGGATGCTCAGAAACTGGCGATTCCCAGGGGACTGGACAGGTGGACTTGCGTGGGAATTGGACCACAGCAGAGCCCTTCCAGACTGGGCCCACATCCTTGTCCAGAGCCCCTAGACAGGGGGCCCTGCTCCTGGGGCTAGGCTGGAGCTGGGCACGCACAAACTCACGGCCCATGATCGCACTGATGATGGAGCCCGTCCAGCACAACGCAGCTCAGAACAGGGTTTCAAGTCCTTCCTGTAGGTTTCACCTTGCAGGGCTTCAGTTTCTCTACCAGGCCCCATGCAGAGCTGCTGGGAGAATCAAATCGACTGCAGCCCGTTCTCCTTATGGGGATCTGGGACGGCAAGGCTGGACTTCCAGACCCACAGCTGCTATTGGGGTGAGGCCTCTGGGTGACCCCCCACACCCACCTGACCCAAGGCACCTCACTTTTCTTCCCCGCCCTTCCACATTTGATGCTGAGTCCCATCCCAGGGTAGGCAATTCCGGAGCTGGCCTGGGAGGCCTCAGCCTCCGAAGAGGCTCGCAGTGGAGGCTCTTCTTCTTCCTCCCCACTTCCTGAGAGGCACCTGATCCAGGCTTCGGTCCTCAGCGAGCCATGTGCAGCCCTGGGGGCTCGCCCCAAATCATCCATGGGAAGGGCCAAGGGTAGGTAAAACACATCCTGGGGGCTGCTTGTTCTCTTCTTTTAAAAACATTTATTTTTATGAAGCCATTGTACAAAGGAGTTTCTATTCCAGAAGTCAGGCTAGGAGTGCACTGCATTGTGATCAGTTCACCCGTTCCATCACCCCCCCCCATTTTCCCGATCATGTTCTCTTTAGTCCTGAACCCCAGATGCTGTTGGCTGGGGGCTGACATCTCCACTGCCTTCCTCTGAGTCCCTTCCCTCCTGCATCCCGGTCTGGACCCCAGGGGAGGGGCCTTGGGTAGGAAGATTTCCCACCCCTTTCACCCCCCACCCCAGCCCACTGGACAAGGCCCCCAAGCAGAGCTTTGATGGAAGAGCTCTACGATCCTTCTTCCCTAGAAATGCAGGCAGCCCCTGCTATGTTCCTGGGCACCATCAGGCTAAGCCCCCACAAGTCTGAGCCCTGACAGCCTTCTACTGTGCCCACAGGCCACAGAGGTGGCCTCAGAGGGCCATCTGTTTCTGTTTCCCCATCCTGGACCTGCACACCCCAGCAGAGACCTCAGGCGTGAGTGCAGGGCTGGCTCTCCTGGAGGGGGCTGTAGACCCAGAACTCAGATCGCCTGGAACCTTATGTGGAAGTAGTCAAATAACCTTACATGGAAACAGGGTCCTTGCAACAGAATCAAGAGCTCATACTAGAGCTGGATGGTCCTCACGATGGAGAGGAGTTCAGACACAGCTACAAGAAGCCAAGTGCTGGCCACACAAGCAGAGACGGAGCCCAGGCGCTGAGGGCCTAGGCTCCACCTTGGACTCTGCCAATGCATGCATGCTAGTACTGAGGCTTGAACTGAGACTGGGTGTTGTCCCTTAGCTTTTTTGTTCAAGGGCTGGTGCTTGGCTACCACTTGAGCCACATCTCCACCTCTAGCTTTTTTTTGTCAGTCATGGGGCCTGAACTCTGGGGCTGGGTGCTGTCCCTCAGCTCTTCAGCTCAAGGTTAGGCTCTACCACTTGAGCCACAGAACCACTTCCAGCTTTTCCTGCTTATGTGGTGCTGAAGAATCGAACCCAGGGCCTCATGCATGCAAGGCAAACACTCTACCACTGAGCCACCTTCCCAGCCCCATCTCTAGCTGATTGGTGGTCTCATAGACTCTCCTGCCTGAGTTGGCTTTCTCAGATCTCAGCCTCCTGAGCACAGGGGCAAGCACATGGGTGTTAGGCCTCTGCCAATATTTTGCTCCTGAACTTGGAACCTCTGGAAGAGGAGGAACTTGCATTGTTTCAAGCTACCAACCAAGTGTATAGTAGTTTGTCAAGGCAGCTTTAAGGAATGCATACAAGAACCAAACAAACCCCTGGTCACAGAGACATGGGAATCACACAGATAGCCTGCATGCACACTGGACCTGGAAATAACCAAGGCCAGAGCTCCCAAAATGGAGCTCACAGCCACCCAAGGCTTCATCTCTCTTTGAATTTGTTTTTTTTTTTTTTTTTAATTCCCCTTCAGTAGTAGGGCTTGAACTGGGGGCCTGGGTGCTGTCCCTGAGCTCTTTTGCTCAAGGCTACCACTCTACCGCTTTGAGCCCAGCTCCACTTCCGGTTTTGGAGTAGTTAATTGGAGATATGAGTCTCACAGGGACTTTTCTGCCTGGGGTTGGCTTTGTATCACAATCCTCAGATCTCAACCTCCTGGGCAGCTTAGAGGCCTGAGCCATCACCACCCAGCTGAACCCAGGGTCTTAAGCATGTTAGGAAAGCTCTTTACTACTTAAGCCACACCCCAATGGGGGCATTTTCTCCTGCCACCCCCCCCCCCCCAACACTCCAAGTTTCCTGGATGTCTGCTGGGTTTCTAAGCTAGTGAAGCCAGGCTGCAGTGAAGACAATGGGACAAACTCCCAAGAACCTGCCCCACAGGGCCTAGATCTCCAAGGCCCCAATTGCAATTTCCTCTTCTTAATATTCATTTTCATACCTCATGTTTTACTCACTTTTTTGGGGGCAGGGGTCAGTCGTAGGGCTTGAACTCTGGGCCTGGGCATTGTTCCTCAGCTTTTCAGCTCAAGGCTAGCACTCTACCACTTCAGCCACATCGCCACTTCCAGTTTTCTGGTGGTTAACTGGAGATAGTCTTGTGGACTTTCCTGCCCAGGCTAGCTTTGAACCACGATCCTTAGACCGGTGCCTGGCTTTATTCATATTTTTAAAAACTTTTTTCTTTTTTTGGGTCTGGTCGTGGGGCCTGAACTCTGGGCCTGGGCCCTGTCCCTCAGCTCTTCAGCTCAAGGCTAGTGCTCTACCACTTGAGCCACAGCGCCACTTCTGGCTTTTTCTGCTTATGTGGTGCTGAGGAATCGAACCCAGGGCCTCATGCATGCAAGGCAAGCACTCTACCACTGAGCCACCTTCCTAGCCCCTAAAACTGTTTTTTCTTATCGAGGGTTTTCTAAGATGCATAATCCTCAGACCCTGATGGTAAGGGTCTGTAAACAGCCTTGGGAGCAGCTTGTCCTAGAGGTAGGGGAGGAGCGTGCTGAGCAGACATGGAGACTGATCACCTCCCAGTCTTGTTCTACAGTCCGCTCCAATTAGTCAGCTGACATGTGTAAGGCCAGAGGCTACCTCCTCCCAAGGGGCAGTACAGCTGGGAGGCCATAGGACATCTCTGGATACAGGTTTACTAGTGACCTGTCCTGCCCTGATCCACTAAGACTTGGATTGACTGGGAAGAAAAGTCCCCTTCAGCCCCACCTCCAGGACCCTGCTGAGTGGCATGCAGAGCCATTGAACAGACCAGGATTGAGAGGACCCTTGGGGGTCCCCCCCAAGGTTGTGCTGCTAGAAGGGACCTCACACCCCAGCTGGGATCCAGGCCAGTGAGCTCCCAACCCTCTCTACAATTCCCCCTGCCTCCCCATCTCACAACCAAGCCAGAAAGGACGCCAGCCAGGCTGGGCTCCACATAACACCAGCCTTTATTCACACCTCTCATCACCCGAAGCTGCCTGCCAGCAGAGGGACCCCAGCACAGCAGAGAGACTCAGCCCGGGCCTCCCCGAGATCATGAGGGGAAGGGCTGCAGCCCACAGCACCATGACCAGGGCTGACTGCAACATGAGGCTGGGGTAGCTTTCAAGGAAAACCACTGAACCAGAGGCCTGGGAGAGAAGGGAGCTGGGAGGGGCCCACTCCGCTGAGAGCAGGCCTCCCTTCCTGGTAGCAGGGGCCCTGGCAGAAAGAGATAAAGGCTAAGACAGGCAAGACTGGCAGGAGCCCAGAGCTGTCAGCCCCTATAACGGGGCTCAAGGAATGAGGCAAAGGTTTGAGACCTGTAGGCCGATACTCCACATCTGGCTGGCACCAAGTGGTGCCACAATCCTTCAGAGTTGGGGAGGGACAGTGCAGGGTGAACACCACCAGTAGGATGGCGTAGCATGGGAGAACTGGGCTTCAGGCACCCAGAGGTCTGGTGGCTGAATGCTGGCCAGGTGAGGGCCAGGTATGCTCATGGCCCTTTCAGGCTGGGGAGAGGGTAGAGGCTTGATAGAGCTAAGAGGGTGAGTAACCTCAACCCACTGGGCCCTTGCAGTGCAAATGAGGCCCTGAGAAGTTGTCTTCTCCTCAATAATCCAGAGAAAGATGACATAGTATACAAACATAGTGGCCCAGACCAGGTGGCCAGATGCTGGCCAAGCGGTACACCAGTGGCCCCGTGCTTTTGCACAGTCTGGTCTCTCCTGCATGGCTGAGACTTCCTATAAGAGCCAGCCCAGGCCTGAGCAATAGGAGTGGGGTCAGGAGTCCCAACAACAGGTAAAGGCCAGGATCCTGGCCTGGACACACTTCCCAAACTAAATTCCATCCCGAAAAGATCTAAATCAAGGAGAATCCTGACCCACACTGCTCAGTCTGTCAGTAATGCACTCTGTACACACACAGCCTGCTCCATCCTCATGTCTTACATACTCATGGGCATGGGCGTGCGCGCACGCACACACACACACACACACACACCTGTGTTCAGATGCCCCATGATCTGTCTCTCCCAAGGGAGCAGAGGATGGTTTGGGGACTCAGGGCCGACTGCTGACATGGAGAGTATAGAAGGCCCAGGGTTCGGGGACATAGATGACTCCCGGGTACTTCTTCCTGAGTACAGGGTCATTCCACAGCCAGGCCACCCAGATCGCCACCAGCGAGAGGGTGAAGGTGAAGGAGTAGAGGAGGAAAAAGCCGTTGCTGTCCAGGAAGAGGTGCCTGCGCTTTTGGTGTAGGACGAGCGCTAGCATGGCGAAAAAGGTGAAGATGAACAGGATGAAGATCTGCCCCTCGGTGACCAGGTACCTGGAGAAGCAGGTCAAAGTGTCAAGGAAAAGCGGGTACCACCCCAACCCTACCCTGCGTAGGGATACAGACACCAGGCAGCCCAGAACTGCTCACCTGGCATCCAGGCCCCGTGTGTCAGGCCACTCTGCTGCAGCCCACTTTGGCTTGATGCATTTGCTTACAAGCACGCAGGGGTTTGTGTGTCCCATCCTTTGCTACTGGGGATGTATGTATATAGTATGTGTTCATTTATTTGGAACCGAAGACTGAACTCATATGCACATAAGAGGCATAGGCTGATACCTGTGCTTCACCCAAGCCCTTTTGTGTTTTGGTTTGAGCTATGATCTTGAGACTTTGCCTGGGCTGGCTTCCAACTCCAGATCCTTCTGCCTTTATCTCCAAAGTGGGATTACAGGTGTGCATCACCATGCCTGGCCAGTTGTCAGGATTTAAATAACAATATTAAAAAAAGAAAAAACACAGAGTATTTGGCAGTGGTTTCCCTTTTTACATGAGCTTACGTCCACATGACAACTGAGGGACAAAAGCCCTAACATTGGAGAGTACTGTCTGTCACTGTCACAAGCCCCCATTTTTGTTTCCAGCTTGGTTTCTGTGGGGCTGGGAGCTTGGAAATGCAGTTACAGTTTGCAGGGATGGGTATCACTGGCCCTCAGAGATTGGGACACCATCCTATCTCTAAGAGACCTGGCGGTGGTCCAGAGAACACACAGCACTTGCTGGGGGGGGGGGGGTGACCTGCTCATCCCCATGACAACTGTGACACCAATCTATCCACTCAAGAAACTACAGCTCTGCAACTTGGGGGCCTATGCGCATGAGGAAATTCATGTGGAGCCTGTTTTCTCCCTTGGAAAGGGAGTGTAAAGGCTCTGTCTCTGGAGGTTCCAGGCATGCGCAGTTGGGGCATCTCTTCCTTGGGAAGGGCTGCAGTTTAGCAGATGGCTGTGGGCCCTGCAGATAGCTCCTGCCTAGTTTAGCCGCTTTCCTGGGGAGTAAACAACTTTTCCCTCCTCCTCCCATTCCCCCAACTCTGTCCTGGGGCTGGGGGCGGGGGGGGCGGGAGACACACACAGGCTAACCCCTAGAGGGCCTTTGCAATGGCAGGGAAGCCCCTAGAGCTGGCTAGCACTGACCCAGAGAAAGAAGAACCTTTTCATGCCAGAGGGGCCTCATCTGAGAAGGGCTCAAGTCTGTTCAGGCCCTTCCTGAAGACGGCCTGTCTGCAGGGCAGAAGCGGGGAGGGAGAGCCCAGCTAGAGGGAGCAAGGGAGCCAAACAAGCCACCCCTAGGTGTGGACACCTATCTAGTCCTAGTGGTCTCCATGTTGCTTTGTGGTCCACAAAGGCCCTCCTCGTCCCCAGATCCCTACCATCTCCTGAGGAATCAGGCAGGTAATTGTCTCCATTCTACAGAGGGGAAACTGAGGCTCGGGGGCTGCATAGATGGGCTCTATGGCCCTAGAGTGGCAGGGGGTCTGGGTAGTGAGCACAAAGTGGGAGGAGGAGCGAGACCAGAGACCGCAACCTTACCCTCTCCATCTCCCTGTGCATTCTGACCTGGGCTGCTAAGTAAAACAGAGGCCACTGCAAAGAACTGACACGGTCCCATCGAGACCCAGGAGGACACGGGCTCACACGGGGCTGGCCACACGCAGGGCTACCCACAGGTCTGGGGTCCAGTGGGTTCTGACCGTGGCGGCTCACTGAGTGCCCTGGTCCCACACGGCTCCACCCCAGTACTGCTGTCCACTCACCAGTAGTACAGGCCACTGGGCACCACCAGCAGCAGGGCAGGCCCCGGCATGAAGCTCTGCTCTTTGCAGGCTGTGAAACAGCCGCTGAAGTACATGAAGAGGATGAGGAAGAAGGGGATGTACCTGGGAGAGGGAGATCCAGCCTCAGGCAGCTGCCCCCTCACCCCTACCTTCCCCCCCCCCGCCCTGCCACCTACCCTCGCCCAGGGCCTTTCGCCACCACTGTCCAATCCAGCGTTACCTCAGTCTGCACAATGCCTGCCTTGAAGTGGCTGCAACTCTCCACCCCCACAGCCTTTCCAAGAGGGCTCACACTGGCTTCCACTCTGCCTGCCTGCCTCACTCTATCTGAGGACAAGGGAGGGGTGGGGTTCTTCCTTACCCACATTCCCCCAGATGCCAGCAGACCTAGCACCACCACACTGGCCTGGAAATGAGGCTGGTGCTGAGCAAGCATTGTCAGGGGGCAAAGGTCATCGTAGAGCCCCTTACCCCCAGCCAGCCCCCACTTCATCCGGAAGTACAGCTTTTGCTCCCCACAGCTCCTTTTCTCTGCCTGACCCCCCAGCCTCACCCCTCACCTGCTCCTCTCCCCTGTTCTCTCCCAACCTTCCACCGCAATGCCAGGAGGCCTGGCAGGAAGCCTTTCAAGCCAACTTTTCCATGCCCTGAACAGACTGCACACACCAATGCAGGGCACAGGTGGCACTTTGTCTGGGGCTGGCCTGCCATTCTCTATCAACCTCCTTCCTCTGGCTTCAGTTTACGTCCCCCTTACAGGATAGAGAGCCACAGATGATGCCCCCTCATTCAGGCCCTGAATCCTTAGTCTGAGCTCCCATTTCTGAAGTTTCCTCCTGGTGGAATGATGGATTGGGGAAAGGAGATGCGCTGGAAGTCCTGAGATGTACTAGCTACCAGGGGGACCCCAGCCCCACCCTCCACACACACACCTCTCTGGAAGTGGTTCACCCCAGGCTCCAGTCTTGGCTTGGGTAGGATGACAGCCTCTTGCTGCCCTCTAGTGGACCGGGAGGGAGAGGGTCGGTGTGTGTGTGTGGGGGGGGGGGGGTCCAGCCCACAGCACCCTCTCAGGAATGAGAGCCCCATGCCAGGCACTCCACTCAGCACATGAAGCCATGTCCAGAGGGCTGTGGCCTGATGGGTAATGGACAGATTGGGTCTTCACTCACCACAGGCAGTGGCCCAGGTACTCGTCGTAGTAGTAGAGCAGCTCAAAGGAGTCAATCTGAGGGAGGCACGGGTGTGGTAGGGTTAGTGGGAGCTGCTTTGGGGGGCTGGGCCCAAACAGCATACCTGGATACCCTTCCTCTACTTCCCCACTCAGAGGCTTGACCTCTACCAGGTGGGGGACCCTTGGCTGGCACGGTGTGATAATCCACAAGCATCCTACCTTAACAGGCCGACGGTATCCTCCCCTAGCTTTCAACAGAAGGTCAGCTGTGGCGGTGACAGGCTGGGGCAGCTTCAAGCCCCCCAGGACCGACCCTTAGGGTACCCCTGGTGTGGGGGGGAGTCCAGGGAGCCTCACCAGTGTCTCCGGTTTGAGGTTCTTGATGATGGGGTTCTCGCGGACTGAGAGGTGGTGCTGGTAGCCACTGAAGAGCAGACGGTGGTTGACAGAGTCGCCCACCAGGTGGATGCTGGCACCCATGATGAAGGTGATGATGCTGATGTAGACCACGGAGCGCGGCAGGGTGCGGGGGGACCGCTCAATGAGCTGAGGGTCAGAGAAGGCCATGGCGTGTGACCGCCTGCCCGCCTCCGGAAGCAGTGGATCCTCTGCAGGTCAGTCCACCCCCACCTCGTGTGACCCTCCAAGCCCAGCAGGGTCTCAAAATGTTCGCATGTACGCCCTTCTCCTGGGGGAGATCAGACTGGGGACCTAGCAGTGAATACTAGCAAGGTTATCATCCATCAACACAGACAGCCATGTGCTCCTGGTGACACCAGAGCATCCATCAATGCAGGAGTCCAGGCCCAGGCTCTCCAACCCGCCAACCATCGACCCAAGATACCCAAACACATCCAGGTCTGTACTGAGCATGTGCAAACTTCTTAAAAACTGTCTCCTATTCCCTAACCAACACAGGGTAACAACTAAGGACGGCATTGGCTTAACTTGAAAGTCATGAGGAGATTAGCCTCCCAGTAGGACTCCTGAGGCCAGGGGTTACAGTGCAGCCTCATGGCTGACTTTCCTTCCGTTACCTAGCCCCAGCTTCCATCATCAGCTGGTCCCAGCCTGCCTTCCCTCTGGTCCGACATGCCCCAGTCACTCCCTTCTACCCGCCCTCACAGATACTTTATGGTTTCCCATACACAGCCTTCTCCCATTTTGCCAGCTGGCACACTGCTGGGTTTCCTCCTGTGTGGGGGGAAGGGAGATGTCTCTACTCCCTTTGACACGCCCCCTCTCCCATAGTCCTGATTCTCCAATGCTGTGGAGAAAGCCTAACTCAATGACCGGGGCTGGAGGAGAGGACGGGAGGAGGGATGGGACATGATGGTACCTTGAGCAGAAGAAAGGGTGTAATGATGTTGTAGGCCATGTGGAAGTAATCCCCAACGCTGGGCTTGTTGAGAGGGAACCACTGGAGCGGGAACACAAGCTGTAGAGAGGGACATGCTCACCAGGCTGCTCCTCTAGGCCCTGGGAGCTAGCCCCTCTTACATAAACACGTTTAAATGTGAACAATTAAAAGAATGTGCTGGGGTTGGGAAGGTGGCTCAGTGGTAGTTTGCCTCGCATGAATGAGGCCCTGGGTTCAATTCCTTAGCACCACATAAGCAGAAAAATCTGGATGTGAAGCTGTGGCTCAAGTAGTAGAGCGCTAGCCTTGAGCTGAAGAGCTGAGGGACAGTGCCCAGGCCCAGAGTTCAAAAAAAAAAAGTAATAATAACAAAATAAAATAATGTGCTGGATGCCGGTAGCTCACATCTGTAATCCTAGCTACTCAGGAGTCTGAGATCTGAGGATCGTGGTTCAAAGCCAGCTCAAGCAGGAAAGTCCATGAAACTCTTATCTCCAATTAAACACCAGAAAACTGAAGTGGCGCTGTGGCTCTAGTGGCTCTAGCTCACCTTGAGCTGAAGAGCTGAGGGACAGCACCCAGGCCCAGAGGTCAAACCCCATAACAGAGAAGAAGAAAAAAAAAAAAAAGGAAAAAGTGACCTTTAAGGAAAGAGAATAATTTTGCTAGCTGAAACCAAAACTACCTGGGACTCAGTCATTTAAATATGCAAAATGAGCAAACACACTTCATTTCTAGACTGATGTTATCCCGTAGGATGATGGGATAAATCTGAGCCCACTCAGCCGCCTTTGATCCCCTCACATGCCACATGTGCCTGGCTGGCACCCAGCTGGACAACATGACAGCGTTGCGATCTGTGCTCTTTGCTCAATGGCAAGCTCAGCTGACAAATTCAAGCCACACCAAGTCCCCTCAACGATGCTCAGGGCTCTGCCCACAGCTTCCCTTTCACTCACCATAGCGATGGGGCGGCCAAAGTCCAGCACCCAGTTCTGCAGTGTGAAGTAGAACCAGAGGTCAAAGTGGAAGGGAGCCGTGCGGTCAGCCTCATCCGCCTTGAGGGAGCTATGCCTGAGAAGGGACAAGACGAGGCGTGAGCTCTTCTCTCCTCCCCCCATGGGAACCTGCCAAGACGAGAGACAAAGAGGTCTGCCCACTTGAAGGCAGGAAGAGACTCATGCCCCAGGCCCAGGGAAAGGGTTTTGCTGTAAATGCTGGAGTCCAGCCATGCAGTGCAGTGCAGGATTTCAGTGTAGATTTTGCCATGACTGTAGTAGCTTCCTGTGATTTGGGAAGCCAAAGAGGTACAGTAATTGTTGAGCTTTCTTCCTATAAGACGAGGGGGAAACAAAGGATGCCAGCAGCACTGGAACGTGGGTAGCAGGGTGACGGATGACAGTAGGCCACGGTATTGATACTGTGAGCTGTTTACAAGTAGGACATCATTCGTTCATTCCCTTATTTACTGGGGTTGGAGTTGGTACTCGTACCCTCCTCCCTTCATTTAACACCCCCTCCCCCAATCCTCGCAGAAAATCCGTGGTTGGAGCAATGTTCCCAATGTGTAGAAGAGAAAGCAGCCCCAAGGGGTTAAATGATTGGCCCCAGGTCACTCTGGCGCACGACTGAAACCTAAGCCCCAGAGTTTAGGCATCTCAATGTCCATACTGTAGTCGTGCGGCGTGGGATGGACACAATCCTGAGCCGGACCAATCTGAGCGCTCCAATTAAACTGCCTGGTAGGAACTGGAGGACATGGAAGGGCCTGGGGCCTTCTTCCCTCCTGGCTCCTCAACTTTGAGACTCTAACTACTCAGAGGGTAAAGGCAACCCCTCGCCCCCCTGGCTAGAACCTCAAGCGTTTTTTGCACATTCCTGACTGCACAGACTTCAGAGCCCCCAGCTGGGCCAGCCCTAGGTCTCAATCACCAGCAATTTCTGCCAAGCGGGAATGGGAAATGTTGGCAGGTAACGTGAAACAAGGCTGGCTTATGCTTCCTCCACAGCCCTCAAGGCTACAGAATGGGGAAACTTACACCCTAACTGACAGCTGGAGGGTGCATGTACCATGCACACACCTGAAATACTGAAATGTGAGCAGCATCTAGGGGGCAGAAGAGGAGTCTTGTCCTAGAAGAAGTAAGCAGACACCTAGTATGGATGGGGATATGGAGAGAGGCTTTAGGTTCTGATAAGGAATGATGAGATGCTACAGATGATGAGAATTAAAAAAAAAAAGGAGGGACAAGCAAATAATGACAAGAGGAAAAAGGCAACTAGAAGCTACAAGAAAAACAAAAGGAAGTGTAAACTCTCACTTGGCCTCTGTGGGGAGCAATGTTTACAAGGTTTAAACATTGTAAGCACTGGATACTGGCTTTAAGTATACAGTATTTAAGATCAATCCACAAACAAAATATAGAAGCTAGTTATGACAGAAGACAATTACCACCCTCTTAGCATCTAGCAGTGCTGGATAGACCAAAGGTACTTAATGGATGTCTGCTGAGTACAATGGATGTTTCTAGTCAGTATGAACAGCCTGGCCTCAATCTGGCCAGGCTCCTTAACCCACCTGAGCCTACATTTATTCACATCAATAAAATGATCAAGTCAGAGGTTTTGGTGAGCTTTGGATGAGCAAACGGGTAATAAATGCACACTACAGGCATGTACTGTCTAATGATGGACAGTTCTGAGAAATAGGTTGTCAGGCATTTAGGGTGACCATCTTCATGTGTACTTCTACAAATTCCCATGGCCCTGACGTCAGCAGGCAAAAGAATCGAATGAGATGACCACAGGAATGTAGTCGCTCCTATCAAGGAATTTGCTCGATCATTGTTTGCATATGAACAGCCAGTCAATGCAGTCTATGTAAGTTCTTCAGTAGCAAGAGGGGAGAGCTCACCTCAGCCCATCTCCTGACATCCGAAATCATACCACAGAGGTGCTAAAATGGGCTTTGTGCTTAAAAAACTCACATGGCTGCCCTGTGCCTAGAGACCAATGCCCGGAGAGACTAAAGGCTGCATTCTTAGCCTGTCATTTAGGGTGGGAACAAGGGTAAAACTTGTGTGTGGGGGGTCCCTGAAGCTCAACAACTCGCTGCCTACCCAGGTACTTTCTCCCATGTTGCACTGGTGCTTTCTCCCATGTTGCTTGGGCCTACGTTCCAGTCCCAGCCCCTGGTGCAAAGAAAGGCCACAGACGTATCCTCCAACACTGACAAAGTCCCAGGGCCCATGCCCTCTCCCTGGAGGGACCTGCTGTTCTTCCTTTCTTTCTTTTGGCGGTCACGGGGCTTGAACTCTGGGCCTGGGCACTGTCCCTCAGCTCGTCAGCTCAAGGCGAGCGCTCTACCACTGGAGCCACAGCGCCACTTCCGGTTTTCTGGTGGTTTAGTGGAGATAAGAGTCTCACGGACTTTCCTGGCCGGGCTGGCTTTGAACCGCGATCCTCAGATCTCGGCCTTGCAGAATCACGGAAGCCTCGGGGCTCCTCCCCGATGACCGCTCACCTGCCGGGGCCCTGGCCCTCCTCGCCCGGGCAGGGCTGGCGCCCACCCTAGGGTTTGATGAAAGGCTGGGCACATCAGAGGTGCTTTTAACACCGACGGCGTCTCTGGTCCGGAAGGAGATGTAAAGAAAAATGGAGGGCAGGATTAAAAGGCGATTTCCCGCCGGGCTACGGGGAGGTGAGCGCATCCCGGTCCCCGCCCCGGGGCGGCCCCGGCCCGCGGGGCTCGCGGGACCCCCGCGTCGCGGAAGTGGCTCCGGGACTTGCAGGGGAGCCCGGGTTCGGGCGGGCGGGCCCCGCGAGTCTCCCGGACCCGGCATGGCCTTCCCGGCAGGAGCAGCAATCCCAACGCGATCACCGGGCGGGGCGGGGGCAGGAGGACCCCAAACTGGCCCGGGAAGAAGGGGGACCCGGAATGTGGGGTGCGCGCGGCCCGCCGCCGTCCCGGCGCCCCGTCCTCCCGCCTGCCGCGAGCGCCCACCTGGCCTGCAGGAAAAAGGCTCCGGGCTGCGCGCCTGGACCGCTCGCCGCTCCGGGGAGCTGCCGCCTCCGTGCCGCGGACTCCATGGCTGCCCGATCGGCCGCCGAGTCGGGGGCGGGCCGGGATACCCCGCGCCGCGGCCGCACGGAGAGCAGAGGCGGCTGGGCTGAGCGGGAGCGCGGGCGGGGCCTCGGGGTGGGCGGGGCCTCGGGGTGGGCGGGGCCGCGGGGCGGGCGGGGCCGCGGGGTGGGCGGGGCCTCGGGATGGGCGGGGCCGCGGGGCGGGCGGGGCCGCGGGGCGGGCGGGGCCGCGGGGCGGGCGGGGCCTCGGGGCGGGCGGGGCCGCGGGGCGGGCGGAGCTCCTCGATTGCGCGGTCTCCGATGGGCGGGGCCATGCTGTGGGCGGGGCCTTCTAGCTGCACGGTCCCCTGAATGGACGGGGTCTCCTGGGGGGCGCGGTCTCGGATGGGCGGGGCTTCCTGGGGGCGCGGTCTCGGCTGGGCGGGGCTTCAGGCCAGAAGAGCAAGAAGAGAAGGGAGGAGGGAGAGGGTGGATGGAGTCCCAGGGGCTGCGCTGCGGGGCGGTAGAGGAGGACAGGGAGGCCCCGTGCGTGACCTCCGCGGCGGTGTGGTGCGGGGCCTGTCCCGTGCAGCGCGTCCGATCACGACGGGCTTGGTCTGTGCTGAGCTCCCTGGAGGATTTCCTCCAACCCCTGACTAGGACAGGAGGCTGCGGGACCCCGAAGGTGTGGGTGGTCCCGAGTCCAGTGCTGGACTTTGTGGCTGCTGGTCTTTGTGGCTTTGAAACAGTCACTTCTCTGCAGGTGCCCTGGGCTTGGGGTGATGATAAAGTACTGACTGTTGTGAGGGGATCCCCTGAGGCTGAGGTCAAGTAAGACTCTAGAGGAGGAACTTTGCAGTGGATGGAGAAGTATGGATGGGAACTGACCAAGTACCCTGGAGGTAGGGCCAGGCAGGAGCCCCCCGCCCCCACCCCTCGTGTCCAGAAAAAAGCTGCTGTGTGGAGGCATGGCAAGATTGGCAAGAATATCAGAATGCAAGAAGGAAGAACAGGGGCTCTCCCTGGACCTACTGTCTTCCCTCCATGAGGTCTGAAGAGCTCTGCCTATTTCCATTCTGTTGTCCCCCACCACCCCCGTCCTGGAGTTTTTTTTGTTTTTGTCAGCCATGGGGCTTGAACTCTGGGCCTAGGTGCTGTCTCTCAGCTCTTCAGCTCATGGCAAGCGCTCTGCCACTTCAGCTACAGCACCACTTCCAGTTTTCTGGTGGTTCATTGGAGATAAGAGTCTCATGGATTATCCTGTGGGGGCTAGCTTTGAACCGTGATCCTCAGATCTCAGGCTTCTGAATAGTTAGGATTACAGGCATGAACCACCAGCATCCAGTTTGTTTTTTGTTTGTGTTTGTTTTTGTTTTTAACTTGGGCTTTCCTTCCTTTCTTGGTCAGCTCCTGCAGCCCATAGACCACCTGTCAGTCATTACCTGTGCCCCTCACTGCATAGTACGTTTGCATCACAGCTTTCATTCTCTCACTTGACCTTTACCAAATCACAGAGGGGGTAAACCATATCCTCCTGCTTTTGAAGCAGAAGAAAGCCCATGTCCTTCTGTGCCCAAGGTCAGCTGAGGATATCTAGGAGACTGGCTCCTGGGCTTAATTCTTTAGGTCTACAGATTGATCTTCATGTCCACGTCCAGCACTGAAGGATTAAAGCTCCCTCTCTGACCCCAATCTCTCATTCTCTTCTGGCTTGGCATGCCTGCTGGGTTCCAGAGGGAGGGTCATCAAGTGCCCAGGATGTGCCCACAGATTTAATAACCCTCAGGAGTGGGCTTCCAGCCATCAGGCTGTGTGTGGAGGGAGCTTCTGATCCTTTTAATCCTCCGATCCCTTAAATACCAACAAATCTGCCCTCTGCCTGACACTGGCAGCTGCCCCTGGGGGCGTCCAAGCTGGCAGGAAGCCAGGCCTCACTGAATAAACATAAACACTCCTCCAGCTTGGTGAGATTCTAAGCCTGTCCCTGTGGCCTCTCAGTCAAGACCCCATCTTGATTGGCTTTCATTTCTGCTTCATTTTTCTTTCTTTCTCTCTCTCTCTCTCTCTCTTTCTTTCTTTCCTTCTTTCTTTCTTTCATTCTTTCTCCGTTGTGGGGCTTGAACTCTGGGCCTGGGTGCTGTCCCTCAGCTCTTCAGCTGAAGACAAGCACTCTACTACTTGAGCCACAGTGCCACTTCTGGTTTTCTGGTGGTTTATTGTAGATAAGAGTCTCACAGGCTTTTCTGCTTTGAACCACAATGCTTAGATCTCAGCCTCCTGAGTAGCTAGGATTACAGGGGTGAGTCACCAGCGCCTGGTCTCTGATTCTTTGCGCTTCTCAGCACAAGGGTTGGAACTCACTCTCAGGCTTGCTGAACACAGACACTATACCACCTGCCCCACCTTCCACTGGCTTTTAAATTTCATGAGACAAGGAGGGTGACAACTTTTGGGCATGGAGGGTGGCTCAGAATCTTGCTTATAACTCTCTGAGGACACGATTCTTGCATATCAGGAGGGCAAACTGTTTCAGGGCCCAGTATCAAGTTTTTCTGCTGAGAATTCTTTGGGGGATCTCCAGCCCAGTGTGTTGACTTTCACTTAAGCAGAAGTTCTCAGTCTCTGGCAAAGCGAGATTTAGCCAGTACTTGTAAACATATTTCCTAAGATGCTCCCAGCCACACCAGTCATCCAGGTCCTTGTCAGCCATTCAGTTTGACAACTGTCTTCACCAAGGCACACACCAACCCCTTCCCTCCCAGCAGCTGTGCACCTTTCTCCTCAGAAGTGCAGGAGTGTTGGACACATCACAGGGCAAACCTTTTCTTTTTTTCCTGTGGTGGTAGGGTTCAAACCTAGGGCCTGTGTATGCTAGGAAAGTGCTCTAGCCCTAAGCTTGCACCCTGAGATGAATCTTTCGTCATTAAGAGACAGCTGGGGGACAAATTCTTTGTTCCTCTTTCTGAAAAGACTGTCCTATGCTTCTGAAGTTGAGTCACACTTTCTTTTCTTTCTTTCTTTTTTTTTTTTTTTTCTCCTTTGGTCAGTTGTGGGGCCTGAACTCTAGGCCTGGGCTCTGTCCCTCTGCTCTTCAGCTCAAGGCTAGCACTCTACCACTTGAGCCACAGCACCACTTCCGGCTTTTTCTGCTTATGTGGTACTGAGGAATCGAACTCAGGGCCTCGTGCATACAAGGCAAGCAGTCTACCACTGAGCCACCTTCCCAGCCCGAGTCACATTTTCTTTAAAGAAGATCCCACAGGCTGAGAATGTGGCTTAGTGGTAGAGTGCTTGCCTAGTATGCATGAAGCACTGCGTTTGATTCCTCAGTACCACATAAGCAGAAAAGGCTGGAAGTGGCGCTGTGGCTCAATTGATAGAATGCTACACTTGAGCAAAAGAAGCTCCAGGACAGCATCCAGGCCCTGAGGGCCAGAGGAGAAAATGGAAGAGGAGGAGGAGGAGGAAGAAGAGGAGGAGGAGGAGGAAGAAGAAGAAGATTATTCTACAAGAACTGGAGATGTCATTCAGTGGTTCAGCCCTTGCCTAATGAGTGCAAGGCTCTGGGTTCAAACTCCAGCACTGAAAGAGAGAGATGGGGGGGGGGGAAGAACCACACACAAGTTCTGCATATTCAGCCAAAGCAGAAGCAAGTCACAAGGTTCTTCTCCTTCACCACACTTCCCCCATTCCCTCCCAGCTTCCTGGCCACTGTACCCCTGTACCCACTCAGCACGCATGCTGCTTGCTACCCAAGCTCAGCTTCTCAAGAAACGGATGCTAGAACAAGGATCTTACAAGGACGCTCAGTGGAGAGCATACACTAATGGGGTTAATCTGAATGGGGAGAGACAGGGCCCAGGGACCAGCTCTTCTCTCCTTCTGTAGTTTCCAAGGAGATGGCCCGAGCCCTCTGCAGGAAAGCCTTTAATCCTGTGCCATCAATCTACAACCTGAAGTAACATAGCAAGTTAGAAGCCCAGTTGGGCTAACATCCAGTCTTCATTCTAAATTCATCTCTCTGGCCAGTTTAAGAAATTTTGAGAATTTCTTTCCCTGAGACATCTTCCTCCCATGCCAGCCTGCCTCCAGGAGGCTTTGGAAGGCTCTGGAAGATGAAAGCTGTTACCAGAGTCATGACTCATAGTCCCTAACTCAGGGACAGCAGAGATAGGCAACGGGACAAGGAAAGGGTCAGTTATGTCTAAGTATGGAAGCCAACAAAGGTCTGGCTGAGAGACCCCTGAGTGTGGGAGACAGGGATTATGAATGGTTGGAAAACTGCTTAGGACCTTGCTCAGGACTGAAGCCATACTCCTAACTCTTTGCTTTAGTTTGCTTTACAGATGGAAGTCTCTTTTTTTGAAGGCAGCCCTCACCATGGCTTAAGGATTTGCTGCTAGGTTTCACTTGTTAAAAGTTCCTTGCCAGCTGAGCGCCAGTGGTTCACACCTGTAACCCTAGCTACTCAGAAGCCTGAGATCTGAGGATCGCGATTTGAAGCCAGCCTGGCCAGAAAAGTCCTGGTAAAACTCTGATCTCCAAAAACCAAAAGTGGTGCCATGGCTCAAAGTGGTAGAGTGCTAGCCTTAAGCAAAAGAGCTCAGGGACAGTGCCCAGAGGCCCTGAGTTCAAGCCCCATGACCAACAACAAAATTCCTTGCCCAACTCCCAACAAACAACTTTCAGGGACACTCAAACTATAACCAAATAGTACTGAGATAAACATAATCTGTCTGGACTCTTCTAAATTTCATGGAGGAGTGTGTCTGCTAGATATGTGAGCCAGATGTTTACCACACATCAGATGATGGTCAGCTCACTATGGGCTTGCACACTTGAAGGAAGCCCTAAAGTAGGAGACTCTTTTCTCTCCCCCACTGAGCAATGTGAGAGACTAGTGCCCTATAAATATGGGTATAAATCTATCCTTTCCAGAATCTTCCCTCTCACGAATACAAATAATAAAAATGGAAAAGTCAGCCTTGTTGAGACATAATTTACACATAAAGTTCTTTAAGTACACATTAATGAATTTTAACCAATATATATTCTCATGAAACAACAATTGCAATCATTATGCAGAATAAATCACTCCCCTCAAAGAATTCACAGTATTCACAGCAACACCCTCTTCTGCTACCTCAAGCTACCAGCCATCACCAATTATTTTTTGATGTGGGGGACAAAACCCAAAGTCTTGTGCATACTAGTCAAGCTCTTTACTTCTGAACATCTCCAACTCTTTTTTTTTTTTTCTAAGCAGCATCTCAATATGTAGACCAGGCTAGTCTCAGTAACTCCTGTCTCAGCCTCTGGAATGCTGGGATTACAGGTGTATGACATCATGTTCTAGTTTTGCCTTTTCATAAACATCATATACATTCAATCACTGGGCTTTTACTGCATGAGGTTTTTTTCATCTTGATTTTGAGAGTCATTCATGTTACTGTATATATTTGAGTTCAGTTGTTTTTATGACTGAAGAGAGTTGTGTTGTTCGGGTGTACTACAGTTCATTAGCCCATGCACTAGTGGAGTACACCAGGTTGTTCATAATCTGGGGTTATTGCAATACAGCGGTTGGGACATGTCACCCACAAGTCTGTTTGGGCAGATGCTTCATGTCTCATGGGTAAATACTTAGAAATAGGATGGCTGGGTCATACAGTAAATATGTGTTTAGCTTTTTAAGACATTGCAAACTGCTTTCCAAAATAACTGTACTATCTCAAGTGATTCGTAATCTTGCCTACTTCTGACTCTCGCTCTTGAAGTAGGAATCAAGAGAGATTACCTTCTGGCATTTTAGCAGTGTGCAGCCCTAGCACAACTGTGACTGGATGATAATCAAGTTGAGACATTAATTCCTGTGGCCTAGAGGCTGCTCCTCCCTGCAATGTGAGAGGATGTGCTAACTGGGCCACTCACCTGCTCCTAATTTCAGGCTCCCTTGCCCCTTCTGATCTTCCACGGCTGGGCCCTAGCTCGTGTGCCAAAACCAGAACCAGATGGAGATTGTCTATCCATAATGTATGGGTGTCTGAGAATCAAATTTCCACACAAGGCAAAAAAAAAAAGTTTTCTGACTTTAAATAATTTATTTGCTTGGATACTTGGCTCCAAGAGAACCATTGAACAATGAACACATGGTTATCACTTCTTAAAATTTTGAACAGGAACTGGGAAGGTGGCTCTGTGGTAGAGAGCTTGCCTTGCATGCATGAGGCCCTGGGTTTGATTCCTTAGCACCATATAAGCAGAAAAAGCCAGAAGTGGTGCTGTGGCTCAAGTGGTAGAGTGCTAGCCTTGAGCTGAAGAACTGAGGGCTAGCACCTAGGCCCAGAGTTCAAGCCCCACGACTGGCAAAAAAAAATTTGGACAAACACATTTTACTTAGGTCCAGAGATAAACCCAGAGATTTTAGAGCTCTGAACTCCAGGACTCTCATCTGTCAGGACTGGCCACTTGCTCTTATATGCCAAATAAAGATACAATAATGGTGAAGAACAATGATTTATTACATGGCATATATGCCACAGGAAGACAGCACTTCAGCCCATCTTCAGCCATCCTCAACGTACAGGTCTAAATAGTAATATGAGCAAGGAGAGAGAGGTATTGATAGTTATTAAACAATCCCTATCAAAGCATGGCATGGTTGCTGATTATTTCAGTCCTTATCTCTGGAAGGTTCCAAAGAAGTTATCCCTTTATCCCTGGGGGGGTGGGGGGTGGGGGGAGGGGGGGAGTGAACAAGTCACTGTGTGGAGACTCTGCTAAGCCTCAGGGATCATTTTGTCCCCTTGTCCTGATGAAGTTACCCATCAATCCTTTCCTTTCACGTTCCTAAGATGGGTGCAAAGTGACTGCAAAAAGAATGGCTTAGAACAAAAGTACCTAGGCCAAGATTTTCTGATGCATTTTAGTTCATTCATAGGCTCAAGCAAGTAGTCAGGCCTCCAGAGAAAGCAACTTTTAGGCACTTCTTAAGACTGTTAACATGCCAATGACCTATTTATTTATTTATTTTTTGCCTCTTAGCTCCAACTTCATTTTTCATTACTTGTTCTGGGATACTGGGCACATTTATTGTGAGTATGATTTAAGACTTTTCAGTCAGGGACCCTGGAAGGTCCCCTATTGAAGGGGAAGAAGGAGGCTCTCTTGCTAGTTGTAGTGACAGAATAAGACAGGAAAGAGGCAAATAGGTGAACCCATCAGAAGATAATATTCTAGCTCTTAAGGTGAATGGCAGGTTTCCAAGTGTCCCTCTTAGGCTGCTTTTGTTCTTTTGAACATATTTTAAGGTGCCTGTAGATCCTCTATTTTACCACTGTGTGGCAGGCCAGCACGTTCTTGAAGGGGAAAAGCTGGAGAAAATGGAAAGGTAACTGCTATTTCTGCATAGGAATACACCGATGAGGAAACATACGTACTAAAAATACATGATTAGGCTGAGTGGGGTGACCTGTGTTCCCAGCAAGGTGGGAGGGTGTTACCTGGAGGATTGCAAGCTGGGCGCTGGTGGCTTACCTCAGTGAACCCAGTACTCAGGAGGCTGAGTACTCAGGAGGCTGAGATCTGAGGATCTCAGTTCAAAGCCTGGCAGAAATTAACAAGCAAAAAGCCGGAAGTGGAGTGAAGCGTGCCTACTTGATTAATCTATTTGGCATTCCTGGGGTCACTGTTGGTTCTTTTCAGAATTTTTCAGTATTTCTCAAGGTGTTCACTCGGGTGAAGAGCATGGCCATGTGGAGGTGGTTACTTGGCAACTAGTTGGCACGCTGGCTCCCTTTGTTCTTTACTGGTTTGGGGTTGTTTTCACATTCGCATTAGAAGCACTAGTTCATAAGCGTCGGGATGGACCTGGGACATGAATAGCTACAGCACCGTAACGCGCAGTGGCTGTGAAGAACCCCCGGACAGACAGGTGGTTGTTGCTGTGTGTGGCTGTGAGGGTGCGCAGACAGGGCAGGTGGACGCTTTTCTGCTTCTGCAGCCAGGTTTGGGCATCAGGCCTGCAGCCGGTGCCGCGCGGGCTGGGCTTCCCCGGACTTGCCCTGACCACCCCCCCCCCCCCCCACACACACACCATAGGCCGCAAGCTGGAGCTGAGGTGTGAGCATCTGCAGACGCGGTGTCTCTGGACAAATCTTTAATATTGACTCCATGTGGCAATGATATTTTAGACGGGTTGGGTTCAATAAAATACTTTTATGAACTCCCCCCCCCCCACATACACCGGCTTTTGGTTTTGGGGAGGCGGCACTGGGCTTCTGCGCTCACGGGCCTCGCTCTCCGCAGACAGGCGCTCGGCTGCTAGGGCGGCCTCGGCCCTGCGCGAGAGACCCGGGCCCGGGGGAAGCCGAGCTGGGGCGGGGGAGCACCGGGGTGGGAGCGGGGCACTGGGGCAGGGACACCGGGGCGGGGACCGGGGCAGGGACACCGGGGCGGGGACCGGGGCACCGGAAGGGGGCTGGGGGCATCGGGCGGGGGGGGGCACCAGAAGGGGGATGGGGGCATCGGACAGGGGGGGCACCGGGGAAAGGGTCTGGGGGGGCGTCGGGCGGGGGGGCACCGGAAGGGGGCTGGGGGGCATCGGGCGGAGGGGCACCGGAAGGGGGCTGGGAGCATCAGGCGGGGGGGGGGAGCACCGGGGAAAGGGGCTGGGGGGGCATCGGGGGGGGCACCGGAAGGGGGCTGGGGGCATCGGGCGGGGGGGAGCACCGGGGAAAGGGGCTGGGGGGGCATCGGGGGGGGCACCGGAAGGGGGCTGGGGGCATCGGGCGGGGGGGAGCACCGGGGAAAGGGGCTGGAGGCATGTGGGGGCATCGGAAGGGGGCTGGGACATCGGGAAGGGACGGAGGCATCGGGCGGGGGGGGGCACCGGAAGGGGGCTGGGGGCATCGGGCGGGGGGGAGCACCGGAGAAAGAGGCTGGGGGGGCATCGGGCGGGGGGGGGGCACCGGAGAAAGAGGCTGGGGGGGCATCGGGCGGGGGGGGCACCGGAAGGGGGCTGGGGGCATCGGGCGGGGGGGGGCATCGGGCGGGGGGGAGCACCGGAGAAAGAGGCTGGGGGGGCATCGGGCGGGGGGGGGACCGGAAGGGGGCTGGGGGCATCGGGCGGGGGGGGACACCGGAAGGGGGCTGGGGGCATCGGGCGGGGGGGAGCACCGGAGAAAGAGGCTGGGGGGGCATCGGGCGGGGGGGGGGGACCGGAAGGGGGCTGGGGGCATCGGGCGGGGGGGGGCATCGGGCGGGGACGGGGGCATCGGGCGGGGGGGGGCACCGGAAGGGGGCTGGGGGCATCGGGCGGGGGCACCGAGCCGCGTCCTAGGGGCAGGCTCCGCCCTCACCACCCAGAAAGCCTCCACCTGCTTCTGGCGCGGGCTCGACGGGCGAGAGGGCGTCCACGGAGCCGCGCAGGGCCGGGTGCTCTGTCGTCCCGCCTCTTCCCCGCCCTCCCCCGGCGACGGCCGCCATTTTCCCGGGTGCGTGCGGATCACCCGGCTCTTGCCCCGCGGGCAGCGTGGCGGCCTCCCGCCCACCCACCGCATCCAGGCCCCGAGCGCGACTCTCCCCGAGGTCGCGATGCCGTTGGGGAGGGGGGGGCGGGGTCGCCGTAGGTTTGGGCGTAGGCGCATGGGAAAGGGCCGGGGAGCTGCGGGGGTCACGTAGTCTGCGAGTCTGCGCCTGCGCCGCGGTGTCCGGGCCCCAATACCGAGTGCGCCTGCGCCAAGGCTTGTGCGCGTGCGCCGTGGTGTCTGCGCGCCCTGGAGCGCGCGCCCCGGAGACCCGCCGCCAGGCCCATCCGCGGCGCCACGCGAGGGCTGAAGCCCGCGGTGTGTGCGTGCACGGCCCAGTGTGAAGGTGAATGGGACGATTCACGCCAGCGATCTAAACTTCACATTTTTATTTCCTGAGGTACAAGGGAAAATCAGGAGAGAGAGGCAGGAAGAAAGGCCCCCCACTCCCCCTGCATCCCTGGGAGGCACTGGCTTCGAGCTCGACGGCCCCGCCTCGAGCCCCGCCTTTTGTTGGTAATTTTGGAGATGCCTAGCGAAAGCAAGGTCTAGGTTCAGTTCCCAGTACTGCGTAAGCTATTTTTGAGAAAACAAAAATCCGGGCGCCGGTGGCTCACAGCTGTCATCCCAGCGACTCAGGAGGCTGAGATCGGAGGATCGCGGTTCAAAGCCAGCCGGGGCAGGAAAGTCCATGAGACTCTTATGTCCAATGAACCGCTCAGAAAACGGGAAGTGGCGCTCTGGCTCAAGTGTAGAGTGCTGGCCTTGAGATGAAGAGCGCCCAGGCCCAGAGTTCAAGCTCCACGACCGAGAGAGAGAAAACCATAAAGCAACCCTAAGACAAGATGGGTGCTGGGGGCTCACACTGGTATCTTAAATCTACTCAGGAGGCTGACATCTGAGGATCTCAGTTTGAAGCCAGCTTGGGTAGGAATGTCCTTGAGAGTCTTATCTCCAATTAATCACCAAAAAAGTCAGAAGTGAAGCCATGGCTCAAGTGGTAGAACTCTAGTCTTGAGCAAAAGAAGTTCAGGGACAGTGTCCAGGCTCTGAGTTCAAGCTCCAGAACAGGTGCCTACGAGCAAACACACACACACACACCAAATGAAACAAAAGCGAAGGCAAAATAAGGGCTGGAGGTAAGGCTCAAGTAGTAGAGCACCTACCTAGAAAGCACAAGGGCCTGAGCCCCAAACTCCAGTACTCTAAAAAATTAAATAAAATCAGAGGAGAGAGAGGGAGAGAAGGGCCAGAGAGAGACAGAGAGAAAAGAGAGAGGGGGAGGGGGAGAAGAGAGAGAGAGAGAGAGTTATATACTTGAGTATAGACTTGAGTTCTAGACTTAAGTGCTGCCTCTGGACTAGCTTGCCCAAACACCCAAACCTGACAAGTCAGTAGATATAACCACCACTTCCCCAGTTACAGAAGATGCAGGGATTGAACAACAGGTTAAACAGCACAACAAAGGATGCAGTCAGCAAAATCCAGTGTGCGTGAAACTCCTGGGCAAGCAATGTTGTTTTCTCAGTAAATAAGCTAAAAGAAAAAAGAGGAAGGGGGAGAATGTGGTTTAGTGGTAGAGCGCTTGCCTAGCATGCATGAAGCCCTGGGTTCAATTCCTCAGTACCACATAAACAGAAAAAGCTGGAAGTGGTGGTGTGGCTCAAGTGGTAGAATGCTAGCCTTGACCATAGAGAAGCTCAAGGTTAGAGCCCAAGTCCTGAGTTCAAGCCTGAGGATTGGGGGGAAAAAAAAGGAAGAAGAAGAAACTTCTCAGTTAAAACAAATATAGTGTACATAGCAACTATACAAGCAAAACTACATGCACTATCCTGTGTGAGAAACTGAAATTTTGAGCCCCGATTGGATATTGAATAATTTTAAGAAATTAGAGTTAATTTTAAAGATAAAATGATGGTGTTTTGGTTAAGTATTTTTCTTATATTGAGGTTCTTTTGGTTTTATATATTTTATATAATTTATTTTATATTTATATTGTATATATGTGAAAAATATGTACTGAAATAATTATTGTCAAAATGATCCAATCATGGAGTGCTGGTGGCTCACACCTGTCATCCTAGCTACTTAGGAGGCTGAGATCGGAGGATCGAGGTTCGAAGCCAGCCCAGGCAGGAAAGTCCGTGAGACTCTTTATCTCCAATTAATCACCAGAAAACTGGAAGTGGTGCTGTGGCTTAAGTGGTAGAGCACTCACCTTGAGCGGAAGGTAGGGACAGCACTTAGACTCAGGGTTCAAGCCCTGAGACAGGCAAAAGAAAAAAAAAGAAAACGATCCAATGCTTGGTGTTTGCTACAAAACAACACAATTGGAATGTAAGATAGATATAGATGAACTCATCATGATCATTTAGTTAGGGCAATATGTACAGTTCATAATTCTCTGCATTTGGGGATATATATATATATATTAAATTAAATTTTATTTTATTTTTGCCAGTCCTGGGGCTTGAACTTAGCACCTGGGCACTGTCCTTGAGCTTCTTTTGCTCAATGCTAGCACTCTACCACTTGAGCCACAGCGCCACTTCTGGCTTTTTCTGTTTATGTGGTACTGAGGAATCGAACCTATGGCTTCATGCATGCTAGGCAAGCACTTTACCACTAAGCCACATTCCCAGCCTGCTCAAAATTTGTTTTAAGGATAGCATACACAATTATATACAGTATGCAAGACTTGATAATGATAATAAATGACTCCATGACTGGCATCTGTCTTTGCTGTGTTAAACACTTTGTCATTACTTCAAAGTGTATTCCTTCCACTTATAAAACAATTTGTTGTGAACCAGTCTATCATGTGTGTAGGCAAAAACCTCTTATGGATTGCGCATGTGTAAACACACACCCTGTGATGTTTGCACAATGACAAAAATCTCCTGAGGATGCATTTCTCAGAGCAAATCCCTGTTGTTACATGACACATGGCTGTATCTTAAAATACCATTTATGCTCATCGCTGAACTGTGACCGTGCTGAGACTTTGCCCTTGTCACAGTTTCATAGATACCAGAAAACACAAAACTTCTAGGTCAGAGATGAAAGGCAGCACAAGCAAAGCCATGGAATTTCCTGCTGGGGTTTTGAACCATGATCCTCAGCTCTCAGCCTCCTGAGTAGCTGGGATTACAGTTCAAAGACAGCCCGGGCAGGAAAGTCTGTGAGAATCTAATCTCCAATAAACCACTGGAAAACCAGAAGTGGCGCTGTGGCTCAAGCAGTAGAGTGCCCGCCTTGAGTTGAAGAACACAGGGACAGCACCCAAGCCCAGAGTTCAGGCCCCATGACCAACAAAATACATACATACATACATACATACGTATATACAAATACTCTGAGCTACTTATTCCATTACTAGAAATTATTATTATTGTTTTGTTATTCACAGCCCGATGAATAGACAAAATGTAAGCGTAAAGGTGTTCTTAGCAGTATATTTGTAATAAAATGTTCAGAACTATTTTAAATGTCTAATACAGAATGATTACAGAAATTGTAACAAATCTATTCTGATATATGCAGCAATTATGAATTGTTACGTAGAATATTTCGTAACACTGGAAAATACCAAGACTTTACCTTAGATTAAAAAAAAAAAAGTCTATCTTTTGTGTAAAATACATGGCTCCATTTTGTTTAATGTACCATGCATGCATATGTGCATTGCTAATGGTGTAATTCTATCTACATTATTATACATGTGTATAATATACATGCAATTACATTGTATGTTTACATGCACTCGAAACATTAACAGTTACATTTAAAAATATGTATTTGAAAAAAAGTATTATTCTACAATACACATTCAGTGCTTGGTAATAAGAGAAGCAAGTTATTTAAAAAAACAACTCAAAGTGATTTGCGCAATGAGCTACACAAATGTGTAATTCCATTAGCATTTTCTGGGGGCTTTAGAATCACAGCTGGACTCATATTTAAATCAATGAGTCTAGCTGCGAGGAAGATAAATTGGGCCGAGGAGGCATTTTGCAGGCTCCTCAGGCAGGGCTCTTGTTCTTGCAGACTCTGGCTGGCTGCCTGCAGCCCAGCAGCTGTGAGCCCCGCCCACCTCTCCCCTGTTTGTTTTTCTTTTCTCCTGGATCCACTGCCTAGCCCTCTTCCCTCTGGTCTGGGGAGTCTGTCTGGTCTTGTCTCCTGGGTGAATCATGCCTCAGAAATGGAAAAAGCCTCAAGGCCAAGCCCATCTCTGTTGAAGAGCTGGGGTGCCAGCTTCTAAGGTGACATTAATGTGTATGAGGAGAGTTTCAGGGTTTCACTGCAGGTTTGGAACTAGAAGGCAGGCAGGGGTGTGTGGCATTTCTGGGATCTCAGGCAAAAGCAACGTGGCCAGACACAGGTAGGCATTTTCCTCAGGTGTAACAGAGCATTTTGTGGTCACTTTGTAAAAGGTGCTTGGAATGCTTACTTTGTCTCTTCTCAACGCTGCCTACCGTGTAATGAATCTTTTTCTACCTTTCACCAGGGCTCTTTATTTGGCAAATATGAGCAAGTGATAGCCTGAGGCTCGGAGCTCCTGGATCTAAAACCCCCCAAAGCCCCAAAGTCTCCGTGCCTCCATCTCTCCCGAGAGCTCTACCATTGGAGAACTGGCTTTGCCAGGGAAAGACATGAAAGAAATGAACAAGGCAGCTCTGTTAAATCATGAATGGGTCACATGGAGCAACAGCAGGTCCTCATATCAGGACAGAGGCCCTGGAACCAACCAGACAGGTTCGGATCCAATTCTAGGACATGTTAAGGATGTTGCCTGATGCCAGGGTTACTGTGGTCATCATATCCATCTTACAGATGAGGAAACTGAGGCTTAAGATAGTTATCCAGTTTTCTTAGGTGTCATGGGTCTTGAGGCATAAGCCAAACACATCTGGCAAGTTTATGCGTGTAATGACTGTGTTGGCAGTCTTACTGTTGTAAGATGGGATAATAATAGTAACTATAATTTATTAGGTGCTCATGCAATGTCAGGCACTGTGCTAAATGCCACTTAGAAATGTTCTCATTTCCTCTCTAATGCTGGTAGGAGGCAGTGACTTTTGTTGAGTGTTAACATAGATCTGGCACAAGAGCCTACTGTATACACAGCCTTGTATGAAGGGCTTGGTCTTTAGAGTCTGCTACATCATCAAGAACTAAGATGAACCAGGCACTGGTGGCTCATGTCTGTAATTCTGGCTGCTTGGGAGGCTGAGATCTGAGAATCACAGTTTGAAGCCAGCCCAACCAGGAAAGTCCATGACACTTGTATCTCCAATAAACTACTTCCCCACCCCCACAAAAGCTAGAAGTGGAGCTGTGGCTTAAGTGGTAGAGCACTAGCCTTGAACATCAAAAGCTCAGGGACAGTGCCTAGACACTGAATTCAAGTGCCAGAAGAACTCAGATGTGCCCTTAAGTAATGGTGATGCCCAAGCATCAGCTAGATGGAGCTAGAAGAGAGCCTACAGATCCTCTGGTTCAAATCCACTGTTACTGATCATAAAAACTGACTTGCTATGCTTATTCCCAAAGGGTTCATGGGGGAAAGATCCAGCAAAATAACAGCAGCCAGCATTGACTGAGTTGGGTGCTGTGTGTGTGTGTGTGTGTGTGTGTGTGTGTGTGTGTGTTTCTCATCCCTCTCCAGGTAGATGGACAGCCAAATATTATTATCCCTACTTCATGGATAGAAAACCTGCTGTGTTGAGAATTCCAGTAAGTAACTTGCCCTAGATCACATAGCTAGCAATTGTGTGTGTGTGTGTGTGTGTGTGTGTGTGTGTGTGTGTGTGTGTGTGTGTGTGTGTGTGTGTGTGTGTGTGTGTGTGTGTGTGGTGTCCAAAGCTCAGTTCTGTCATGAAACTGCATTCCTGAGCCCATCCCAGTGATCAAAGGTGGTTAGGAGGCCTGGAAGGAAGGAGCTGGATTAGATGGATGGACAAGTGTTTTTTTAGACTATAAGGTGCTGTCCAGACAGAAATTACCATGGGAAAGGAGCTGGAGCGCAGAGGAGGAATTGCAGTCATGGCTCAAGTGGTAGAGCCCTTACCTAGCAAGAAGGTAGTCTGGGCTCAATTCCAACTACTCGTTAAAAAAAAAACAAAAAACAAGTCAGGGTCCCAAGAGAGCATAAAATGGTGGAGACCTCAGGGCCACATCCAGAAACATCTTCAGCAGGAGATGCCAACTGCTTGGATTCAGCCCTCAATTCCTGTGGTAGCAATGAGAAATGACCTGTCAGGAGAGTTGCCTATGCCCTTTTCCTGTAGCCAGGATGACTGATTAATTGGTGCCTAGTTCCACTTGAAGTGGTCAGGGCCACGGCAAAGTCTAATGCTGGCCTGGAGCTACAGGAGCAACTGGGGGTGTGGGGGAGATCAGAGGAGGCTAGGAGTAGTCAGACAGCCGGAAGTTCAATCCCTGCTCTCTAGCTGCTCAATAGCTCCCTGACTCAGTTCCTCATTTGAAGGGCAGAAATAATGGCGTGTACTTGGAGAGAGCTGACGTAAATTTATTGTGCTGGTCTGTGTGAAGTGGTTACTATGACTCCTGGTGCAGATAAGCACCTCAAGAGTGAGCAGCTATGGTCATTTCTCTTATTATCCTGGGGCCGCTTTTGGTACAGAATGACGGGTGGGTTAGAACATAGCAGAAGTACTGCTTCTGTCAGCTTTCTGACAGACTGTAAACGCTGGGCTGCAAAACAACAGAAAGTCATGCTTCTCTTCCTGCTTCCATTTTGCTTTTGCCAGTCATTCATGAGCTTTCCAGGTAAAGGCAAGGAGAGTTGGAGATAGTAGGAATAGAGGCCAATAGGCTGCTTGTCCTCTGAAACTGGTTGCGTGGAGGGAAGCTGGTCATCACATTTCTTGGTTATCACCCTGATTTCTGACATCTTTTTCTATAGCCTTGTTGGAATGTCTGAACTCATTATGATGATGATGATGATGATGATGATGCATAAAGGCATTACAGTTACATGTCAGGCAAAGGTTACATTGGTTTTTGGAAAATGTCACCCCTTCCCTCGCTCTCTTCCAATTTTTCCCTTCCTGAATAACAACAACAACAACAATAATAATAATTTTTTCTTCTTCTTTTGTCAGTCGCAGGGCTTGAACTCAGGGTCTGGGCACTGTCCCTGAGCTTCTTTGTGCTCAAAGCTAGCACTCTACCGCTTGAGCCACAGTGCTACTTCTGGTTTTTGCATGGTTAATTGGAAGTAAGAGTCTCATGGGGATTTTTCTGCCCAGGCTGGCTTTGAACCACGATCTTCAGATCTTAGCCTCCAGAGTAGCTAGGATTTATAGGTGTGAGCCACCAGCACCCAGCTTGAATTCTTCTTAATTTGCTTCCCAAGCTCCTGTTCACCATAATTTTACTCTCAGAAGCCGAGCCACTTGTGCAGAAAAAAATACAGGTGCAGTAGAAGTCCTCTCTTGAGCAGGTTAATGGCACAGAAGATGGGTACAGCTGCAATGGGAGGAGAAGGCACACACACACGGAGTGGACACCATCAGGCCTGATCAGGGAGCTTGCACTTGCCACAACGTTGCAAGCAGAAGGGTATCAAACACCATTAACCAGAGAAGGAAGTGTGTTCAAAATTACAGACAGTGGGAAGACACAGGAATCCACCCTTCCTCTATTCAATGCTAGAATGACTCTCTTCCTTTACCCAATGTGGGAGGATAATGGGACTAAAATGCATATCTTTACTGGTGCTTGAACGTGACATTTGACATTATCTTCTTTATGAAATCTGAGAGACTGCACTGTCTCAGAGCCTTAAGAACAGGTTGACCTGGCTTGGAAAAACCAATGCTCCACAAAAGGTACAGCCTGTTCCCATGCACCCTAGGAAGCAAAAGTCAGCTGACTTGCCTTTTGTCCAGGGGGAAAGGCTGCAGTTTACATCTTTCAGATGACTCCTCGTTTTTTGTTTTTTTTGGGTCTGGTCATGGAGCCTGAACTCTGGGCCTGGGTGCTGTCCCTCAGCTCTTCAGCTCAAGGCTAGCACTTTACCACTTGAGCCACAGTGCCACTTCCAGCTTTTTTCTTTTTGCTTATGTGGTGCTGAGGAATCGAACCCAGGGCCTCATGCATGCAAGGCAAGCGCTCTACCACTGAGCCACCTTCCCAGCCCCCGACTCCTCGTTTTTATATCTTACTAATTTTCTTTTTTCTTTTTCTTTTTTGTCGGTTGTGGGGCTTGAACTCTGGGCTTGGGCTCCGTCCTTGTGCTCTTCAGCTCAAGGTGAGTGCTCTACCACTTGAGCCACAACGCCACTTCCGGTTTTCTACTGGTTTATTGGGGATAAGAGTCTCACGGACATTCCTGCCTGGACTGGCTTTGAACCACAATCCTCAGATCTCAGCCTCCTGAGTAGCTAAGATTATAGGTGTGAGCCACCGGAGCCCGGCTTATATCTTACTAGTTTTCATTTGCTCGGTGGCTTTCTGTCCAGAGAAATGGCAATACGTTAGGAGCACAAGGAATGATATTTGAGCTCTGGCTTTTGGAAAAGTAGCCATGTCTTTTTTTTTTTTTTTTTTGGGTCCAGTCATGGGGCCTGAACTCTGGGCCTGGGCACTGTCCCTCAGCTCTTCAGCTCAAGGCTAGCGCTCTACCACTTGAGCCACAGCACCACTTCCTGCTTTTTTCTTTTTGCTTATGTGGTTCTGAGGAATCGAACCCAGGGCCTCAGGCATGCAAGGCAAGCACTCTACCACTGAGCCACCTTCCCAGCCCACTATGTCTTGTTTATACATCCTCTCTCTAGATTTGTACAACCTGATCACAGAAATGTCTCCCTCCAGATCCAGGTGAATAGAGACAACCAAATAGCCTCTAATCAGTCAATGGTTATTAAGGAATCAAGGGATCCCAAAACCTTATACTGAGCAGCTCATGATTCCTGACTTTGGCTGCAAGAGGGAGGCACCTTTCTGCCTAGGGGAGGGGGTAGTGGGCAGTGCAGATCTAAGCCCTTCTCTGGTACAACTGTTGGTCCAGTTACACCACCACAGTGCAGTACGAAGGGCAGGAGGAAAAAGCAAGACTCCTAAATGAGCATTGAATGTCTTAATCAGTTGGGTCTCTTGTAGAAAAACAAAGCAGAATAGAGACCTGTTCAAAGCATCAGGTAGGAAAAGAATGATGCAGAGATTAACTGGGTAAAAGGCTGTGAGGTGATCTTTTTTTAGGGGGGCGGGGGGAAGATGCTCTCCCAAGGCTACCAGCTTTTGCTCTGGTAATCAAAGGGCTGGGGTAAGGAGATGGTGAAAGTGTGAGTGTAGAAGGAAGAGGTGATATGAGAAACCCAACTGAGCTAGAGTCCCAGAAAGAAGTCAGAAGAGGCTGTGGATGTGGCTCAGTGGTACAGTGCTTGCCTAGCATGCATGAAGCCCTGGGTTTAATTTCACATAAACAGAAAAAGCTGAAAGTGGCACTGTGGCTCAAGTGGTAGAGTGCTAGCCTTGAGCAAAAGAAGCTCAGAGACAGTGCCCAGGCTGACTTCAAGCCCCAGGACTGGCAAACAAACAAACAAACAAACAAACAAAGAAACAACAATAAGAAGTCAGAGAGAACCCTGGGACACACTGCAAGGCCCCAGGAGACCAGCCTGTCAGCAACTGTCTTACAACTCTGAAGGCTCCAGAATGAAACCACCCAGTTTTTCTGCTTTCTTCTAGAGATTTCGGAAACATTACTCAGAGTATGTATCTTCATCCCTTATCTCTATTGATGTTTTTGTTAGTAAGGTAAAAGGGAAACCCCCTAGTATTTTCATAGAGCTCTGCAAGCCAAAAGTTGTGCTAGAGAATGGGAGAAAACTTGAGAAGAGGACCAGTCCCCTCATTCTACTTCGAGATTCGCCTCCTTATCTACTTCACTGCTCAGCCTCACCTCTTGCCTCCTACTGCTTATTTTCCACACAGCAGCCAGAATAATCTTTTTTTTTTTTTTTTTGGTCGGGCCGTGGGGCCTGCATTCTGGGCCTGGACGCTGTCCCTCAGCTCTTCAGCTCAAGGCTAGCGCTCTACCACTTGAACCACACACTACTTCCGGCTTTTTCTGCTTAGGTGGTGCTGAGGAGTCGAACCCAGGGCCTCATGCATGCAAGGCAAGCGCTCTACCACTGAGCCACCTTCCCAGCCCGGAGAGTGATCTTTTCAATAAACAAATAAAAACGAGAAGTAGCATCCTGTCACTTCCCTGTTTAAAACCCTTCCAACGCTTCCTTCACAGAGTTTAATTTAGAACTCTTCCCTCTGCAGCGGCCAGCCGGCCCTTTGTGTACCAGGGTTCACCAGGCTGGTCCTTGCTCAGGGCTTTGTACTAGCTGTGGTCTGTCTAGCCTCTGCTCTTGTCACCGGTCACAGGGATTGCTGTGACAACTCCCATCACTGCCTCACTGCAAAGGTGCAAAGGCAGTAACTGCACAGGGCCGTCCATCCTCTGTTGACTTAGGCTTCTCCTAGGACAGCTGCTGCTAAGCCAGGCCGGGCACACAGATGGCCTCTAGTAGGTTGGATAAATCTCTTTTTCAGACCTTAACAGCAGCCTTGTGCGATAGAATGGAGGCTGCTCGGGCCTCGGATTGGAGGCCTGCATTTCCTTCCCAGGAGGCCGGCGTCTCCACCGCGGGGTTCCCTGAGCAGGCCCAGTTTTAAGTCCCCCACTGAAAGCCCCCCACAGCCCCAGGACTTGGGGCGCCGCCTTTGCCTGGGGTAGGGGCGGCCGCCTGTCGGGCCAGGAAGGAATGGATGGAAGCAAGCGCTGCGGTCTCCCCGATCGGCGTCCTGGGGCAGGGCCTCGCCCTCCTCCTCCTCGCCGAGGGCCGGTGGGGCCCGGGAGGCGCGCGCCCAGGCCCGGAGCACGGCGGAACCTTTCTTCGCAGGCATTGAGTTCCAGCCGGTCGGCTAAGGGGAGGACGCGCGCAGTGGCCCCGCCCCGTGGCCCCGCCCCTCCGGCGCCGTAGGCAGCCGCTCGCTTCTTCCCGCCGAGTTCCGGCGCGGCCCCGCGGGAGCCGACCGCGTCGCCGCCGCCGCCGCCCGCGCGTGGCTGCGAAGGCCTCCCGAGTGCCAGGCCTCCGAGCCGCGGCGGGCGAGCGCCTGCGGGCTTCCCCCGGGCCGGGACCGCGAGGGCCGAGGGCCTTGAGGCCCCCCCCTTCCCGGGCGCGCGACCCCCTCGGGACCCCGCCGGCGACCCGTAGCGCGGGCGCGCGCGTGTCGCAGCCCGCTGGAAGGAGGGTCCGGCCCGAGGCCCGGGGCGGCGGCCGCCATGGAGATCGCGTGTGCCCGGGGCCGGCGCCTGGGGCCCGGGGGGCGGCCCTGACCGCGCCTCCCCGCCCTGCCCGGGTCGCGGACGCGCCCCCGGCGGCCCCCCGCGCCCGCCGCGGCTCCGCCCGCCAGGGCCGCGCCGCTGCCCCGTTGGATGGGCCGTGAGGGCCCGGGTCTGAGGTGCTGGCGGACGCGGCCTCCGGGGGCGCAAGGCGGCAGCAGCGGTGGCGACCAAACGGGTGTTGGAGTTGGCGGCGGCCATGGAGGGCCTGGCTGGCTACGTGTACAAGGCGGCCAGCGAGGGCAAGGTGCTGACCCTGGCCGCCCTGCTGCTCAATCGCTCCGAGAGCGACATCCGCTACCTGCTGGGCTACGTCAGCCAGCAGGGCGGCCAGCGCTCCACGCCGCTCATCATCGCGGCCCGCAACGGCCACGCCAAGGTGGTGCGCCTGCTGCTGGAGCACTACCGCGTGCAGACGCAGCAGACCGGCACCGTCCGCTTCGACGGGTAGGTCCCCGGGTCCCCGGGACGCGCGGGCCTTGCTCCGAGCGCCCGCCTGTCCTCTCCCCCTCCCTCCCTTCCCCCGCGAACACAGCCCACCCCGCCCGGAGAGCCTGATCCCCCCACCCCCACCCCGCGGCCTACCCCGCCTGAGCGCCCCCGCGAGCGCCTCCTCCCCCGCTGCGGCCCGGCCCGCCCCAGCACTCCCCCCCATCCCTAGCGGCCCCCCACCCCGCCCCAGGATTCCAGCCCCCCCACACCCCCGGTCGCCGCCCCCGCGGCGTGGAGGTCTAAGGGTGGTCTGTACTGGGTGGTCTGAACCGCCGTCTGGAGGGGTGGCCGCCTTTGCAGGCTTTTTTCCTTTTATCAATCCTGGCGGCCTGGCCGAGGTCAGACATTAACGAGGTCAGCAGTTAAAATGGAAGGCTGGTGAGTTATGCAGTCACCCACTTTTCTCCTTTTCGAGCGAGTGGTCCGGTCAGCTCCTAGTGGATTGCTGGGGCTTTTTTTTTTTTCCTTATCAGAGTAAGCCTGCAGACGCAGACGCAGTCTCTCGTGCGTTTGTCAATGCAGTCAGACATCTCAAGACATGCTTCTGACTCTTCCACGTTGCTGGAGTTGATGTGTTGGCCCCAGAGTGACACTGGATATGATGTAGAATGGATATGATGCCATTATTAAATAGCATATTACCCTGGGGAGTTGAGGTGGGGGGTGTGTGTGGGGGGTGGGCTTTGGACCTTTATTGTTACCCAAGGTGGGGAGTTCAAAATTTGAGTTCTCATAGTTAAAAATTTCTCTCCACATATAAGTACATTTCTGGGTATAATAAGGATCACAGAATTGTTAAGATTTTTGACCTTGCCTTCTTCAGTCTTGGAAGATGCTTTATAAATGACAGCAGCATAAAGATTTTGGTTTACTCATTCCATTTATTTGTTGGCCCGTGCCAGTACATAAGCTATTTTGCATTTTCTTCAATGTAAATTGAATCTCAGCAGAAAACTATGTAGTTTAGCTTTGATGATTAGGAACTGTTTAAAACCTGTTAAGAAAATCGTTTTTCTTCTTGAGACACGGTCTCGCTCTGTAGCCTAGGCCTCACCCTCCCAAGTGCTGAGATTACAGACCTGTACAATATCTGACTTTAAAACATTTCTTCTTTAAGATGATCAGGACACTATTAAATTTTAGCTTGTTAAGAGAAAAGTAAAAGCTTTTGATTCTGCTTTAGATGATAGGAAATGTCTTACAGTGTTAACATTTTAATAAATTGATAACCCATGGATGAGGCATCCTGAGACTACCTCTGTGGACATTGGGAAGAGGTTGACCGAAGATGGCACCTGGTTCATGTTTGCTTTCCCTGCTGGCTTCTGTCACCTGCCTGTTACTTCCTGTATTCTCACAGCCTTACCTACTCCTTACCTACATTGCTGGGAGGAGGAAAACAGCCATTCCAGCTCTAGGCACCTGCCTTTAAGCTAGGCATCTGCAGTCAAAGCTGCAGTGAGTGCAGCTGTTGGGCTGCTTGTAATGTGAGGCTATGTGGGCAAGGAGAACTGGTGGGAGAGAAGTTTCTAGAAGATATGAAAGTTTTGTTTATTGCTGTCTTTTTGTATTATCAAAGAGCTATTTTGAGGTGGGTAGTTAAGAACCTGAAATGACTAGAAACTGTTCAGTCTGTGTATCTGAATACCTTGCCCAGTATTCTTCACTGGCCAGTGAGATTAAAAGATTCAGCAAGCATACATTTATTGAGTACCTACTGGGTACTAGGCTCTGGAGGAATCTATCTAAAGAACCTGTTCCCACTGTTACGGTAACAGTGTAGAGGGAGAGAGAGAAATAGATAACAAATGAGTACTTGCAGGTGCTATTTAGGCTTACAAAGACATCATTTGGAATACTGAAGGAGAGTAGAGGGAGAGAGAATCAGGTTTGCACTAGGGAATTGGTAGTATTTGAACTGGCTCTAAAGCCAGTAGGGGACTGGGGATGAAACTCAATGGTACATGCAGCACCTGAGGCCCTGGGTCCTACCTCCTACACTGCAAAAAATAAAAAAGAAACAAAACCTGGTAAAGAACAGTAGAACAGCAGTCTGGTGCACTTGCAGTGAGTGACCAAGTATTTCAGTGTTGTTGCAAACTTGGCAATGAAGAAAGTGATTGGGGAAGACTGGGGAGACAAATACCAAGTAAATTACTGAATATTTAAGGAAAAATACTAAAGAGCACTAATAGTGAGGAATTTGGACAAAACTTGTAAAGCAAGTTTGTAAATAACTAAAAAATTAGAAACCCTAATTTATACCGTATATGGAGAAGCTGTGGAGGCCCCCACCTGGCCATAAGTCTCATGTGACCCTAGGCCTGGGTACTAGGGTGTTGCTTAAAGGTATACATTTCATGTGTCTGTGAAATAGGGGAATAGCTACATCTATTTTTCAAGAGCTAGACCCCAGGACTTCTGGGTACTAGGGTTGCTTCAAGGTAGAGGACCTGCCTAGCATGCTGGAGGCCCTGACTTTCATTGAACCTAGCATTACAAAATACAAAGCAAGATCCAGCCCCCAGCGGGTAAGTGAGCTTCAAGTTATACCACTCAGGCTAACTTTTCTAGAGGTCTACAAAGATTGAAAAGCCAGGCACTGGGGGCTCATGCCTGTAATCCTAGCTACTTAGGAGGCTGAGGTCTGAGGATCAAGGTTTAAAGCCAGCCCTGGCAGGAAAGTCTGACTATTTCCAATAATCTACTCAGAAAATGTCAAAAGAGGCACTGTGGCTTAAGTTGTAGAGCTCTAATCTCGAGCAAAAGAAGCTCAGGAACAGTGCCCAAGCCCTAAGTTCAAGCCTCAAGATTGGAAATAAAAATTAATGAATAAAAATAAATGCCAGGTGCCGGTGGCTCACACCCATAATCCTAGCTACTCAGAAGGCCGAGATCTGAGGATTGCAGTTCAGAGCTAGCTCAGGCAAGAAAGTCTGAGAGATTTATCTCCAATAAACCAGAAAACCTGAAGTGGTGCTATTGCTCAAGTGGTAGAGCACTAGCCTTGAGCTGAATTGCTGAGGGTCAGTGCTCAGGCCCAGAGTTCAGGCCCCACAACAGACACAAAAAAGGAGTGAAAAAGAGAAATCCTTACCTTTGCAAATAACAGTTTCTTCTGTTGTAAAAGGTCCAAATGACTGGGAAGAACTGCAAATTAATCTCAAAGTGGTGTGAATGGATCTTAAGATGGATATGAATTTCAGTTATTTTCATATTAATTGGTAAACTGAAGAGTGACCATTGGCATTTAGTAGATTAGAAAATAAATAACCACTTTAACATAGCAGCTAGCAATTTCAGTAATCAATAAGTGAAACATAAATTGAGAATGCTCAATAAAAATCACGAACGATGGAGATTGTAGTTTCAGGAGGATATCACAGCCTGTCTTTACTACTTCCCTGTTTCCCACAATCACTTTATTGCCTAGCTTGGATCTCTTGCAACAGCACTGAAATACTTGTCATTGTAGGTGTACCAGACTGCTGTCTTGTCTCTTCTGTTCTTTGTGCCTTGTTTTTACTTTCTGCAGTGCTGGGGGTAGAACCCAGGGTCTCAAATGTTGAACTACTATGCTACATCCCCAACCCCTACTGTTGTTAAAACCCAGCTCAAGTACTACTACTTAGCTTCAGCCTTAAAACAGCAATGTAATTATATGTTTGAGGTTCTAATTTTTGTCTATGTGTGTGAGAAGCATGATGTTAAAGTAATTCTGTATAAAATAATTTCTGAAAATGTCTTCCGCCTAAAAACTACTTTTTTTTAATAGTGCTGAGGTTTGAATTTAGGGGCTTGTACTTGCTGGGCTGATGTCCTACCACTTGAGCCATACTTCTAGCCCAGCTCTATACCGGTGGTTGTTGTGTGTGTATATGCCAGTATAGGAGCTTGAACTCAGGGCTTGGGTGCTGTCCCTTACTTAGCTCAAGGCTGGTGCTCCTACTACTTGAGTCACAACTCCAATTCTGGCTTTTTGCTGGTTCATTGAAGATAAGAGTCCTATTCAGGTTGTCTTCAAATCCACATCCTCAAATCTCAGCCTCCTGAGTAGCTATGATTATAGGCGTGAGGCACTGGTGCCCAACTTTTTACTAGTTTTTCTTTTCTTTCTTTCTTTCTTTTTTTTTTTGGTCAGTTATGGGGCTTGAACTATGGCTTGGGCGCTGTCCCTGTGCGCTTCAGCTCAAGGCGAGTGCTCTACCGCTTGAGCCACAGTGCCACTTGTGGTTTTCTAGTGTTTTTTTTTTGGAGATAAGAGTCTCACGGACTTTCCTGCCTGGGCTGGCTTTGAACTGCGATCCTCAGATCTCAGCCTCCTGAGTAGCTAGGATTACAGGCGTGAGCCACCAGCGCCCAGCATACTAGTTATTTTGGAGATAAGAGTCTAACAACCTTTTCTGCGTTGGACTGGCTTGGAAGCCATCCTCCAGATCTTAGCTACCTGAGTAACTACAATTATAGGCCTCAACTACTGGCTACTGGTGACCCAAAACTGTATAACACTGGAAGAAACTGAAAATGGCTTCATAATAGAGACTCAAAGGAAGGGACTAACACCTAGATTAAATGCCATATGTTGATAATTTGAGTCTTTGGTCACAGTTTCCGCAATGGAATTTGAAAGTACTTTACTTACGGATAGGAGAATTGACACAGGTGAGTGGACAAGAAGAAAACTTATGTGAGTGGGAAGCTGCTAAGAAGGTGGCTTAGTGCTAGAGCGCTTGCCTAGCATGCACAGGGCCCTGGGTTTGATTCCTCAACCACATGATAAAAAAAAATAATAAAATTACATTAATTTTTAAAAATGTTCTAGAAATGGGACATAACAAAGGGAAGGTGTCATATGACCATGGAATTTTGGTGCTGATCTGGGTTTTGAGGGCTGACTATCCAGTCCTAGAGTTTGTGGGGAATACTGGTTCTTGAAGAGCTTCGCTGACATGGGAGGGGAGAAAGGACTTAGGAGAATGTTGAGCATCTTTTCTTTCATAGCCAGTGATAGTGCAAATACTAATAAACAAGAGGGGTAAATCTTGACTTCATTTAGAAAATCATTGGCAAGGAACTGCATTTGATCTAATGAGTGAACTTAAGGACTTTGGTTAAAATATACTGCTGATCATCCATTCAATGCATATTTCCAGACATTTCTATTTTAAATTGAAGCAGGAACTCAGTAAAATGTTCTCTTTGTGAAACTTTCTGTGGTCGATTTGTGCTTTATTTTTTCAAAAAGGTGAGTATCAAAAAATGGGTTGTTTTATCTTTGACTTACTCATTTGTCACATATATCTACAACAAATTTTCTATTTCTTAAATTTTAAATAGATCGTGATCAACTCCAGTGTCATTAAGATAGTTTGATTTTTTTTTTTTTTTCCTGTTCCTAGGGCTTGAGCCACAGTGCCCCTTTTGGCTTTTTCTGTGTATAGGGTACTAAGGAATCAAACCCAGGGCTTCATGCATGCTAGGCAAGCACTCTAGCACTAAGCCACATTCTGAGCCCCATAGTTTGATATTTTAAAGAAGCTTTTTTGAAAAGTTTTTTTTTTTTTTGTTTATTGATGTAGTCTTCTGTCCTTTATGCTAGTGATTCATGTATCTGAATTACGGTAGTTTTTTTTTTTGTCTTCAGAAACCAAACTATTTGGATAGTTTTATTTGACCGATTATATTAATAATCAGTTTGAAAAAAGTTCTTTTTCAAGATTGTTTAAGGTGCTAGAGGTGTAAGCCTTGGCAATCCTTGCTGCTCAGATGCTGAGATCTGAGGATCCTGGTGGGAAGCTAAAGCCCAGGCAGAAAAGTCCATGAGACTTTAATTAACAGCAGAAAGCCGGAAGTGGAGATGTGGCTCAAGTAGTAGAGTGCCAGCCTTGAGCAAAAAAGCTGAAGAACAGCACCCCAGCCCTGAGTTTAAGCTCTAATATGGCACACACACACAAAAAGTCATTATTCTTTTTAAGTAGAAAAATGAAACTTTTTTTGGGGGGGGGTCCTAGGATTTAAACTTGGAACCCCACACTTGCTAGGTAGATGCTGTACTCTTGAGTCATGCCTATGCTCTTATTTTTCTTAAAAGTTACCTTGATTGCATTTCCAGATAATTTTTAAAGTTGCCTTATCAGTTTTTATACGTACATACAGTACACACATGCATACAGCCTGCTAAGTTTTTAATTTGGCTTACATCAAATGTGTAGATCATTTAAGAAGAGAATTCTCATCTAAACTCAAGATTATTTGTTTATTTAAGTTTCATCTATTTATTTCTTAAGTATTTAGTAGTTTTTAGTGTAGAAGTTTTGTATGATTTTTGTTTGGCTTATTACTATATTGATATATTCTGATGTTATATAGTAAATGATATCTTCAGCAGTGCAATATTTTTTATTTAACTTAGTATATTTAATTAAAGTTAAAATTGTCAGCCATTAAAACATCACTGATGTAATATTTATTTTTAATTTGTTTTGGTGGTATTAGGGTTTCAGTTCCAGCACTTGCATGCGCTAGACAGGCCCTCTCATTACTGAGCCAAAAACATTCAGCCCTTTATTTTGTGTTATTGCTACTTTTTTTGTGTGTGTTATGTGTATGCTTATGCTGGTACTGGGGCTTGAACTCAGGACCTTGTACTCTTGTTTAGCTGTATTGTTCAAGGTCAGTGCTCTACCAGAAGAGCCATACCACTTTTGGCTTTTTGCTGGTTAATTGGAGAGAAGAGTCTCTTGGATTTGTCTGCCTAGTTTGGTTTTGAATCTCAGATCTCAGCCTCCTGAGTATGTAGGCATGAGCCCACTGGCACCCAGGCAAGATTAAAAAAAAAATACACTTTAGAAATGATGATAATTACGTTGGGTTCATACTAGATATACAAGTATGATGTAAAGTGCTTTACTGAAATTTTCATTTTCACAAAAACTGATGCATTAATGGTGGTGTGGAATGTGAGGTCTTGGTCAATGCAGATGATGTGTTACTATCCATCTGTTTGTTCTCTCCACGTGTAGGTATGTCATTGATGGTGCCACTGCGCTCTGGTGTGCTGCAGGAGCAGGACATTTTGAAGTCGTTAAACTTCTAGTCAGCCATGGAGCCAATGTGAACCATACCACAGTAACTAACTCGACCCCTCTGCGGGCGGCATGCTTTGATGGCAGACTGGACATTGTGAAATACCTGGTTGAAAACAATGCCAACATCAGCATTGCCAACAAGTATGACAACACCTGCCTGATGATTGCAGCATATAAGGGACACACTGACGTGGTCCGATACCTGTTAGAACAACGTGCTGACCCAAATGCTAAAGCACATTGTGGGGCCACTGCATTGCACTTTGCAGCTGAAGCTGGGCACCTTGACATTGTGAAGGAGCTGATAAAATGGCGAGCTGCAATAGTGGTGAATGGCCATGGCATGACACCATTGAAGGTTGCGGCAGAAAGCTGTAAAGCCGATGTGGTGGAACTGCTGCTCTCTCATGCTGATTGTGATAGAAGAAGTCGGATTGAAGCATTGGAACTGTTGGGTGCCTCCTTTGCAAATGACCGTGAGAACTATGACATCATGAAGACATACCACTATTTATATTTAGCTATGTTAGAGAGGTTTCAAGATGGTGAAAACATTCTTGAAAAAGAGGTTCTCCCGCCAATCCATGCTTACGGGAATAGAACTGAATGCAGAAACCCTCAAGAACTGGAATCCATTCGGCAAGACAGAGATGCTCTTCACATGGAAGGCCTGATAGTTCGGGAACGGATTTTAGGTGCTGACAATATTGATGTTTCTCACCCCATCATTTACAGGGGCGCTGTTTATGCAGATAATATGGAGTTCGAACAGTGTATCAAGTTGTGGCTTCATGCCTTGCACCTCAGGCAGAAGGGTAACAGGAATACCCACAAGGATCTTCTTCGATTTGCTCAAGTGTTCTCACAGATGATACATTTGAATGAAACTGTGAAGGCCCCAGACATAGAATGTGTTTTGAGATGCAGTGTTTTGGAAATAGAACAAAGTATGAACAGAGTAAAAAATATCACAGATGCTGATGTCCACAGTGCTATGGACAATTATGAATGTAATCTGTATACTTTTCTGTATTTAGTGTGCATCTCTACCAAAACACAGTGCAGTGAAGAAGATCAGTGCAAAATCAACAAGCAGATATACAACCTGATTCATCTTGACCCCAGAACTCGGGAAGGCTTCACCTTGCTGCACCTAGCCGTCAACTCTAATACCCCAGTTGATGATTTCCACACCAATGATGTCTGCAGCTTCCCAAATGCACTTGTTACAAAGCTCCTGCTGGACTGTGGTGCGGAGGTGAATGCCGTGGACAATGAGGGGAACAGCGCCCTCCACATTATTGTCCAGTACAACAGACCCATCAGTGACTTCCTGACCCTGCACTCCATCATCATCAGCCTGGTTGAAGCAGGCGCCCACACCGACATGACAAATAAGCAGAACAAGACTCCACTAGACAAAAGTACCACTGGGGTATCGGAAATCCTACTTAAAACTCAAATGAAGATGAGTCTCAAGTGCCTGGCTGCCCGAGCAGTTCGAGCTAATGACATTAACTACCAAGACCAGATCCCCAGAACTCTGGAAGAGTTTGTTGGATTTCATTAAGTGGCTGGACATGTAAAATCGTTTAATGTGGTGCTAAAAAGTAAAGGACTTTAATCACAGACAATAGAATTATGTGTTCATAAATTCTACTTTTCTTTCCATTACCCTTCTTCCATCCTTAAATCCGTCTATGGTCTTGTTGCCTCAGTATAGTTGGTAATAGGTTTCAGACACACTTTAAGCAAAGCCACATTGTCTAGGTATCACTTAAGGTGTCACTTAATATTTGTCTTTTTTTTTTTTTTTTTAAGGAACCAATATAAGATTCTGTTTGTGTGATAAGGGATGTTTGTGATTTCAAGTTGATGTTCTGAACAGCCCTACAAAAGTATTTCTGTTAAGTGTATGTCAGCTCATTATCCATGCAGCAGTTCTGAGGACTTCATGGAGACAAGGAACACTAAAAGTAATAGGAAGTCCAGGAGTTCTGACATTTCAACTGCTGCAGATGTTTTTCCCTCTTCCATTATGTATGTAGAGTGATCCCACACATTTTAACAGGAAGACTTAAAAAAATGCAGCTGCAGGTTAATGAGAAAAAAATGTGCTAATTTAATATAGCTACAAATTCGTAACATTAAGCTCATTGAATTTGTTCCATTGTGCTGGGTAGTATATTCAAAGTCATAACCTTAAACCAACTTTTCAAAGAATACTGATGGACTGTCTTTAGGATTGAATTCTTTGAAGTCTCTGTTTTAATGTAATTGATCTAAACTACATTTGATTCAGCTTATAGACATGTAAAAATAATGAATTCTGTGTTTGTTTGTTTTTTTATGAAACAAATTGTCTCCCTCTCCTTTTCCTATTATGTTGTACCTTTTAAAATTTGGGAAATTACTTTTCCAGAGAGCATTTATTTGCCTCTTTAGACAGATGAGAAAGAACTAGGATATATATATATATATATATATATAATATTTTTTTTTTTTGTTTTCACCTAGTCCATTATAAGAAATAGGAAACTCAGTTGTGTGGTATAGGAAATTGTTTTTTTGATGATGGAAATAATTCTCAATGCCACTGGAAAGGTACGCGTCTGTCAGCTGCAGGTTTTTCTACCACAGAATGTCACTTATCCAACAGGTTGTACAGAGGTCTTTATTTTTTGTTGTTGTTATTTTAACAGCAACTTTTTAAATATCAAACTAAAAGTATTCTATGATTATTTTTTAAGCCTCACAGAAAAAGGTAAAATTAAAGGTATGTACCTATTTCTGTTGATGTTGAAAATGATAATGAAAGTAAAATTAGCTGTATCTTAATTTTCTCTCTAGTGCCAAATGAATGCCTTCGCTATCTGTAGTGCATGGTACTGTATGTGAAGACACAGATTTTTTTTTCCTTTGATGAAAAGCATTGTAGTGATGTATAACATCAGATGTAAACTTAAAAAAAAAAAACTATAAGATTTCAATAACATTTTAATTATGGAGATTGCATTGAAAGATATAAGAGAAAGGTTGCAGTTGAATCACTTATAAGAAACCACGACTAAGCCAAAATCAGTACCTTAGGGCCTTAAGTAAGACCCCACACACAAAATAAAATACTTTGAAGGGGGCAGGGAAGGGAGATTCTTGAAACTTTCCCTTAGGAAGGTTCAAGATCCAGTTGCTTCAGTTCTTGGTGTGTCTTCTTGCTTCAGTTAGGAATGTTTGGATGGCAGATACTGTCATGGTAATAGATTTCTATTTTCCTAACTTGAAGTTTTACAAGGAAGGTTTTAAGGATGGCATTAGAATGGACCCTGATTTGTAAATTAACTGACCCTGATCCTGAATCAAGGATATACTGTACCTTGCTCTTGGCAATTCTCAGTGGCCTGAAAGAAAATACATTTCCTCAAGGTGAGTGAGTCATACCTTCCCCAAGGTTCTGATCAGATGGACCCTTTGTTTTTCAGAGTATCAGGATGGTGCAGTGAAGCGTGAGGAAATAGATGGAATACTTGGTACTCACTTGGTCCATTTTTAATATATATGATTTTTAAACACCAGAACTTACAGTACTAGGTAATGTTGCATGTTTTAAAACCACATTTCATACCCCTTCACTATACCGGTCCAGCACTATTTTAGACGTGACTTATTTATAAAATGAGGATAATGATTTTATGTACATAGTCACATCAGAATTTAATGACAGTTTTTGCAAAGGGAATACTGAACTGGAGAAAATGAACTGTGCTGATTAAAGAACTGGCAGAGTTGGAGGAAGAATTTGAAGAAAGCAGAATAAACTGTGCTACTGGTAATGATTTTTGCTTACTATAGTGTAGTAGTACATTGTGCACTCTTGTTGAAGATCTAACTTTTTTGTCTTGTGATATCAATCCAAATAAGCATTGTGAATACCTGCATAAAGCCATTCTTGAAACAAGTGATCTACAGGCCTGTTACTTACATTTGTTTTGGTAGAATTATTTTAAAATACATATAGCCAAATTCTTTATAAACTTACATTTTTAAGGGAAAATAGGTAAGAAGGTGATAGTTCTGTATCTCAGCACATTAGGCTGCTTTCACTTTGCAGCCGCCTTTGTCATTTAATGTTTCTTATTGTAAAAATGATGCTTTGAACATTAATGCTTCCTTGATAACATTACAGATTCCCTCCAACTTCTCCATCCTGCCTGGGAAGTGTCTATAAATCTGGATGAACTAGAGCCCAGGGGGACATTTTCATTTGTAAATCATGTGGAACTTAAGTGGGTTTTCCACTTTCAATGGAGTCAGTGAAATTGGGCTCTTCAGTTTTTAGTAACTATTTACTGTCTAGTAACCCAGGGATTGGGCGGCAAATCCATGCCCCTCAGTAGACAACAAAGGGCAGCATTTTGCATAAAAACTGAGTCTGATGGATTAGCTACCTTCAGTCCACCCTGGATTGCGCTTTTAGCCCAGTTGTCCCAAGGTTCTTTGCTGTGGCAACTTTAAACACACACCAGATAGAGGGCCATCTGCAAGCTTTGGTCTTGCTTGTTCCTGAGAAGTTTTATTGTACGAATAGTTGATTCATGATTGGTAATTCTGAAGACTGAGGTATGATAGCATTATTTGAAGTAAAATATGATTTAGGGCGATACCTCTAAATGCCAGCACTGCATTTGCCAAGTGTTTTTAAAAATTAAAAATTTAAGGGAGCAGCACTCTGTTAGCGGTTTCCATCAAAGTAGACGCGCTTGCTCTCTAAATGAGACCACTTTGCCTGCTTTTGGAATGGGGTGGCCTGAGGAGTGAGTTGTCAAACTTTGGATTCCATTTGCTGGTTTTAGAGGTAGCCAGTGCTTGAACTAGTGAGTAGATGGAGGAAAGTACAACAATCTTGTTTTTATGATAGATATTCTGTAAAAATCTGAAGTGTTTCAGCTTGCTAGATGTGTCAATGCACAGACAAGTCTTTTGCTTTTCTCACTGGCTATACTGTACTATTAAAAAGGGCACAAGAAAATAAAATTCTGCCCTTTGCTTTATTAAAGGTTTTGGTCCAGAATTTTTTAAGCTGTGTTCCTGCCTACTCTGCAAATGCAGCTTTGTAGTGGACATCCTCTTCAAAGGGGAACGCTTCTTACGTCTTATCACATTATAGGACTTTCTTATGGCAGACCTGCGCAAACCTTCAGACGGGATGGGCTGTACAAATACAGGATCTGAAACAAACACTACACCAGTAATGACGATCTAGTTTTAAAGCTGTAAATGTGGTCTCTAGTCCTAGACTTGTGGTGTTTACTTTTGTCTGTTAATGTGTAGGGAAGGGTCAGTGAGTTGATGGTCTTGGGAGTCTACCTTGCTGTTTGAGGAGGGGTGAATATTGCTAAGTCATTAACAGCTTTTCGTTTAGGGTGAGTCATGTGCGAGCGGCCCTGTGAGAACAGTGGAGCAGCCCAGACGCAAGCTTCCCTAGTGATGGAGCCAACAGGTTTTGTATCTCTTTTTTATCAGATGTAAAATTTGTGCATGGCTTTTTTTGTTGTTGTTGCTTAGTAATTGTCAGAGAAGACCATGCGAGGAAAAGTCTCAGCTTTCTCAAGCAGTCTTTTCAGAG